>NW_012154285.1:8229545-8403507 GCF_000956105.1 Propithecus coquereli
GTCCTTACCACGATCCTCAAGCCTCTACAGGAATGGCTTCATGCTGATCTCAACTTCAGCTACTATCATTCCCATTTTCCTTCACCCCACTCCAGAAATACTAGCTGCTGCTGTTCCTCCAGCATGCAAATTACACTCCTACCTCAGGACCTTTGAACTTGCTGCACTCTGCCTGGTATGCTCTGCCCTAGATGTCTGCATTGCTCATTCACTTAATTCAGTCAGGTCTGTGCTCAAATGTCACCTTCTTAGAGAGACCGCCCTTGACCACACTTGCCACACTCTATTTTCCTCATCAAGCTCTTCTTTTCTCTTTAGCCCCTATAACTACTGGTTTCTTATGGATTTATTTTCTGTCTCCCCTAGCATTAAAATATCCATGCTTGCTTACAGCAATCAACTTGTCTGTTTTGATCACCATGATAGCACTAGCAACTAAAAACAGGGCTTGATATGAAGTGGGTGCCCAGTAGATATATGTGGGATGAATTTAATGATTTTGTTCAATGGATTTTTATTGAGCACCTACTATGTGCCTGTCTCTATATCAGTACTGAGTATTCAGAGATAAATAACACATTGTTCCAACCCTTGAGGAACTAAAAAGCTCTGGGGTGGGGAGAGAAAAAGAGATATGGAAACAATTAAGTGCTTGCAAGTGTTTCAAGCATGACAGAAGATGTAGAGATGAGGCACTCTGGGGCCCTGAGGGTCAATTCTACCTTTTCCAGAGAGTTCCTAGAGGAAGAGATGCTCATAGAGTCGGATTCAGCACCCACCAGGCAGGTAAGGTTGGGAAGAAGATTACAGGCAGAGGTGTGAAATATTCCTGCCCAGTTAGGAAAGTGCGTGTGGTTGAGTAGGATTGGATCATAAAGCTGGAGTGGGCAGAGCTTACATCACGGGGTGTTTGTAGGCTATGGGAGGAGTTTGGACTTTGTCCTGAGGGCAGTGGAGATTTTGGGGGTTTCAAATAGGGAGATACTTCAAAAGTTAGTTTCTTCTGCCTTAGTCAATTCAGGCTGCTATGACAAAATACCATAGATTAGGTGGCTTACGCAACCAACATTTATTTCTCACAATTTTGAGATCAGGGTGCCGTCAAGCTGGGGTTCTTGAAAGAGCTCTCCTCCTGCTTCACAGAGGGCAGTCTTCTTGTTGTATGCTCACGTGGCAGAGAGAAGAGAGGAAGGGGCAAGCTCTCTCATGTCTCTTCTTATGAGGCTGCTAATCCCACTCATGAGAGCTCTACCCTCAAGACCTCGTCACCTCCCCAAGGACCCACCTTCTAAACCATCACATTTGGGGGTGAGCATTTCAACATACGAATTTGGGGAGAACACAAACATGCAGTCCATAGTGGTTCCCTTAATTAATTTAACAACGAGGGTGTCCTACATGAAGCTGTGAGTCCAGGGTGCCTTGAACAAAGTAGGTGCTTGTGGTGGACTGTGTTGATTTTTTAGATAGCAGCACCTCGGTTTTCCTTTGAATAACATCTGCAGTTAGACGGCTGGCCTTCCTCCAGTATCTGCTATCTCCTTCTTCCACAGTAGTAGGATTTGATTAGAGCACATGGCCACCCAGCGTTCAGGATATAATTCCCAGCATCCCATGCAGCCAGAAGTGGTCATGTGACTAGATGTTGGCCAATGGAGTGTTAGCAGAAGAGAAAAGAGCACGACTTCCGGATGCTGCCTTTGGAAGAAGTGGGCCCTCCTTTTCCATTGTCCTTTTTGCCGGCGAGTGTGCAAGGACGCCCGGAGCAGCAGAAATCACCGGACACAGATAGAAGTCATGAGTTGAGAAGAGCTGTGCACCTACCCCGACCAGCTCTGGAACGATAGAGATGAACTGCCATCTTGTTTGAGTTACATTTTATGGGGGACTCTTTCTTATAGCAATTTATACTGTGTCGTAACCAATACGAGTTCCTCTCCCAGTTGTTTGCAGTTTTGGTGGGACTGTCAGTCAAGGTGCTCTGTGATTTCTGGTCAACCACTGGTCATGTGACCCAAGATAAACAAATGAGACCCTCTCTCTTCTGAGAAATGAATCCTGAGTATCATGAAACACTCACGGAAAGCACTTGGAGCTGATTAATCTCGAACATTGTGATTCTAAGGATATTAGTTCTTGCTACCTAGGTATTGGAAGCTTCCAGAAGCTTA
The DNA here is from genome assembly GCF_000956105.1 of Propithecus coquereli. Taxonomy (NCBI): domain Eukaryota; kingdom Metazoa; phylum Chordata; class Mammalia; order Primates; family Indriidae; genus Propithecus; species Propithecus coquereli. Next base: position 8,231,717 of record NW_012154285.1, read on the forward strand.
CTATCTGTTCTGGGTCTCTTCAGTTTTTCTTTCAAATCGCTGGCATAACCTGTGTCCCCGTGACAAACTGTTTAAGTTAAGTTAGCCTGAGTTGCCAACTGGTAGAGTGCTGCATAAATACATATTTATTTGATGTGACTCAAGTGCTGTAAAGTCTAAATGGGCCAAGTGTGGTGGCTCATGCCTGTAATCCCAGCACTCTGGGAGGCCAAGGTGGGAGGATTATTTGAGGCCAAGAGTTTGAGACCAGCCTGGGCAACATGGTAAGACTCCTCATCTCTACAAAAAATAAAAATAAATAAACAAAAATGAAAGTTAAAAAAATTTAACCCTAAATGTTTATTAATCAGTGTGCAGCCTGGAAGACAGAGCCACCCAATCAGGAAGTTCCACAGAAAGGATTTAATGTGGGTCACTCGTTACAACAGTATTGGAAGAGCTGAAAGGTCTAACAGAGCCTGGGAGATGGATCAGAAATCTGCTGCGGACCTGGGACAGGAGGGATTGAGGGAGGAGGTGGTGTTACCAGAGCCTGGGAGCCGGGGCAGCCCTGTGGGAGCTGTGTCCATGGAGGGACTCAGAGAGAGCTGGAACCACACAGGAAGTACAGCCACTGCTGGAGTCTCCACCATGCCCAGAGGGCCCCCAAACTGGACATAGTGTGGAGTGTGGGAGAATGACCTCAACATCTCCCGTCACCCCATCCTCCAATCTGCCCATCCCCCTCTGCAGCCGTCCACAGGCTGAACCCAACCAGAAGCAAGGGACACGGGGAACTGCCGTCGGTAGCAGTCTGAGGAAGGCAGGAAATGGATTTGAGAAAAACAGGCACAAAAGGGATGAGAGGTCCCTCTCTACAATTTGTCTCTTTTACACCCTTGTTGGCTTTTCAACAGGGCTTTTCTCAAAGGCGGAAAACTCAGATGGAGAAAGAAAAAGGCACATTCTGTCATCATACTGTCTGGCACCATCCTACCCTCCAGCGCAAAGTCTCCGTATAGCCCCTTTGCTGTCTTCGGTCTGGGCCAGTGGCCTCCCCGCCCTCCCCAATCCATGAGGTCCACCCGGCCTGCTGGCAACCAGAGTCCTGGCTTTGGCTGCACCCCAAATAACTGGAGGTGACTCAACTCCATCCTGAGCTCTGGGCAGTGCCAGGGCAGCCGAAACCGAGCCCTTTTCCTGTCTGGAGTTTGATGAATTCTCTAACAGTTGCTTCTACCCTCAGAATTAAAAAATAATGTTTGTGCAGCCCAGCCCATTAGCATGCCTCCCTGGTGACAGGGCTCCCTCCACCTCTCCGTGCAGGCCTGCCTTCCCGCGTTCCAGCCAGAGCGCTTGTTAACATGCTCTCTGAAAGTCATTTTTGGACCAGAATCGAGGAAGTGGGGCCAAAGCTCACTTTGTGGAAAGATTTTATTTCCAACTGAGTCCACTTCAAGGAACAGCCAGGGATTAGTTTTGTTAGGTTTTTTTTTTTTTAACCTCCAAAAAAAAAAAAAAATTTGCTGGGCCTTTCTGAAGCGGATTTATAGAATTGCTCGGCAATCATGTTTCAAACTATGGAGACCAGAAGCCCCTTCTTTGGGGGGATGTCTCCAAATTGGCTGGCACCACTAACTATAGGCCAAATCAAAAACATTCATCAAGCTCGGTGTGGGGCGGTCTGTTCCAAGGCAGGTTTTATAGAATCTGGTGCAAGGCTGAAGAAGTCCAGCTAATTACCTATACGCTAGAATTTAAGAAGAACTCATCCAACCTCAAGGAATAGGAGAAGGTATAAGGCAGATAAGCAAACTTAAAATTTAGAGGTCCCCCAGTTATGTTCTTGAGACTCGTGGCCCCCAAACTTTAATGTGCACCAAATCGCCTGGGGGTTTGAATTAATTCAGTAGGTGTGGGCTAGGACCTGAGATTCTGCATCTCTGACAAGCTCCCGGGTGATGCTGGTGTTGCTGGTCCAGGAACCACACTTTGAATAGCAAAGATCTAGACCACAGTGTGCAAAGTGGGGCATGTAGAATAATCCGTTGGAGTGTGCGGAAAAATATCAGAACTTCTGTTTATTTTGTAGCTCATCCTTTTCATTTCTAATTTTTGCATATAGTTGTGATGTTTATAATATATTAACCTAATAGTACATAAACATATGTATATGTGTCTCTATATAGATCCATCTTCAATTTTTTATACTGGTAAGAGTATGTAATTTTAAAAGTCTGGGAACCTCTCACCAAGTTCATGAAGAGTAGACTTCCTCAGACATTTGGAGAAATTCTATATAACATAGAAAACAGCTTCTCCAAGTTGCTCCTTAGTTTTTCCTATAATCAAGAGCCACCTTTATGTGAAGAGGAATTAATCATTGAGCACCTATTATATGCCTGACACTCTGCTAGGTGTTTTACCACTTTACCTTGGGGGGGGGGGTAAATAGTATTATACCCATTTTACAGATGAAGAAACTGAGGCACAGATAGGAGAAGTAACTTACCTAAGTTCCCTCATCTAACCACCAGCAGAGCATCAAACCTAAATTTGATTCAAACAGAGAAAATATGAGCGGTCCCCAAGTTAACCATTGCTAAGAAGGGATGACAAGAGATCTTGGACTGTGGTGTCCTCACCTTTACTTGCTTACGTATGTTGATCAAAGTAAACATCTGGTATGACCTGTCTTTTACCTCCCTACTGCAGCTTCTCAGAGGCAAACTCACAAAATTCAAAAAGCAGCCGTGTGTTGAAATTGGCAGACTTTCTTGTCAATATCTCAAGTCCTGGAAGAGATTAAAGCCAACATGCAGCCTGTGATCAGGACTCCAGGTTCTCCTCCCTGTGTGCTCTCTTTTAGAAATAAACTCCCCTTTTTCCCTAAGAACTTACTATGTGCCAGACACTGGGGCCAGTTTGTCCTGTGCATTGTCTCAATTGACCCTCACAGAAACCCCAAGAAGCCACTACCACTATCCCCGCTTATTGGTTAGGAAACTGGAGCTGTAATAGAATAAGGGCATACTCGGAACGGGACGTCGCAAAGCTACCGGACGTGAGTGCCGGAGTCTACTCGAAGTGTAGCTAATTCCTCCAGCTCGGGTTCTGAAGCAACGTGCTCTGTCTTGCCCACTGGATTCCCGGCCCTTCCTTAGCCCCATTAACGGGAGTGTTCCTGGTCACTGGTTCGTTACTCTGATACAAGGCCAGGCTTAAGAGAAGAGAAAAGAACCTGTCACGCCTCACGCCTGCTTACCTGGGACCCCGGCGAGGAGGGACGCAGGTGCCAACCAAGGTTTCAGACACAACAGCTCCAGAGAAATGCACAGGTGACGTCTCCATCGGCCCTGCAGTTGACAGGGCAGGTGTTCTGGCCTCCCTGGGCCCTGGTGGAGTTTTCTTTGGAACCAGTCAGGGCGTGAAGTCTGGGGAACCTGGCAGGGCCAGGGTGCCTGAAGCCAGTGGGGTTATTTGTAAGTCGTAAGTCAAAAAGATCCTTGAGCAGAAACATTCCCACCTGCTGCAGAACTGTGCGTCCTCTGCCAAGGGGCGGTGGGACACTCCTGGGGCCTCTCAGACGTGGAGAGGTGTGTGTGGATGCGTATGTGAGAATGTGAGAGAACTGTATGCATGAATATGTGAGCATGTTTAAGTGTGAGTGTGAACATGTTTCGGCGTGTGTGTACATGAGAGTGGGAGAGAATGAGTGTGCACGTGTGTATGTGTGTGTGTTGGGGTGTGTATATGTGAGAGTGTGTGAGAGAATATGTGCAGCAACATGACTGAGTGTGTGTGAGTGTGTGTATGTGATTGTGTGTGCGAGTGCATATTTAAATGTGCCTGTCTTGGGGGTTAGTAGTCACAATTTGGGGCAAAGGAGATGCCAACCACCTCTGCTGTTGGTCTCCTATGCACCATCTTTTCCTATGATACCCTCTTCCGGGAATGTCCTAATGTGTGCGGAGCTAACCGTGACAACTGTGGTCATGGTTATATTTATAGTCAAATCGGAGACAAGACAGCATCATGCTTAATAACACCAACATTGGTATTGGATAACCCTGGGTTTAAATCCCAGCCCTCCCACTCTCTTAGCTCTGCGGCCTTGGGTCAGTCACTTGGTCTGAGGAATTTACTTTGCTCATCTGTAGAATGGGCATAAGACCTACCTCACTGTCTTCTCGTGGGTGTTAAACAATACTTCCCAGCCTCTAGAACTGTGAGAAAATAATTTTCTGTCTTTATAAATTATCCAATCACAAATACTTTGTTATAGCAGCATAAATGGCCTTTACTATTTAATGAGATTTCTAAATCTTCCACAAGGAGGTATCACATACACTGTGTCCTGAACATATTGGCCTATCATCCCCTTTTATTCCAATAGAAATAACAATAGCAATGACAGTAGTAGCAATAGCTATGTATTGAGTATCTACAACGTGTTACACCTTGTGCCAAGTGGTCTATATTGTGTAATAGTCAGCTATTGTTGTGATGATGCTATGTAACAAACAGCCCCCACACCTCAATGACTTACACCAATAACATTCTTCCTCACCCATTGGCCTGTGCCTTAGCTTCAGATTGTGGATTGAGTTCAGTTCTGCCCTATGTACCTATCACTTTAAAATCCAAGTCAAAGCTTCATCAACCACCCAAGGCAAATTCTTCTCACGGTTCAGGGCAGGAGTACAAAAGAATAAACCAAGTTTATATAAGCACGTTTAAAGTTTCTACTCAGATGGAATATATATTACACCTGCTTGCACCTATTAGCCAGAATAAGTTTCACGACCAAGACAATGTGGAACAGGGAAGTATACTCCTGACACAATAAACTATGGCAAGCATGGGGAAGGCAGAAAGAATGATAAACAAATAATACAATCCATAATCAATAACTATCATCTATATACATTACCTCATTTAATTCTCATGATAACTGTATATGATAGGCACTTTTAGCATTTGACAGGTAAAAAAAAAAAAAAGACAAAAACTGAAGCCCAAGGGACTAAGCAGCTTGGTGAAGGTCACAAAAGTGTCCGACCTTGGACTTGAACTATCAGAATCCTAAACCCAGGCTCTTAAACTACAGGCTAGCTACAGGAATCTAGTTTGATTTCGACGTTCCTTAATTTCACATTTCCGTTAGCTTCTCTGCCACATTTGCACACGTTTATTTTCCACACAATGAAATGTTTTATGATGCTTCAGTCCAGCAGCTCACCTATAAGCCCACAGCATTTGCATAAACACTCATATCATTAATATTACATGAGCCATGTTCCTAATTTATGACAAAATCCAAGGTTGTCATCTTAGAGCTGTGTCTCCTATAAGTAATTGCTCTGAGAGATGAAACCAGTACATGTGAGTTTATGGGTGCAGTAGACACCAGTGGGAGTTCACCCACATGCTCTCGGCACACGCCCTTCCCGTGCATGCTGATGGCTTTTCTAGCGCAAGCACCTGCAACTCTCCACCGGACTCTCCTCTGACCTCTAGCTCCCGGGGTAGACCAGCAGTTCTGGGGAGTTGACACTCCCAGGAATAGCCCTCAGACAACGACAGACTGGAATCGGAGGATATATACTCCAGCTTTCCATCCCTCAGGTGGGACAACTCCAAGACGTGTCCTGCATCGTGTCTCAGAGTTTCCCAGCACGACTGAGCCTCAGTTTCCCGCAACAGGAACCTGCTCCTTCGCACATGCTGTATGGGCTGCTTCCCCTTCCTGTTTCTTCACACCCTAACTGGTGCTTACTGGGGTCACCTCCAAAAGCAAAACGATGTGGAACAAAAATTGCAGGTACTCAGATACATGTCTCAGGGTTTGCTTCTGGGGGAACTCTACCTAAGATAATTATTATTAATAAAACGTAGTTGGTATTCTCTACCTAGGGTGTAACTGCTTGCATTTTTTTAATTTGTTTTTTCCAACGAAGTATAACTTTTTCAAGGAGAGATGGCAGAGGCTCCAATGCAAGCTTTGGGTACTCTCAGAAGAAAAATGCACCTTCCAGAACTTCGTTTGCCCCAGATTGATTTAGCCAATATGCAGGGGGGAGAGAGAGACAGAGATGAAGCTACAGGCAAGCCAACGACTGAGGCGAGACATCCCAGAGCTCTAAGGCTGGGGAAAGCTCAGAGACTACTGCGGAGTTCATACCCTCTTCCACTCCCGGCTTAGCTGAGTTTAGGAACGTCATCCTTCATGGCTCTAAAAACTAGACTAAGCAAAAGCCAGGCAAGGACCCGCTGTCGGAAATTCCTCGTTCTGCGGCTGGGAGGGCGCTCGTGGTTGTTTAGGTTGCTTATCTGCTGGCCCAGCGTTCACCTCTTCCGCAGCTCCCCACCGCCTTCACCCTCCACGGCGTCGCCACCGACTTCAAAGGCTTCCCCACCCTTGGAAGTGACTCGCGGGTGTGTAGGTGGCGGGAGGAAGGCGATGCGGGCAAGGAAGGGAGGGCTGCTGCGGGGGCCAGAATCCAATCCGTCCCGCTAGCCAGGGGGCCAACGCGTCAGGATGCGCCAAGCACGCCCCACACCCCTGCAGAGCGGCCTCCCTCTCCCTGGGGTAAGTCTCCCCACTCCACATTTATCATCCTGGCTCTGGAACGTGAGAGTGGGCGGAGAACCGGGCTTTGGAAGCAGCCAGCCCGGCTGGGACTGGAATCCAGGGCTTGCCGGAGAACGACTTCACTTTTCTAGGCCTTTCCTTTCTCATCTACAAAAGAGAAAACGAGTATCTCTCTTGCCAGGTTGTTTTAAGAATCAAATGAGAAAGCTAAAATAATCGTACGTTCATGAGAGTAGAGCACACAGTAGGCGCTTCATAATTGTCAACCTCGATCACTGTCACCATCTTTTCTACTTCCCCCAAGGCCCTTGGCTGTTTTCCCTCGCCGACCTTAATTCCATTTCTCTGCTTTCCTTGCAAATGAGAGCACGTCATTCATCTTGCTCTCCCTTCCCAAATCCTTCCCTGCTTGAAATATTCTCCTGGGCTTTCCCAGACCCAGGCTTCCACCTGGAATTATCCCAGCGGCCTCTCTCGGAGGAAATAAGATCTTTCTTTATGAAAAAGACAGCCCCAGCAACAGCCAGCCGAAGCATTTTAGATGTGGTCTGACCACTGCCCTCTCGGTTCCTCCAGAACAATGTCCCCTCTATGGAGGCTGCGCCGTAAATATCTTAGTTGCTTATCCTAGGCTAGGAAGTGGTCGCCGGGGCCAAGAGATTGCTTTCTTCTCATTTATTTATGGGGAAGACTTTTAAAATCCCACTCTCTGTGTCTGTGAAGCCCATTATTGACGGAGGCAGTGGCAAGGTTTGCCTAAAGCAAGTTACCTTACCAAGTGCCTCGGTTTCCTCGTCTGGAAATATGGCATGCCCTGACGTTACTAATTACGACAACTAATAAGACTATTACCACCATTAATAATAATATTAAGAGGAAGCACTGGTCTCAGTTACTGAGGGTTTACTCTGTTGCAGACACTGCCCTAAGAACTGTGTGTTATTCACAGCTCCATTAACCCTATGAGATATGTCATCATCACCATCCCCATTTCTCAGATGAGGAAACTGAGGTCCAGGCAGGTGACATAAACCTAGTCAAGGTTGCATGGTGGTAAGAGGTGGAACCAGGATTCGAATCTAGGACAAGGCGACCCCAGAGGCCAAAGCCTTAACCACCCCAACACTCATTCAGTGACTATGTTACCATGGTTGCCGTAGTGATTGCGAATCCAGTCAGGAAAACCCATCGGGCAGCACTGGGTGGGATGCAGTTTGTCTTTCCTTCTATTATTTTTATTATGAGATTAGAACACCCTAGTAACTATTAGGCCCTGCAGCCCAAACAGGCGGTAACCAGGACTCGGTGCGTGTGTTACGGTCAGCCTCACCCAAGAACTAATATTGCATCTGCGCCTTTCCATGACCCGCCGATCCCTTGGAGCTATGAGCAAGCTCATTCCCCTATAAAAACAGAGAAGCCAAATTGGTTTCAAAGCAGCTGTCTTTTTCTATCTGGAGGCAGGGAAAAGCTTACGATAGCGTTCTTGGGAGCAGAGCCTGGTTTGGCTGTCCTTCTGTAAAAGACCCCGAGGTGAGGAACTGGTGAGTTCATCCTCTTCGCCCCAGTGCAGTGTGGGCACGGGCTGCCTCCTGGCCTTTGCTTCAGAGCTGACATGTCCCCGTGGTCCTCTGGGAAGTCCAGGCTGGCCTCTGGAAGAACCAACAGACAGAGCCTGGAAAGTCCAGAGGGAAGGACCCAGACTGCCCCAGCTAGAGGGAGGCAGCTGACCTGGGAAGACCCAATTCTCTTTTCTCTTGGGCTGGTCAACGTAATCTCTACCCCTGAAGCTGGAAGCCTCATTTCTTCATCTTTCTCCCCTACAAGGAAGACATAGCAGGTGGGCAGTCCCCCAGGCAGAGGCTCCCCTGGATCTTCCCAGAGGTGCATGCTTCTCTACTGTCAAATTCTCAACCCTGCTGTCACCTCCTCCAAGAAGTCTTCCCTGACTACTCACCTTAGAGCAGCCTCTGCCCGAGAACACTCTATCACATCTCCCTGTTTATTTCCTTTTCACTATGACCGATTGCCTTGTTCGTTTAGACATCTGGTGGCTTCTTGCCAGTGTCCACCTGGCCCCCGCTGGGATGTAAACCGCAAGAGAGGAGTCCTTACCTGTCTGGCTCATGTCTGTGTTTCTAGAATCTAAAGCAAGGCCTGCTTCGCTGGTAAACAAGACCTGGTGAATGAATGACTTGAACAAATGAATAACTGATTGAATGAAAGGTGAAAGAAGAGTGCCCGTTTCCATTCCGTTCTGGAGGAGAGGGAGGGCTCATGACAGCCAAGAGTAAAGGAGAAGCCAGCAGTCTTCCGAGCCCCGTGAACTCTCACCCTGCTCCCTCACACCCCACCCCTCGCCCTTTTCTCTGTCCCTACTGAGCGGTCGGTTCTTTACCAGATTCTGAGCTCCTGGAAAGAAGAGGCATTGTTTCATCTTTTTATTTTATTTTTATTTATTTTTTATCCCCAAAGCCAGGAGAGAACAGGGCATGAGCAAGGCAGAACATGAGACTTTCTGGGTCCAAACTCCTCTTATCCGTGTGTGATTTGTGACAAGTGACTTGTGTTCTCTGAGGTTCGACTTTCTCACCAGAAAATGCGGATCCTAACAGAACTCCCCTCGTAGAATCAATGTGAGCACTAAATGGACAGCTGTGTGTAGTCTAGGCCAAACTCAATAATTATAATAATAATTACGGTCATCACTAAATGTTTTAAGGTCCTAAACGTGTTATTACAGTACAGAGTATTTTAATATGTACAAGTATTACATAAATATTTAAAACGTTATTATTATTAAATATTTTCATGTCTTAAATATATTATTATAAAATGTTTTACTGTTTAAAATGTATTATTAAATGTTTTAATGTTTCACATGTGGTATTTTTTAATGTTTGCTGGATAAATTTTTTTTTTTAAATGAATGATTTCATTTCTGTCTCTTTCCGCTCTCTGCAAATTGAGGACTTGGATTCTGAAACCGGGACTATGGTGGCCCCATCTCTGTTTTTATGCTCAAGCCCGCTCCTTCTTTCCTTGCAGAAAGGTCTAAGATGAGCATCCTTATTACAGAACAGCCCAAACAAGGACGCTGAAGTCTAACAGACTGGGGTGTGAAGCCTGACTCTGCCATTTCTCTCTCTAAGTTTCTCTTTCTTCATTTGCAAAAAGAGACTCAGGAAATCTGCCTGCCTCGCAGGTCCATTTTGAGGGTTAAAGGCGAAAGTGTATAGGAGAGGGCTTAGCCAAGGCTACACATATTTATTGAGCATATACTATGTGCCAGCTCCAGTGGCAGGTACTTGGGATAGCTCAGAGAAGAAGAACAGCCACTATAGAGTTTGTGCAAAAAAAGTCCAGCTTACATTTGGGTTTTTTTTTTTTCCTCTCTCTTTCCATCACTCAAGCTTCCCAGGACTTAGGTATTTCTGGAGAACTTTCAGCCTTCCCTGAAAATACAAATGACACTATCAGCCAAGAAAATGTATGAGCATTCTATGCGTCAACTGATAGAGAAGTTTCAATGATCAGGGACCTAAAAAAGTGCCCGCCAAATTCCTAGTATCTTTGCAAACTCAGCTCTAAGGTCACCGCCCCCTAGAAGTCTTTCCTAAGTCATTCCAGAAAAGTATTCTCTCATCACTCTCTTCAGGATTGCTGTCCCCTCCTGTACTGACTCCAGGAGATGCTCTCATCACGCTATATTTTCGTCTGTCTGTTTATTCCAATGTCTCCTCCACCGACCTATGAAGATATACACAACTGAGCTTCTCGGGGGACTATTCTCCAGATAATGGAAGCTAAGTATGGACTGACTCAGGTTCTGTACTCCAAATGACCGAAAGGAGTTTGGCCAAGAAGTGTGGAACCTGCTAGAGGAATCCTTACAAAGGTTTGTGGAGATTCTAGAACTTTTCTGTTTAGCAGTGCTGGCCAGGATCCCTAGGTGTGTGGTCAGTGGTAGCAATTGCTTATGTTTGTGAACAGTTCCTTGTGCATGCCCGTTATCCATCCTATTGTCACCAGCAGTCACTATTTTATGTCCCATGTGTTGAGCGCATGATGGGTACCAGCCCCTGAGGTATGCCCCTGACCTATGTCATCATAGTTATTCTTCATGACCTTAAGAGGTAGATATGATTTATCTTATAGATGAGTAAGCGGAGACTCTCTCAGAGAGGTTAAGTGACGTGCTCAAGGTGACACAGCTAGTAGGGAGCAGAGCCAAGGCTCAAATGCACGTCTGTTTGGCTCTAAGACCCGTGATCTTAAGTATTAAACTAGTATTACGCATCCTGTCCTTGCAAAGCCCAGAGAGGCAAGCGAGGAAGATGACCCATGTAACCCCATTTTACAGATGAGAATCTAAAGCACAGACAGTTAAAAGGAAATGTACAAAAAATCACACATATGCCCAAAGGGGCACAAGGACCAGCTATGCTTCTGTGAGAGAATGTTTATTGATTCAGAAAGAAAAGGAGAGAGAGGTGCAGAGAGCAGCAAGCCCCAGGAACGCTTGCTCTCCCGGAGATGTCTGGCTCCAGACACGTGCGTGAATTAAGCACTTGGCACAAAGTAGACTCTGGATTGACGTGAGCTGAGGCTGGAGTGATGGACGCCAGCAAGAGGAGAGGGCGCCTGAAGACGTGATATTTCACGCGGGACCATTCGTTCACGTGACGGATGCGAGGCAGCGAGGCTGAGCCCAGGGTCCCAGAGAAACCAGCCTCCGCGGGGAGATGTCCCACATCCCGTGGCTCCTGTCCAGTTGGATTCGGAGCCGGCTCCCAGTACGGTCTGCAGCCTCCTGCGCCTCCTTCCTCAGCAATGGGCTCCACCCTGGAACCTTATCAAGTTCCGCTGACCCAGGAGTAAGTACCTAACGCTGCCCGTACCCTTCCTGCCTCCCCCTCCCACAGCCCACGCACCTTGGCCACGGTATCTCCTCCTCATAAATCACACAGCCGTGTTAACTGTCTCTCAATCAATCTCTTCCAGGTGTTGGCTCAGACGGTCTCTCGAGTACAGTGTGTCTCCCCTCGAGGCTTCAGGCACTAAGAGCCTCCTCGTCTGGGAACAGTTTAAAGCTAGATAGCTTCTCTTCCCTCAGGGTTTTTGGTTCAAACTTGAGACCCCCAGGACCCGCAGACTGCAGAGCGCTTTGAAAAACCCACGAGAGGGTCAAACAGGCTCTAAGAGGCATGAAACGATGGTCTTTATCAACACCCAAAGGCTTGGTACCCAGTGGCTGTGGTTGGGGGAATGGAGGCGGGGAGGGATTAGAGGTGTCGGCTGGATGCTAAGAAGGAAGATCCTGACCTCTGGCTCTCCCTGCCTGGGTTCAGGGCCCCTCCTTTTGTCCCCACTTTTACACTTACCATACCCAAATCTTCCATGTCCCCTCCCAACCGAGGCCAGCAGGGACTTGCCACAATGTCCACTTGCTGAAACCCCTGCCATAACGTTGTCCACGTTATGAAGCATAGAGAACAAATTTCTCAAGCTGGCCTCCAAGGCCCACTGTGATCTGGTCCCTGTCAACCCCACTGGCCCTGCCCACCCCTCACCCCCAGCTCCCTGTGCTCCAGCCACACTCACGTCTTCCTCTTCCTAGAATTGGTTGAGCTCAGTCCCACCTCAGGACCCTTGCACATGCTGTTCCCTCTGCCTGGAGAACCACCAGCCTCTATTTTTGCTAGTTAATTCCTGCTTGTCTTCCTAATTCCAGCTGAAAGAATACTTCCTCAGAGCAGCCTTCACGACTTCGCCACACCATGACATAAATCGACTGTATTTACAGGTGTTAATCTGAGTCCATCCCTACTTCCCTCACTTCCCAACACTTCCCCCACTTCCCAGACACTTGCCTTTCAGCTCCAAGAGGGCAGGGATGATGTCCATGTATCTTGCTAAAAGCGTGATGGATTGATTAAAAGCAGAGGCTCTGGAGCCAAGTTGCGTGGGCTTAAATCTCAGCTATGCCACATACTTGCAGTGTGACCTTGAGCAGGTTCCTTAACCTCTCTGTGCCTCACTTTCTTCATTTGTAAAAGACAAGAATAAAATCTACTTCATAAGGTTTAGATGAGTTATATAAATTAAAAGCTTCACACAACGCTTACCGTATTACATGTTATATAAGTAGGTGATATTATAATAATAATAATAAATTAGTATTTTTATTATTGTTACTTCCACAGTCTCAGTACCTAGCAACTGTTGGCACATAGTAGGTGCACAACAAACACTTGTTGAATAGATAAGTGATTATTTATTTCTCTCACGAAGGCAGAGATAATTATACCTTTTCATTTCTTTATCCTCCTCCCTTGGAACAGGGCCTGGCACATAGTAGGTGTTCAACAAATGGGGAATGGCTCAGAGCATGAAGCTGGGAATGATTCCCCTGGTCCCTGACACACGGACTCCCAACAGTGCTGTCTGCTTTGAGCCTCTCCCCTTTCTCCTCGAATCCAGGTGGGGACCTTCAGCCGTCTGGCCGCAGGACAGCCTCCCCAGCCCCCTCGGTGTCCCTCCACCCCAGCCAGGGACACGGGGCAGCTTTGATCATTGACAAGAGCCTTTTTGGAAGAAAGAAAGAGAGAGAGAGAGAGAGAGAGAGAGAAATCTGGCAATTTAAGCTCCCTGGACGTGACACTTTAATAAAAGGAACGGCTGTCAGCCTGCGCTCCAATTAGCCATCCACTGCTGGGGCAGACCCCCAGACTGGAATTGTGGGGTGGGGGATGGGGAGTGAGAAGCTGCTGCCACCAGATATTAAAGACATGACTAAGCTACTCTGCCAAGAAAGGCCCAGAGCCTTTAGCACTCTCCGATCTCATTGGATTTTGACAGTCCTAAGTGACCACATCCCTAATTTTCTCCCGTTTTGCTATTGTCATTAAGTTTTTTAAATTTCTTTCTTTTTTTTTTTGCTAGAGACAGGGTCTCACTATGTTGCTCAGGCTGATCTTGAACTCCCGGCCTCAAGTGATCCTCCCACCTTGGCCTCCCAAATAGCTGGGATTACAGGCGTGAGCCACTGCGCCCGGCCTAAGTTTTAATTATACAATTAATACATGAATATGTTCTCCATGCTTGACCCTACAGATAAGGCCACAGGGAACGCCACCCCCACCTTGGTCCCCTGACCATGTCCCAAGAGGTGGCCTTTGATAGCATTTCAGAGTATACGTCTCTTTCCGGAGCTCACTACACGTTTGACGTTCCCTACACCTTGTTCAACAGGTAGTCTTGCTTCGCATGCGTATATATTGATACGTAGACTTTCCAGTTGGGATGTGTTGATTTATGCTTTTTTTTTCTGAACGGGACCGTCTCGAACATATGATACTACAACCGGTTTCTTTCGTTCAGCGATATATCTGGGGATCTTGCCATATGGGTCCATACAGAGCAACCTCATTCTTTTTCCCTGTGGCATAGCATTCCTGAAGGTGGGTAAAACCTAGTTTATTCAACCCTGGCTGCATAATAATAATCACCAAGGAGTTATGTGTACGTGGGGGGGTGGGTCGTGGGAGTCCTTTGCAAAATATAGATGGCTGGGCTCTCCCCAGTAGCGCTGGGTCCAAACGCTGAGGTTGGGGCCTGGGCCTCCGTGTGCCATAATCCCCCAGTGGTTTTAAGTGCAGCCGGGTCAAGACTTACTCATTTAGCCAGTCCCCTCTTAACACCTATTTAAGCTGTTTCCAAGTCTTTGCTATTAAAAAACAAAAAATAAAAAAAGCCTCCTGGGCATAGCTTTGTTCTTTCTTCCCCGTGCATCTGTGCTGGTATTTCCACTTCCCTCTTCCTGCCCCCACCTCGAATGCTACACAATCTGATCTCAGTCTCTTTAAGGTCACAGTCTGTGTCCTGGTTGCTCTCTGAGCTTTGTAAGGAACGAGGATAAGAGGACAGGAGGGAGGAAGGCAAGAGAAACTGTATGGAGAAAGAGAGAGAAACTTCCCGGGTCTCCGTGTGTGCGTGCGGGTGTCTGTGCGTGTCGGAAAGAAAATGAAACTCACAGGCTGGGAAGGAAGGGCGGGGAGAAGCAACAGGGCCCAGCCAGTCGTGTCTCTTTAAGCAAGATAAGCCGCCATCCCATCCATCTCCTCTGACACTATCGGCCTGTTGTCTAAAGTACTTACAGTCCTCTCCAGGGAGGAGGAGGCCTGACGCGCGGTGCTGGGGGAGGGGAGGACGCAAGGTCTTCAGGACAGGGCGCCCGGCCTGGCCTGCTTTCCCCAAGAGCAGGGACGCTTTGCAGACTGCAGAGGTCACCCCCTCCCCGGTCCCCACCCCGGGTCTGGCCTGTTTTTAGCTCAGCCCTGAGTGCCGGGAAGGTGGTCTCACCCTGGCCCCCCACCTGGGGCCCCATTCCCAGGGGAATGGAACCACTTGAAACTGCAACTTGTCTTTCTCAAGTGGCCGGAGGACAGTGTGAGACGCAGGAAAGAGAGAGTGAGCAAAAGGGAAAGGGGGCCAGCCGGCGCTCCAGCCGACCTCGGCTCTCCTGCCCCAGGACCGTTGGAAAAATCCACAGTGGTTGTTCCTTATGCTGTGAAATGGGTGCGATTCGTGTCCCTGTCTCGGAGATAAGGACGGCGAGACCCAGAGAAGTTAAGTAGCTTGCCTAGGATCACACAGCTAATCGGAGGTGTCAGTGGCAGTAGGACTTGGACTTCTCTAAGTTCCAAAGCTGACGTTTGACGTCTTTAACCAGAGCATTTCACACAAGCCCTCTGCGGGAGGAAATCATGTTAGTGAACGATTGTCTGAATCGAGGTTGGCAAAGCCCGTTTGCTTGACTAAACTTGAGTTAGGGTCCCGAACCTTCCCCTAGGCCCGTCCGTGTACTTCCTTCTATGATCCATCTTTAGCAAGAACCCTGCGACGTCAGTCTAGGCAACACCCCTCACCCTTGATATCTGATCAGGGTCCCCTTCTGCCACCATGCCCCAGGTGACGTCTGATCACCCTGGCATGTCTTCAGCAAGAATCCTCTTTGGTGGCTTCATCCCGAATCCCCCGATCCCTGATGCCTCCTGCTAGTAATTTTCCGTCCACTGCCCCCACCTGCTCCGCGGCTATCAGTTAATTCCCTCTTGCCCGTGCTGTGCTCAGAGTCAGGCCCAGTCTCTCCCCCACTATCAAATCCCTTCACAGCGGGCCCTCCGCCTGTCCCTTTGACAGTACAACCATTTATTCTTCATTTGCTTCACGAATATTGCAAATAAAAACATCTCGCTTTTGTGCCAGGCTCTCCTCTGGGTATGGCACTAAAGGCCCAGCCTCCATTGCTTAGCGGTTGCTATAAAACGTCTCCCTGGAGTAAAGCTAGGCCTGCAGAAACCCTGGGAACCAGACCTTATCATCTTGGCCTCTGGAACACTTTATTTTGCCAAATTGTGACCTGGAATTTTGGAGAACTTCAAGGAAACCCAGGAGAAACAGTCCCACCATCCTTGCCAGTGGGTTTAGTTTACCATGCTAGTATCATGAAGAGATATCACCAAAAAATGACAGCCCTGCATCATCTTTACAAGAACCCAAGGGAGAACTCCCTCCTGGTGTTTGGTTTGTTTGTTGAGACAGAAACTCTCTCTGTTGCCCCAGGTAGAGTGCCGTGGCGTCACCCTAGCTCACTGCAACTTCAAACTCCTGGGCTCAAGTGATCCTCCTGCCTCAGCCTCCCGAGTAGCTGGGACTATAGGCATGTGCCGTGATGCCCGGCTAATTTTTCTGTTTTTAGTACGGATGGGGTCTCGCTCTTGCTCAGGGTGGTCTCGAACTCCCGAACTCAAGTGATCCTCCTGCCTCAGCCTCCCTGAGTGCTAGGATTACAGGCGTGAGCCACCGCGCCCGGCCTCCCTCCTGGTTTTTAGCAAACACGTGCGTTTAGTTGTCTTTTATGAACTCACAGACTCTCACAGATGACTATAATTCTCTCCTTGTTTTGGCTGCTAGGAAGCTCAGAGCCAAATATCTTACCATTAACTACACAGGACGTTCTAGTTCCAAAGACTGAGAAGCAAAATACCCTAAAAGTCCTTGGTATAAAACAACTATTTATAAGGCTTCTGGGTTCTAGGGTCAGGGGATCTAGACAGGGCATAGCTGGGGCAAATTGTCTCTGTGCTGAGACGCTGACAGCTGGGAGTGGAATGATCAGAAGACTCTTCGCTCACATGGCTGATGGTGGGCGCTGGCTTTAGGCTGGAGGTGTCACCTCCCATCCGTGTGAGTCTCTCCTGTGGCCTCTCCCTGTGGCTGGTTTGGGCTTAATCGTAGCAAGGCAGCTGCGTTTCAAAAGTGAGTATTCCAAGGGGCAGAGCTGGGCAGAAGTTGTACCACCTTTTATGACCCAGCCTCAGAAGGTTTATAGACAGTGGAATTAAGCCACTGCCCCCCCACCCCTGCCGCTGGGGTATTTTTAGCTCAGCCCTTAGTGGTGGGGAGTGTCACCCCCCACCACGTTCTATTTGTCAGAAGTAAGCTGCTGGGTCCAGCCCATAATCAGATTCCACCTCTTGGTAGAAGAAGCGTCAAAGTTCTGGAAGAGAATGAGGGACAAAAATATTGCTGTGGCCCTTTTAGAAAATGTAATGTCACAGGACCGAATGAAACTCGTCAATAAGGACTCTTGGCTTTATCATGTTGTCAGTTGTTGTCTTTGTGGATCGCATATATTTTTGCAAACAACCTCAGACCCTTTATGGAAACTGGCAGGAAGTAGGCAATAACTGCGACCAATGTCATGTTTATAAGGTGGTTGGCACTGTGCAAATAATTCTCTCCTGGTATCTTTACTCATTTAATTCACAAACAACCTCTTACCACTATTTTGCATGTGAAGAAACTGGAGCACAGGAAGTTGAAGAAGTTTGCCAGATCTGCATCGCTGAGAAGTGTCAGAGGAGGGGTTCAATGCCAGGCAGTCTGATTTAGCTCTGCCCAGGTGGTCACCCCATGCACCCCAATTCCTGTCCTTTGAGGCTCACCCCACACTAAGAGTCTGGCACGATGTTGTAATACGAAAGCTACACAACATTGAGCCCTCTCCAACCCCAAATATCTCCCCCGACCACTGAGTGTCCTTAAATGCAACATTCTCTGGGAAATAAGAGAGAATTCAATGACCTCTGCTTATATATCAAAATTCACATTCTCTCCCACTTAGATCAGCCAGGCTGATGGAAAGTTGGCAGAACGTTTCTGAGCCCCCACTTCCTGCCGGGCGCTGAGCTAAATCTCAGGAATCTAAGCACAAGACATTCGGTGTCACACTGGACTGGGAACTTGAGGGCAGGGACCCTTGTCGTTTTGGCTTTGTAGTTGGGCACAGGACAAAATGTGCCTAGTGTTGTGAATGAAGAAAGTGAATGTGTCTGTCTGTTCCAGGAATGAAAGCTTTGGTAGGTGACAACCCTCTGAGACTCTATTTTCTCACCTGTGAAATGGGGATAAGAGTATTTCCTGCACACCACACAGGGCTATATTGGGAATCTTTTTAAATGAGTAGGTCTCCCTTTTTGCTTTGACGTCTAAAAAGCTCAAAGGCAAATTTGGGGCCTATACCGGATAATCGTACGGAACGTTTAGCACATCCCAGCCCTCAATAAACAGGGCTTGGGAAGGGTTCTGTGTCTTGAGCCCAAAAGTCCAGTGCAGTCGACGGCAAGAGGGAGAAGAAGGGTGAATGAAGTCATTGGTCTTTTCCCTTCCCCTCCTCTCAAAGTGACAGCCTCAATGCGAGGGGATGGAAACTGGGGGGATGGTGTTGCAAGAACAAATGGAAATCTTAAAAACTATTTTTGTAAACCTTTGATCCCCAAGCCAAGATCTTTTGGCCAAATGTCTGAGTTGGTGGATCTAACCAAATGCAGCCAGTGATGCTCCACGGTTGCAGCCTCATTGGTGTGTGTCCCAGCCGAGGGGTGTCGGGTGAGCAGGTGGGAACGGCAGCCCATTTGCAGAATACGAGAACTTAGCTCCAACGGCCAGGTGTTGCTTTATCTCTGTTGGCCCAATTAGCACCGACTTCTATTTTTATTTTTGGCGTAGGATGTGGCTGGTGAGTCAGGAAGAAAAGAGAGCCTCATTATTTGTTCTTTTCTAGCTCTTGGAAATATCAAGAATACTTGGCCCTCAAGACAAACCCCAGCTCTGGGCCTAAAAGCTAAGTCCAGATATGTTATATATTTATTCAAGGGAGCAATTGGCCAGGAAACGACTATAAAACACACATTTTGAATAAAAAGGGGAGATTTATGGTGCATTGGCGAATCTGAGTCATATCTCTCTGCCTCCCCTGGGCCGGGATCCCTTAATCACTAACATACCCCCAGCTTGTACACTCGGTGGGCACAGAATTGCTTCCTTCTGGTCCCGTCCCCGTGAAAGACGTGGTGGGGATTGTGCTACTTTATCTGACAGTCGGTCAGTAAATGAATTGCCAATTCATTCTGAGCTTAGATAGGGGCTGCTTTTTTCCTGGAGAAGGAGGAAAAAAGTGGGGTCCTTTCATATGTATCTTTGATCAGTCGGGACTTGACAAATTATTTTCCTAGGAATTTCTCTGTCCGTAATTCCACCGGGGGAAAAAAATGGACTTACTCTAAAAGAATAGCTTTTATGTTTCAGAAATTAGAGCAGTGTAAAAGCTTTTCTTAAGTTCCTTTATCTCACTCTCTTTCTCTCCCTTCAATTGTGTCTTTCTCCAGGGAAAGGGGGCAGGTAGCAGATAGAGCTAGGGGAGACCACTGGTGATAACTGAGCTTCTGGCTGGTGGTTTCAAGTATATTAAAATAACAAGAAAATAAGTCTCACCCCCGTAATATAATTGGTATTGAGAAAATGAAGTCAGATCTTCTGCCTCAAGTTTCCCTTGTGATAGCAGTTTTTTTCTCCCTTGAATTCTTGTTTTAGGGGCCAACTTTAACCTGGAGAATACCTGAATTCTGTTTCAGTAGGATTCAACTACCTTGCCACTATCTCTTGCCCGTGACTTAGACATTCCCTTGCCTAAAGGCAGAGGGCTGGGACAGAAGATCTCAAAATTATATCTATATCAAAGTTTTTATCAGCTGCAGTACAGCCTGAAAGAAAAGAAAGCATTGAAAGTATTACGGCACAGGACCGCCATGAATATTTGGGCAGGTTGTGCACTGCACAACTCCAAGAAGCACCATTCAGATACACTACCAACATGCATGACGCACCCTTAGGGTGTGCTGTGCACCCCCTATACAATTGTGGATGGCAGCTTTGAAAGGGAACTCATGGAAGGGAAGGGAAGATGAGGGAACCATAATTATATTATAATAAAGGGATAATCTTGGGGATCTAGGTGGAAGGAACTAAAAAAAGAATTTTGTTAGGGACTAGACTGAATGAGCTTCAGCAGGTTTGGTCTGTTTATTTCTCCACTCAAGGGTCTGTCTCTGGGAGAAAAAATCAATAAGCCCTTCATGGGTCAAATACTCCCATTCCCTTGTCTAAGGAAGAAAGCTCTTTGATTAACAGCTTTACTCTCTGAGTTTGGGTTTCCTCAAAGCAGACCCTGGCACAAGGATTTGGATGCGGTGGTTTATTTGGGGGGCGGAGTAGGAAATGAGTAGGAAATGGAGTAGGAAATGAGAAAAGCAGGAAGCCCGTGTGTTGATGTACGAATGTGTTAATGAGCAGGTAAGCTCTGTGGGCAACTGGGGCGTGATCCTGCTGGGGACCCTCTAAAAGATGATGTGGAGCATGCTCCAAATCGTCCCGCCACGCAGACAAGAGGCTCGGGGGTCTGCATAGCAACCCCCATCCCTCATTGCCTGGGGACACTCTAGGAGACTTTAATTCCCTGACACTTACAGCCTGACCCACACCCAGGCCAAGCACACGCCTGTGGCCAGAGAAAGACAGCAAGCAGAGAAGCACAGATGCTGGAGGTGGAAGACACTGGCCTCCGTGGGGACTGTTCGCCAAGGCTGCAGGTGACCCGGGGGATGGGCCAGGAGACGGGACTAGGCTCAGACAGTTTCTGCTGTACCATCAAGATCAGACACGACGAGAGAGAGATAAATGCCCTCCAAAAAAATGGAGTGCCATCTCCCAAAGAAGGAGGAATGGATGCAGGGAGGTCACAAGACACCCAAAAGCCATCACACAGGGATTTCAGAACAAATGCAGCACTGAACAGCTCGATGGCCCTGAGTAAGTCACTGACTCCACTTTGGAAGTACTCAGGCCTCAGTTTCTCTCTCAAGTCTGTAGAATATTAATATCTGGTATTTCCAGGGGCCTCCAACCTCCAACCTCATTCATATGTTGAAGCCCCAACCTTTAAGGTCACTGTATTTGGAGATTGGGCCTTAAAAAGGTAATTAAGGTGAAATGAGGTCATAAGGGTGGGTCCCTAATCCAATAGGACTGGTGTCCTTATAAGAAGGAAAGAAAAAGGGAAAGACACCAGAGATCAATCTCTCACATTGCTGTCTCTCTCTCTCTTTCTCTCTCTCTCTCTCTTCTCTCTCTCTGTCACTCTCCATGTGCACACAGAGAAGAGGCCATCTATAAGCCAGGAAGAGAAGCCGCACCAGAAACCAACCCCGACAGCACCTTGATCTTAGACTTAAGATCAGACTTAGAAAGGTGAGAAGATAAACTTCTGTTGTTTAAGGCCCCCAGTCCATGGTGTTTTGTTACAGCAGCCTGCACTAACTGATACGCTGCCGTTCCTGATGGCTCGTCCTATGGATTTCAGACTTACCTACCAGCCCCCGCAATTGCATAAATTCCTTGCAATAAATCCTTAATATAGACTCATACATCTCTTACTGGCTGTGCTTCTCGGGTGCAGTCCTATCTGATAGAGCTACTTAAGGAAAAGGTCTGTACGACTTATATACACACCCCACACATTCTGGCTTCAAATGCAAGTACAGGGCATGGGCCCGTGGAGGAAGAGAAGTTGTATAGCACAGAACTGAGTCATTCCACTCCAGGGCATCCTATACCAACCAGCCCCCAGCCGATCCATTAGCTGATCACGCGCACATGAGTCCCGCCAAGACCAGCTGTAATTGTCAGAACCACTCAGTGGACTCGAAGACTAATGAGCAAAAATAAATGTTCCTTGCCATGGGCCACTGAGGTTTTGTTGCTGAGTGCTACGCAGCTCTCATTGTGGCACAAATCGTGAATATGTCTTCATTGGCCCACTCCTGAGAAACATTTCCTTCTGCCAAGGAGAACACTATGATTCCATATGTATCACAATAGCTGAAAGTTTTTGAAATGGTGACAACAACACATGCTGGTGGGGACAAGGAGAAATCGGATCTCTCCTACATAGCTGTTGAAAATGTAAAATAAAATGGTACAGCCACTCTGGAAGACAGCTTGGCAAGTTCCAAAAAAAAAAAAAACCCACCAAATATGCGATTACCATACAACCCAGCAATTGCACTTTTGGGCATTTATCCCAGAGAGAGAAAACATATGCACACCCAAAAGCCTGCACACAAATGTTCATAGCTAAAATTGGTAACAAACCAGATGTCCTTCAAGAAATTAACAGTTGAGCAAATGCTGGTGCATTTATACCAAGAAATACGACTCGGCAATTAAAAAAAAAAAAAGGAACTATTTATACACTCAACACCTTGGATGAATCTTAAGGGAATTGTACAGATTGGAAAAAGCCAGTCCCCAAAAGGTTATATACTGTGTGACTCTATTTATACAACATTCTTGAAAGGATAAAATTATAGCAATGGGGAGAAGATTAGTGGTTTTGCAGGGTTGGGAACAGTGTAGAGGGGATAGATGTGGTTATGAAAAGGCAACATGAGAGATCTTTGTGGGGACGGAAATGCTCTCTATTTTGACTGTGGTCGTAGATATGCAAACCTACACTGCGACAAAACTGAATGGAACTAAATAACATACACACCAGTGCAAATCAGCTGGAGAGATGTGAAAAACACTGGTGGATTGCACCATGTCAGTATCTTCATTGCAATATTGTGCTCAAGTTTTGCAAGGGATGAGGATATGTGGGTGAAGGGCGTTATTTCTTACAACCGCACTTGAATCTACGCTTAGCTCAAAATAAAAAGTTTAAGAGAAAGAGAGAGACTACTGTTGAAGCAGGAGAGGGAAGACCTATTCAGAGAGAGTGAGACCCTGACGTAGTCTGGACTCCCTCTGAGCCCAGGATTTGGGAGGATTTGGAAGGTGACCCCAGGGAGTAAGAGGGATGAAAGGAGAAAGAGCCAAGTTACCGAGTTATTGAGCTGATCACCGTTGTGGGCAACCAGGCAGCAAGTCCTCTGAGGACGCTTTCTGAACTGTGTAGACTGCACCTCCAACCCGTCACTCCAAAGGACAGGGGGCTGGGGCCTGTGTCCCCCAACTCCCAGCCCCCATGACTGAGAGTGTCCCCAGAGTCATTATTTCTGGGATGTGCCTGTGTTCATGCCCAGGGAGCCCCCCAGCTTCAGAGAAAGCCCTGCTGCAGAAAAACAGATTCGTGATGCATGCTCGAGGTGTCACAAATGGCGTGCCCTGAACTGTCCACCCTAACTATGCCTGAAGTTACGGCACAAGAATCCACTACTCCAGGATCCTTGACTTCCTGGTAGAATCCTGTCCTCCAATGAGCACATCTGTTGAGTCATTTGTTAATCCATTTGTTCAGGTCATAGTTATCGAACACCGTCCAGGGTGAAAACACAAGCAAGCAAGGGTAGAATGTTCCTGCTCTCATGAAGCTCTCTTGGCCCCAGGAAAAGGCCTGCAGTTCAAGAAATGAGGAGAGTCAACTGTGGGGAATGATTCTCCTTACTCCATCATGGAGACAGCAAAGGCCTCTGAGGGAGGTTATGGTTTTCAAGCTTCTGTTTGTTTATTCTGTGTGTGGAGAGGGCCAGGTGCCCTGCTGAGCACTTTGCATAAACTCTCTGTTTGAATCACTATGTTGGGCTTGCAAGGCAGATCTTATCGCCCCCATAGTACAGAGGTGGAAACTGAGGCTTAGGGAAGTCAAAAACTTGCTCACACACTAGAGGGTTAGTTAGGCTTCCAAGACCAGGAAGCCAAAAAGTCCCACCCTTTCAAGGCAGGCAGTCTTCAGCCACAAAATTGCAGACTTTCCTTTACTTTTCCTGAGGTCGAAGGCCCCGAGGACGTGCCACCCAAAGCATAGAACACTGCTCGGGCACATCCAGCCACCATCTCCCCCGTCCCTCCCTCTCTTCTCCTAGGCCCAAGGGAAAGGACAGAGACAGCATGAATTAGTCTGTCACCTAGGGGAGTCTGGGCAGCATGGAATGACGGGCAAGCCGCTCATAAGCTGGGTGACCTTGGACTGTCACCATGCTGCTCGCTATAGGGACTGGCACACACTACGTAAATGAGAGCTATTATCACTGTTACCAACACTGATATCAACAGTAGGTGGGACGTCAGTCAAATATTAAAACTCTGCAAGGAATAACTTTCGATCTGAACACGAGGCTGTCTTCCTACCCCGACACTCACAATTCCAAGCGCAAGGACTGAGTACGGTGCAATCAACATCCTCGCTAGGATGGACATGCACGACTCCTTTTTTTAAGTGAAATAAAAATACATTCTGATGTCAGAAAAGAAGAGGTGCTGGTGATCAGCCTTTGGGGATGGAGAAATCACTGCTCCCTGCTTGTTGCCGTGGAGACCTAGGGTTGATGGTCACTCACAACACCAGCTATTTAAATCCCCTGTGTGGGAAAGCTGTGTTTTAATTCTTTTTGAAGGTGATGATGATGATGATGGTGGTGGTGGTGGTGTTTTTTCTAGCCCCACTGAGCTTAAGTCTGTTATAAAAATAATAGAAGATGTTAGGGGCAGATTTCCCAAAAAGAAAAGAAAGAGGAGGAGGAGGAGGAAGAGAAAAAGAAGAAGAAGAAGAATTATTATCAATAATGATAAATACTAGTTAATCTTTTGATTAGCTGACCGTCATTGAGCATTTTCTCTATACCGGGCTCTGTGCTAAGCGCTTTATGCTCATTGTCTCATTGACTCTTCACCAGAACCAGAACTCTCCAGGATAAGTGCTCATATTGTCCCCACTTCACGTACGATTAAATGAAGTTCAAAGAGGGTAAGTGACTGGCCCAAGGTCACGGGGGCAGTAAATGACAGAGTGGACTTTATAACCCGAGTCAATTAGAGAAAAAAGGTGAGATAGGTAAGGACCTGACCTTACCTTACGTGTGCACTGTGATTATTGAAAGCGGAGACTAGCTCACCCTAGGACCAAGCCTAACTCTCCAAAAGGCCCAAGAAAGCAAACAAGCAGCAACCCCAGAAAGTGAAGACAAAGAGAAATATCCAGGCATCTCCTTGTTTTGGAGGTGACAATGGGACATTCCGCGATTAGCAGTCGGCTGACGGGTACTGATACCCAGCCCTGCCACTGACCGGGCCAACGTCACCCGTGATGGGAGCTCCATCCCTTCTTCCTCAAAGTAAGCAGAAGTGTCCCACCTTCCTCTTAAACTCATTTTGATCGATGGCCAAAAAATAAGCTCGATTTTAGTTTACTAATTCTATTCCTAATTGCAAAGATAATTCACCTTCATCACAAGGAAAATTGGAAAAGACCCAAAAGCACAAAGAAAATTTAAACACTCACAATCCCACCATTGTTTATGAGGTTTTTTTCCTTGAACTGTGAACGAATGCAGAGTATTTAATGAAATTAAGAAGCCACGGTGCAAATTACTTGAAGCTTGCTTCTTTTACTTGCCACGT
The DNA here is from genome assembly GCF_000956105.1 of Propithecus coquereli. NCBI lineage: Eukaryota > Metazoa > Chordata > Mammalia > Primates > Indriidae > Propithecus > Propithecus coquereli. The sequence continues at coordinate 8,257,092 of NW_012154285.1, forward strand.
ATCTTAAATATCTTCTTCAAATCTTCACAACTGTGTTTCTCAGTGGCCATGTGGTATTCTGTCATATGGGCATACACACATCTATTTAACCAACCTCATATTATTGGACACTAAGGCTGTCTCCAATTTTACATGATTAAAAAAAGTCATGATGAACTTTCCAGAAACTATTTATGTACGCCTCTAATTATTTCCTTAGGACCAATTCCTCAAAGCAAAATTAGCAGATGAAATGATTCACAATAAGACTTTTGAAATATTTTGCCAAAATCTCCTCCCAAAAGGTTTATCTTATTTTTAATCCAACCAGCGGTTTTATGAGATTTTCTATTTTCTCATTAGCAATAGGTATCACTATTTTAAAATGAATTTAAAAAAATATATTTAACTGGCATTTCATTGATTAAGGTCTTTCTTTTCAAGCATTTCTTATCTTCTGTGTGAAGTACTTTACTGGACATTTCCACAGATATGATTTCACTGAGACTCACAGCAGTCCTTTCAAGCAGGTAGAAAATCTCCTTTTAATAGAGGAGAAAGCTAAGGCTTGGACTCACTTAGTCTCCGTGCTAAGCTCTGCCACACCCAACTGTGTGATCTGGGGGGAATTCACAACTTCTCTGAGCTCAAGAATACTAATGAACTGACCCTCTTGAAAGTCCTGGTGTACCTTGTTCCCCCTGACTTTGAGTCTCACATTCGAGTGGACCAGGAAGCCAGGGGGATGCTGTTAATGCTCCTCTCCCAGGTACAAAGAAGTCTACCAGCCCACGCATCTAGATTGTGTCCTGTGCCAATGTGGGAACTAACTGGAAAAGAACCTAACACAATTAGTATTGCACAGATCCACACATGGTAGGATCTTCATACGTATTTGCTGAATAAATGAATGAATGTGGACTAGGTGATGACTACCCATGTAGAAATCTACATCTCATTCCTCCATCACAATTTCTGTCTCAGGACCTTTGCACAAGCTGTCCTGTCTGCCTGGAGTGCTTTTCCTCTCAACTTTTTGCTTGATTAATTCCTATACATCGTTAGGACTATGCTCAAAAGTCACCTTCCCCAGACCAGGTGAGGAGTCCTGGTCTTATCCCTTTATGGCTTTGAGCATGCTGCCTTTGTATTAATAGTTCTTCTTACCATAGTCATCCATCAATGTTGCAAACAATCACCTAAGGGCTGTTTCTCTCACTAAACCGTAAGTTCCAAGAGGACATAGCCCCATCACCTTGTTCACTGCTGTGTGCCCCGTACCGACGCCATGTCCAGTCCACAGCAAGCATCCACTGCATATATTATAGGAATATAACAATCTGTGTTGTGCCTCTCAACATCAGCACAGTGATAAAACTACATGGACGTTTGTATATTACATTCTTAATTCTACCGATTCAGTAAAAACATTCATTATAACTATTGTTTGGAACTCAAAGAGGTTAATCTGTATCTGTTATAAAATGATAATGTCCCTTGTCTGATTTACGAAACTTGCTGCGATCATAATTTTAATGATTTTCCAACGATGGCAACTGTTTGAGTAGTGGGGGTGGGGGTGTTCATTCGGTATTTGGGTGATGTTCTTCTGAAAGAATAAGTCTTATATAGTTGGTAAAATTAGTTTCAAAGGTAATTTCCTCAAAGGCAACTTTTAAAACAGTTGAACTCATCAGAAAAAACATCTGTGTAGAGTACAGTCAGAACCTGTTCAGTGAAACTTTACTAATTCAGTCCCTTGGGGAACAGGAAACCCATTGACCTAGTTTTTCCCTTGCACTTGAAAGAAGCTGAATTGTCATTTCTTTATAATTAATTCACACTTCTCAGGGGTTCTTTGCCTAGGAACGTTCCCAGGGGGACAGGATCAAGTGAATAATTTGTAATCAACAAGCCAATTGTTCCTACTTCAAATGGTTGTGACAAACTTGATGGCTCGTGACAATTTGAGGGGTGTGGCACCGAAATCATAAAAACAGAAAAACAATGTGCAGCACTAGCTGAATACCAATTTGCTGCTCTGGTCTGTCCTACATGTGTTTAGACAGGACAAACTCACAAATCCTAAATTCATGGCTTTTAAATAAATATCTGGACCACCGATGGTCCATAAAGTTGTTTGCATGGGGGCTCCCAAAACACCTGATTCCAACAATTCATTCAGAGAAAAAGATCCTTCAGAAAAACCAAACATTACGTGTTATATATAGTAGGACCATTTTTACATACCGTGTTTAGATCATTGTGGACTCCTAAATAATTTTGCTTTCCACTGCCGACACAAATGCAATTAGGACAAATAACTTCATTCCAGGGATCCAAACCAGTGGATAAATATATTCAGCTTCATCACACTCAAGTACAATGGATCCTAACTACCCCTGAGCTTGGCAGGAGAAGGCAGATGAGATAAGAAATTCACATACAAGACCACTCCTTTCTGTTTTCTTCACCTAATGTTTCCTCCATTCAATCAGTAGAAAGAACAGGAAAAAAAAATGGGTGTTCAAGTCCCTCGTACTTTTTTAAGCACATGGTATTTATTAGGCATTAATTGGCACAAAAATATAAGGCACGAGTACTTAATTCTCACCCTCCCCCCCTTAGCAACATAAAAAGACATAATCGCTTGAGGACACTCGCGTACAAACATACTCACACTCTCTCACGTACTTGGACATACTCAGCCTCACATCTTACCCTGTTCTCTTTATTAGGGTCTGTTTAAAAAAAAAAAAATCTTTTTAATCAGAAAAGCAAAGCACATTCGAAAGAAAAAAAAATCACAAACTTGGTTTTGAGTACCAATAAAATTAAAAGCTCTTGGCCAGCTCCCATGCTGGGTTTCATTCCATGTTATTACTTAATTAGAATTCCTATTTATAAATAAATAGTACCAGTAAAATATTACATCTGAAGAACCCTACCATAACACTTTACTTGCACACTTTTTTTTTTTAATACTGTTTTTCTGCTTGCAATAAACACAGTTTTGTGTCGGCATTTGGTGTTGGCGTGATCTCTTTGCAGAGAAATAATCGGTGAGCACGTCTTGCCTCTTCTTTGAAAATTGTGGATTTTGCTTGGCATCCCATTTGGGTCGTCGGCAATGGAGGCTTGGAAGCTTGGGGCTGGCTTTGGTTTTTTTGTTTTAATCAGGAAGAATATTTATTTTGGCTTTTTTTTTTTTTTTCACAACTCTTGTCAGCATAGAGCTTGTACCCTGCTTATCACAGTTCTGCCCGCATGTAAATCAGGGCTTTTTAAGTTTGTCAAAGCAAGCTTTCCGGACAGGAAGCTATAGGCCACGCTTTAGCGACAGACAGCTGGGAAGACATGGAGCTGGGAAGACGGTAGGAGGGAATGAGATACGATGCCAGATGGGGTCGACATTATTCTGACTCCGTCGGTAAGTAGAGGCAAAACCAAGTGCCGTGATGCAGGGACAGGCAGGACAAACATCAAAGAAAATTGGGACTCAGGGAGGCTTTTCAGAAACATCACATGGCAGAGGTAGGTACTTTTCTTAGTGAAGGGGAGGGTGGTGAATTTAGGTTTGAGGGATGGTTTATCGGAGGGGAATCCCGCAAGTACATATTTTGAAACATACTTGCCTCGGACTTGCCCCCTAATAAGGGACTGGGTCCCGTTAAGAAAATTGAAAGAAAAAAATATATTATTATTTATTATATAACAACGTCAACATTAACACCAAGACAGGGAAAGACTCCAACTACACGCTAGGATAAAACACTCAATGAGGCAAGACTTTCTAGAGCCCAAAGGAAGGAATCGGGGAGGACGTCTGGAGGTGGTGTGGATGTGGCTGGTTGATGAGGGTGGTAGTCGTTGGGGGTGGGACTCTTTTTGTGTGTTTGTTTGTTTGTTTAAGTTTTGAGACAAAGTCACATTTTTTGAATTGTGGTTTCAAGGTACTGATTAGATCAGCGTCCCGTAGCCTCGAGTGCAGAAGTGAACCTTGGGTGAAATGAAAAATCTTGTCCGTGGGGTTCTCTTTTCTACTGTCTCTCTCCTCTCTCTCTCTCCTTCTCTTTCCTCTCTCGCTAGCAAATGTCTGTTGTGAAGCAGGCATCACTTTAGCTATTCTCACTCCACTCTGGCACCATGCCAACTCCGTGCACAGAGTGGTACTGGTGTGGGGACAGGGTCCTTGGCACGCCGTGAGAGTAGAGGAATTCGGGGGGCTGAAGGGCGCCGGGGGACTGGAGGCCAGTCTGAGGCCCACATTGCCTGACCACAGGCTGGTGGGCCACGGAGGTCTGGTGCTGGAACATCCCCTCTCCGAGCTGTGGGGAGCCGTGGTTGGCCATGCCAGCCAGCCGGGGGACCAGGGGCCCCGAGGTGAAGTGAGCAGAGAAGTGCTGGTAGGGTAGCCTGTCCATGGGCTGCACGGCGGTGACCGTGCAGTTGCTGTAGGAAGGCATACTGGGCCACGTGTTGCAGCTGATGTCCTCCAGGCTGGGCACCGGCTCGCTGGGGGGCGCAGAACTAGCGTACATGCAGGCCTGCCGCTGTGCCGACTCTGTCCTGTAGGAGGCGCTCAGGCCCTGCTGCTGGGGGTAGCTGGCGCGGTAGAAGGAATCGTCTTCACTGGGCGACGTCTCCATGTAGGGCTTCTTATAGGGATGATCTGTGGTGGCACATTCTTCATCTGGGAAGACAGAAGGAGAGACACCAATGAGGCCACCAGACAGCTAAAGGCAGAGACAGCCATTTGGCCAAGGACTGGAGAATGAAATCTGAGAGATTGTTAGCCCAACCTCCGTGCTGAGAAGAGAAGGGGGCGGACAGCGATTGTTAAGACCATGGGCTGTGGAGTTCTAAGTTTGGCCTTTCTGAGCTCAGTTTCTTCATCTGTGAAAATGAAAAGGGTAACAACAAGCACTTCCTACAAAGAGCAGGGTGGAGAACTGGATGGGAAAATAAATACTAAGCACTTAGTCCAGAGCCTGATACAAGGAAACACTCAATAAATAGCAATGATTATCATCTTTCCTCCTCCCCACCATGTAAATTCCGCGAAGACAGGATATTTTCTGTCTTACCCATCGACATATTTCCAGAACCTGCTATACACCTATTACTAATAATAACAATATTATCAATAATAACAGTAAAAACAAATACATAGAGTATTCACCCTGCCTGGCACTGCTCTGAGCACTCTGCATAAGGTAACCCATTTAATCCTCACAACAAGCCTACAAGGTGGGTTTACTACTATCCTCATCTTATAGATGAGGGGGAAAAAAAGAGAAGTTGAGAAGCTTGCCTTACATGACTGATAAACAGTGAAGCCCAGATTAGAATCCAGGTAGTCTGACTACAAAGTCCTCGCTTTTCAGTGTTATGCTACATGGAGAAGACATGCAATAAATATTTCTGCAGTGGATGGATGGATGGGTGGATGGGAGCTTGAGTGAATCCCCAAATCCTTTCCTGATACCTTACGTAAGCACATACGAGTTAATATTTGCTGAGTCGGCACAAATTAATGTGTTGCTGTTTCCTTGATGAGGTCACTTCCCTCTTCTGGGCACTACTTATCTCCTAGTGTATGGTAGCAGAGATAGTTCTGTCTCTGAAAGAGGGTCTCCCTTAACCACTTAGGGTCATTGGCGCCTTTGGAAACTGACAAATGTGCTGGGCCGTTTCCTAGAAAAATACACTGAAATACAATGTTTTGAAAATTGCACGTGCAATGCAAAGTTTTGCATACAATTTCAGGGGGTTCAAGGACTCCCTAAGACCCAGACCCCAGATTCAGGAGCCTGGACATGTCTGGGTTTGAATCTGGCTCTTCTAAGTCAAGCTTGGGTGACACCAGCAGGGCACTAACCCTCAGAGACTCATCTTCATCTTCTCACATCAGAGTCAGCAATACTCACCTCCCTGGGTGGCTAAGAATTAAATAAGATCGAGCATGGAAATCTCCTCATATGCAACATCGAGAGCTGCTCCCGTGGCAAGGGTAACACTGCCCGTCAGTTACATGGCAGACATACCTTCGAGCTGTCTCCTTTATGGGAAGTAATGCTTGGAAATATCTACCAAGGTGAAAACCTAACACAGATTCATTCCTTAGATGGATTTTTACCCTCCAAACTGGAAATCTTCTTTCTTCATCTTCCCATCTCTTTCTAATCAATAAATGTTAAAAATATATATTATGTCTGTCTTTGGGGAGTGTGAAGACAAATGAAACATTGGCGCATCCGTGATCCATGCAACTCACTGCGATGGTCGATGCCCAGAAGGCAGGATGCTGAACTCAATAATGAGAGAAAATAATAACAGCTCTTATGTATTGAGCCCTTACTAAGTGACCTTATTCCAATTTCATAGTAACTCCTCAAGGTGTCTGCTGTCATTCCCGTTTCACAGAGGCAGAAACTGAAGCTCAGAGAAGCGACTTGCCCAGGATCACACAGCTGGGAAGGAACAGAGGCTGGAATCAAAGCCAGATCTAACTTACTTTGCCCACCACACCTTGCTTCCAACTCTCCATACTTCTATCACCCAGTCATCTGGCAGATGTTCACTGAGCCCCTACCAGGTGCTAGATGCAGTGTCAAGGACTGGAGATGGGCTGGCAAACAAGGTAGATGTGACCCTGGTCCCAGTGCCCATCCTCACTCCCACTCCATCCTACACTGAGCAGTAAGTGAGAGAGGGTGACACTCTGTGACCTAGAGATGTTCTCAGATATAAGGCTTTAAGTGAGTCATTCACTCAACAGTAAATCCTCTGGCTTTGGGCTGGTTTGTAAAACAGCTCCCCAACACCCACAGAGTAGCTTGGGTTTGGCTTCTATCAAACACCTCTATGTGCATCATTCTCCAAGTGACACCTGTAGGTCAGTCCAAAGTCTCCATCAACAAAACAAATCTATGCTAGGGTTGTACCCACTTAACAGCAAGCAAATTTATTTTTAGCTGGACTCATTCTGGGACACATCTGGGACCCATAGGACGCCCAAAAATTTGCACCAAAAAAAAAAAAGTGAAAAATGTGCTCTTCCAGGTGTTCTATCTACATCATGCCAACCATCCAGATGTTTGAAGACATCCAGATGAGTGAGCAGCCACATTTTTCACCTTTCAACTGGGTGGGTTTTTTTTTTCTTTTTGGAGTCTCAAAGACATTGCTGCACTCTACTTGTTTTTGTCCTCACCATCTCCTCCCTTGATTCCTTCTCTTCCACTTTTCCTTCCACCCCCCAGATTCATAAATCCAAGTGTTTCCTTTGTCACTGCAATCATAACCTTTGGGTTTTCCATTTAACCAGGGCGTTCCCCTTTTCAATAATAGAAAGTACAGCTGCAGGGTACCCTTGGCAAGAGAAAAAAAAAGCAAGGCAAACTAACCACGCTCGAGTTTCTGATCCCCTTCCAGATTCGTTACAAGTAAAAAAAAAGGAAGAATAATAAGAAAAAGGCCGGAACACATTTTGGAAAATCGTAAAATTATACATTCCAGTTTTTAATACCCCAAAGATCTGATGCAGGGCCCTAAGAAAAACTCGATGTTGGCTTATTGATGAAAGCGGGTCCTGAGCATTCTCAAATTCCTCGCAGCCCTCATCACATTGTAAAGAAATTCCAAAGCAAGGATCCAAATTTCAGGTCGGTCATGATAAATGCTCTGGATGTAATCTCTGTGTTTATTTTGGTTATGGCTTGGTCTCTTTCTTTTTATTGGGAGCCTGATAACTGCTCAAGAGCAAAGACCTCTCTCCAGCCAAACCATGTTCCGTTTGCATGACCGGGGAATGGGCTGTGGTCAAGCACCAAGTCTTCTGAGGAGATGAGTCCACAACTCAGCTTCAGAGAGTGGTCAGTTACATTGCAACGCTCCAAACCCACCTGAGTCCCTTGGATAACAGAAAAGTTCCTCCTGATTCTAACCAGCTATCGTGGCATGGCACTGTGTAAAACCCTGGTCCTTTGAATTTCTCCAGATCATTCTGATTCTGGATAAAGTGACTTTAGTTATGATATTAAAGATATCAAAGTGTAGGGCTATGGCTCTGATGCCCACTGGCTTTGTGACCATGGGTGAGTCACTGGACCATTCCAGTCTCCATCCTTGATTGCAAATGGGGATAATACTCTTTGTGAAATTTAATTGAGATAATACTAAGTTCAGTCTAGTTTCTATCGTCCTTGCACGTTAAGTAAGTGTTCAAGTCTTATCTGTCCAAATAACCCAGATCTGTTCTCTTCCCTCATTTCTTTCTTGGGAGACTGGACAGATGGCTCTTTGAAGGTCATCCAATACTTGAAGGTATTTGGGTGGATTCCAGAGCTGGAAAGCTCACAGAGCTGCTTTCAAATCAGTAACCCCATCATCCCAAATGAGTCATTTCCCTTGCTGAGTCAGTTCATTCAGGTGAAAGACTGTTGCTGAGTCTTCACAGACAGAGACCCTGAAGCTCAGGTGGTGAATGGCCACTTTCCAGCTGAGTAACCTTCAGCAAGTTGGAGAGTGGGGGAGGGCAGAGGCACACGGTGTTACAGTTCAGGCCTCTGATTCACAGAACAGTGCTTGTCCTGGCAGGCTTGCCCCAAGCTGTCCATTTTCATGCAACCCTATGTGCTCAGCCAACATGAAAGGTGGCCTTTGACCCTTCTAGATGGATGGGTGAATGGGTGGGTTGATGGATGGAGGGATGGATGGATGGGTGGTTGGGTGGATGGGTGGGCATGTGGATGGGTGGGGAGATGAGTGAGTGGCTGGGTGAGTGGATGGGTATGTGGATGGGTGGATGAGTGAGTGGGTGGATGAAGGGGTGGATGAGTGGATGGATGGATGGATGGATGCATGGATGCATAGATGGAATTTTTGGTATCCCCATGCTCTTAGCTCTTACCATAAAATGGGGAAGACTGGAATGGTATTGTGGGAAGATCCGCAACTAGAAATCAAACACTCAGGTTCAGATATCACCTAGCCACTACCTGAAATTATCAAATATACTCCCTGCCTTATTATCTGTCTACTCCATGAGAATACAAGTTTCATAAGGGGTGGCCTTTTCTACCTTGTCCTCTGCTTATCCCAAGCACCCAGCACAGTGCCCAATACACATTAAGTGCTTAATAAATAAATATTTATTTGATGACTCCATCCCAGGTCTGCCACTCATTAGCCACATAACCTTAGAATCTAACCCCATCTCTCCATCCTCTGTTTGCCCCCTGAAAAACGGGGATGGGCAGCATCTCCCCAGCCATGGGGATGCAGTGAAGGAAATGATGTGGAATTGCTTTCAAAAACAAGCAGCTCTGAGAAAATGCACCCTGCAAAGCCCTTTACAATTCCCCTTCCCCTCTCGATCTCTGGCTTTCCTTTGAATGTCCAGTTCAGCGCACAGCTTTGCTAAAACCTTTATTTGGGTTGCTTTTCACTTCTAATGGCGGTGGGGTTGAGAGTCAGGGCAGGAGGGGGAAAGACAGACAAGTGCTCTCCCAGGCCCTGGGGTCCTGGATTTGATTGAGTGGCATTGATAAAAGACCATCCCAGCTTTTGTGGCTCAATCCATCGGGAGAGATAGTTTGGAGACAGCCGGTTCCAAACACAAGGGAGCCCTCTGGCCCGCCTGGCCCTTTGACATTTCACTGGGCCTGACTCCTGGGCTCGCTGGAAAGGAGACAGACAATGAGGGGAAGTCAGATAGCGGGTCAGGCGGGGGCCGGGGGAAAACCACCCATGGAGTTATCACTTAACGGGAATCCCAAACTGGAAGGAAACCTCGGCTGATTCCTTATCACTCTACAGTGTGGAGGCTGATGATGAATTGCTATTTGTTGTCTCCCAGGCAGGACAGACGGAGCTTGGCTGGAATGCCCCCTGTCACGGGCAGCTCCCTTTTGGGGATGGAGGGAGGTGAGAAGGGCAGAGGTTTCTGGAAGGGTGAAAGGTCTTCTCCAGGGTGCACACCCCATGCACCCTGACCCCACAGGCCTCTCAGTGACTCTCGGGCTGGGCCACTCACTAGCTGGGTAACTTCGGACAAGTTCCTCAATCTCTCCAAGCCTCGGTTTCCAAATCCATGGAAAAAGGGTAATTCTCCACCTTGTTATCTCCAATCAGTCACTAAGGCCTGGTCCCACCCACACCCCGGTCTGAACCACTGTCTCATGCCTCCGACCCTGCAATAGCCTCTTAACAGGTCTCTGGTGTCAAACTGAGTCCCCTCCTATCACGGCAAAGGACTGCTTCGAATCAAAAGACTTAATCAGAGATAGTGGGCAACCTTGTCTGGTTCCAGTTCTAAGTGGGAATGGTTTCAATTTTTCCCCATTCACTATGATATTGGCTGTGGGTTTATCGTATATGGCCTTCATAATTTTAAGGTATATCCCGTCTATGCCTATTTTGTTAAGAGTTATTATCATAAAGATAAAAAAAAAGACTTAATCATGTCACTCATGAGCTTAAATCCCTGCCATGGCCACCCATTGCTGTTAGGGTAAAAGCTGAGGTCCTTCATTGAAATGGTTTCTAAGGACTGGCATCGTGCTGGCCCCTGCCTTTCTCACTGGCCCTCATCCCCACCACTGTGCCCTTGCTCTGGGCACCAGCATACCAGCCTTCTGTTCACTCCCCAGAGAGGGCAGGCTCCCCTGCACCCGAGGGGCTTCATGCTCTCTTTGCTCCATGCCTGGACACCCACGCACCTCCCCTTCTCCTACTCAACACTCACTCTCCTCCAAACTCAGCTCCAATTCTTCCCCGATCTCCCACCCCGGACTGACACGCCAGTTGGAGATCCATTAGCACTTTGCCTATCTCCTTGATAGCCTTTGATCACATTTTTAATTAAACAATGACATAATTACATGTATGATGTTGGACCTTCTTGCGACAGTGTGGGCTTCGCGAGGGCAGGGCGGTGGCCAGCAAACGTGCATTGAGCACTCACAGGTGCCAGGAACTAGTTTCCACGCATGACCTCATTTCGTCTTGTCTCAACCCTATGACTACCGCACATTTTGCACAAAAGATAGATGAAGTCCAGAAAGGTGAAGCCATGGGCCCAGGGTCCACACACCTGCAAACTGTCAGCTTCTGTGATTATTTCTGCAATGAACTGGCCACCAATTCCAGCTCCCCCAGCAGCCGCCGCAAGTTGCACTTCAGCTCACCTGAGAACCCTGCATGCCCCATGAAAGTCAATGGCTCGCATCATCTCAGAGGTTTATGAACCTCCCATTCAAAGCCTTTCCACTACATCCTGCAGGAATGCATTTATAAAGGATGCTGCTGTAAATACCGAACCGAAAAAGCACCTTGATTCTTTTCAACTTCTTCATCTCTTTCTTTTGGTCTGGCATTAATTTCATCGACGGAGCTCTCTAATTCAAACCGGGTGAGCTTTTAATCAGCATGTTGGACCCAGTTTCAAAAGCCACTCTCTAGTGGAAGATGGAGTTTCGAGATTGTAGCTGATAAGCAAGGTAACAGAGACAGTATAGAGTGGTGGTTAAGGGCGCAGGTGGAGAGTTTACAGACAAGGCTGGGCTTGGGTTCAAATTCCACCTTCGAGAAGCACCAGCACATTTTTTTAACATTTCTGAGCCTCAGTTTCCCCATTGGTAAAGGGGATGAATATTAGCACCTACTGAATAGTGTTGAAAAGGCTTGGTCTGGGGCCTAGCTAGAAAGGGCATCCTTAAATAGAATATAAAACACAATCTCCGTGCAAGAACCCGTGTTGCCTGGGACATCCTTAACCTCCTGCTCGTGCCTAACAAGGCAGACATGTTTGCAGACATCTGGTCTCCAGCCCAGCCAGCAGTGGACGTGCTGGGAGTCGGGCCAGGGGTTCTGTTGGGGAGATACTGTTCAGACCTTTGAGATCCAAGGAGTCTGGATGGGCTTCAGGTAAGTCTGGAAGTCAGGCTGCACCCAGCTCGGCTTCCCAGCCCCGTGCTCAGACCAACGCAAAATGCAAGATCAGGAATTGTCAAATAGTTAAACTGTGTGACTTTCCTCACGGAACTCCAGCTCCAGAAAAAGCTGCCAGGGCATCCATTTCCATGGGTTCTTGTCAGTGAGCTGTTTTTTCTAAGGATCCAGGCGTTGGACACTGGACTTCCAAAGGCATTGTGTTGCTTTCTGAGGCTGTGACGTATGACAGGCTAAGATTCGGGCCTTTTAGAGCAAAATGGCTACTCCTTACTTAATTATCCCTGAGCCAACACATGACAGGCATGTTTTTATGACATCTTCGCACCAAGCATAGGAGAAAATTCCTACCATGAGCCCAAATTTACAGGTTTGTTTTTTTTAATGAGGCTTAGAAAGGTTAAGTAACTTGTCTCTACTCACAAACATTTGAAAATGGCAAAGGTGGACTTCCTCCTGATTGATCTGCGGACCACGGATGGAAGCTCTAGACTACACTGCCCCTTCTGCATTCGTCCTCTCGACCGCTGACCTAGAGGAGCAGCTTCTCTTTGCTTCCTCCTGGCTCTTTCCTGCCTTCTGGAGCAATATCTACCACTTATCCCATCGTAGCTACCACCTAGTGGGTGCTCACCAAGTATCAGATGCTCTGGGAAACTTATCACCATTTACAAAGTGGGAAACTGAGGCTCAGAGGGGCCTGTGTGAGGTGAGGCCACACAAGAAGCAGGTAGCAGAGTCGAGATGTGAACCCGCGTTTCTCTGTCCCCACTGCCTGCACTCTCCCCACCACGCCACCTGCAGCTCACGCCAAGCAATTGCTGTAGCGAGCTGAACTCGCCCACATGACCCATGCCAACCACTTCAATTCTGGCGCACGAAAAGAACCACCGGAAATCTCCCTTTTTGGCGTAGCCCCTTCGGACTCAGACGACTTAGGAAAAAAGTCATCAGACAGTAGCTTCGTAGATTTATAGAGGGGATGAGAAGGAGGCAAAGCAGTTACTGGTTTTGATCTGGAAACGAAAAAAGTGCTCAGAAGCCACCTGGGAGAGAAACACCGGCACATACACCAAAGAGACATTTACAGCTACAAGGAGGTCCCCTAAGTCAAGGCTTATAATACAACCAGCGACCAACCTCCCTGCCTACTAGCGGGGGTGGCCAAATAAACTCCGTTTTATCCTTTCCAACCAATTCTCCCTCTTTAGCAGTTAAAAAAAAATGAGGCCGTCTAGGTTCATGAAAAGAGATCTAAAACACATTCTACAGCTTAACGGGGGAAAAAAGCAAGCTGCAAAATCCATACAGTGGGATTTCATCTATGTTAAAAGTAAAAAAAAAAAATTCTACTTCTCTGTGTGTGTGTGCGTGTGTGGTGTGTGCGTGTGTGGTGTGTGTGTGTGCATGCATGCGTAAGTGAACACAATAGGTCTGGACACTTCAAATAAGCTTTCTCCAAGGAAGGGGCTGGAGCTGGGGGAGACAAGTCAAGGGAACCTTTAGTTTTACCTGTACGGTTTGAATTTCTTACAATCTCTATGTATTTTTGTGTTGCTTACGTTTTTAAATAAATAAATGTCATTGAATAAATGAATGTATACTCTCCCCCCTCCACCCAGAACAGGAAGGAAGAGGAAGGGGAATCGGTCGGGGGCTCTCGCACTCACCTTTCCTCTTGGTGCAATGGTAAATTTGGCCATGCTCCTGGGGCAGTGGGTACGGGTTGGGTGGGGGTAGAAGGTCCTGGGAGGGGCCAGAGACGCCATTCTCGCACTGGTACTGGGACCCCAAGTTGGAAGAGGCGGAGAGAGCTCGAGACTCGCTGCTGAAAGGACTATGGTTGGAGGCCACTTTCTGCCTCACCGTGCTCCTGGGAACCACGGGATACTCTTTACTGAAAGAGAAAAGATCAAAAGTAACCTTTATCAATGCCCTGACACAGATTCCCTCAGTTGCCGAAACATGCGTCCAAGAATCCACCAGAACTTTGTTGACAAGCGAAGTGATCCAGCTGCATTTATGTCCATCATATTCCACGGACATATATTTGGACACTAACTCTTCATGCCTTACACACCAGGCAAGTAGATTTACTGATAGTCCTGTAATCCCAGCACTCTGGGAGGCCGAGGCGGGAGGATCGCTTGAGGTCAGGAGTTTGAGACCAGCCTGAGCAAGAGCGAAACCCCATCTCTACTTAACAAATAAATAAATAAATAAATAATAAAAACTTAAGAATATTTACTGATTGTTCTATACATATGCAGAAAGATAAATGAGCACCCCCAGTTAAGAACCCCTCTTAACGATCAATAAACACACATGGTATTTCGAAATATGTCAACCTAGTCTATATGTATTTGATTTCCCTGATTCAAAAGCCACATGTGCTGAGCAGTTATTCATAATTAAACTCTGGGGGCCTATCATTAAAACAGGGCTGAGGTCGTTGCCCAAAGTTAGTAAAAAATGGTAGCTGAGCACCTAGGAGAGTCAGGTGTGATCCTAGGTTACTCTAAGCTGGATAGATTGCTACTTGTGTCTTAGAATTTTCTCCTGAGCTGCTGTCCTTGTGGCCACGGACGTATTTAACTTTTCCATGCCTTGGGTTTCCCCTCTAAAACAGGGATTATAAATGTCTCCAGTTCAAACAGTCATTGAGACAAGAAATGAGTTAATCCGTGAAAAAGACTTAGAAAGGTACACAGCACATACTAAGTGTTCAACAAATGGCAACCACCATCATTATTGTTATGACTTTGGGGGAAGAGAATAGAGGGAGGGAGAAAGGAGAAGGCAAGAGACAGAGGGAAGGAAAAAAGAAGGAAGAACAAGGATAAAAAAGACAAAAGCCACAGCCTGGGATCGAGGATCAGGCAGCTCCAAACTCAAGCCCCATCCCCGTCACTTCCAGGCTGTGTGCACATCTGAGATGTGGCCCTTCCAAGCCTTAGTGTCGACGCAGGGATACGAAACACTCAACAGCCTATGGACAGCATCCTCAAAAGGGCTCAAAGCCTGGTCCCTCGCACCTTCACGATGGGTTCTCCACATTCCCTGACCTTCACCTTTCGTACCAGGCATCCCCACTCACTTTCCCTCAGAAGGATGCAGAAGCTTCAATAGAACCCTCTCCTGGGAAGAAGGGAAGGGGTGCTATGCAGCACCAGGAACCTCAAAGGAAACGAGGTGGGTGGGGAATGGATTGGAGGCAGGGGTTGCACAGGAGTCGAGAACAGGCAGCTTAAAGAGAGAAGAGACAACAGAGAGAAATATCCAAGGACATAGGAGGGACAAGCCCGACTCCTGACATCCCACACCCAACATTTGGGCTGGGGACAGGGAATCTCGGACAGGGCATTTATAAAGTGCATATACTGCTATATGGCCATTTAAATTAAATATCAAAATATAACTCTATTTCCATATAATTGGCTTCTTTTGTAACTCATGTATTTCTTTCGTGGAGCCGTGACGTGTCACTCTCTAGGCTAAGCAATTTCCACGCAGTATCCTTTTTACTCTTACAAAGATATTATAAGTTAGTGATAGGTACCCCTCTTGGCTACCCTGCTTTCCTCTGAATAGTACCTGGCATCACGTAGGCTTTGGATATATTTATTGACTAAATAAATAAAACAAATATTATGACCGCTTCCATTTAACACATTAGAAAACTGAAGCTTAGAGATATTAGGGGGCACATTAGAGAGTAATGAAGCCGGAATCTGAACCCAGATTTGTTTGACTGCAGAATCCACGTTTTGAACCATTCTCACCACCCTATTTGCTCACTGACCCCAAGTTCTCTGGATTTGGAGAATGTTATTTCTTCTAATATTATGCTTAATTTTGTACTCCCCAAAGATCAGAACGCAGTCGATTGTATTACTGTTAAGCCATTTGTAATTTATTAAAGTCAAAGAAATTACAGGCCGACTCAAGGAAATATTTGCCTCTAGTCCCTTAAATATAAAAGTGTCTTTTTTAAAAAGTGAAGATGTTTTCCCAATCAAGGTGGCAGTAGAAAATGGATGTGGGGCCGGGAATGGTGGCTCATGTTTGTAATCCTAGCACTTTGGGAGGGTGAAGAGGAAGGATCACTTGAGACCAGGAGTTCAAGACCAGCCTGAGTGAGACTCCATCTCTACAAAAAATAGAAAAACTAGCCAGGTGTGGTGGTGCGCACCTGTGGTCCCAGCTACTTAGGAGGCTGAGGCAGTAGGATAGCTTGAGCCCAGGGGTGTGAGGTTGCTGTGAGCTATGATGATGCCACTGCACTCTATCTAGCCGGGTGACAGAGTGAGACTCTGTCTCAAAAAAACAAAAGAAAAAGAAAAAGAAAACAGACGTGAAGGAGGAAAAATGATCTGACTACTACTCAGGCCTATTCAGATCTACTGGATCATCATCTACATTTGAACAAGATCCCCAACGTTCTCCAACCTGGCTACACTTCAGAATCCTCTGTCTGCTTGTGTGTGTGTGTGTGTGTGTGTGTGTGTGTAAACTTAAGGGGTACAAGTGCAATTCTGTTCTACGGATATATTGTGTAGTGGTGAAGTCTGGGCTTTTAGTGTATCCATCACCCAAATAATATACATTGTACCCAGTAAATCATTTTTCATCCCCCACCCTCCTCCCACCCCTGTAATCTACGTACTTTATTTCATGCATTTAATCATATTATTCTGAGAAGTGATCCACAGGCTTCAACACACTGCCAGAGAGCCCCATGGCATGGAACAGGTTAAGAATCCCTTCCCTGGAAGGAATATGTAGCAGTAAATCCCAAACTTCAGTCTGCTGAGATTTTTGCCATGACCGATAACCAGCTACTCTTCAGCCTATTACATCTTTTAAATTAATCTTTTACCCAAATAAGTTTAGCCTTACCATAAGTGATAATATTTGCAAAATTATGAATTTGTGGTACTAATTACAGTTCCTTCAATACAATTAAAATAAATGCTTAACTGTTAAAATCAAAGAGCACACCTGAAATCATCACATGTGCAAAGAGCTACAGGTAACACATTTTGAAAGATGTTGCATTAGCCCATTTTATCCTTTCTGTGACTCTACGAGGTAGGGATTGTTTTTGTTCCCATTTTACAGATTAGGAAACTGAGGTTCAGGGAGATGAAGCAACTTGCCCAAGGTCACACGACTAGAAAGAGACACAACCAGAATTCAAACCCAACCATCTCCTAATTCTTTCTATACTCTTTCCTAATTATTTCTTTTGATTTTTAAAACATATTATGCTTTTAGTGGAGCCAGTGTTTGGGGCCCAAGACTCCCTTCCCAATTCTTGTATCCCTCGGGGGTGTGAGTAGCCCATGCCCTTGTTTTTGTTTTTCATGAGAAAGCACGTCAGAGTGGCCAAGCAGGGGACAAGGAATGTCTGCCAAGTTTCCATGAGGCTGCAGACACCCTCATAGCACCCAGGGCTGCCCTAGCCCAGCTTTCTTGTGGTGTGCACCATCTCAGAACCAAACTGGAGCCACCCTAAGTAGCCACAGCAGTCAGAATCTTCCCCTGGGGCCCAGAGGCTGAAAGGAATGAAATTAGCTTTATAGCTCTTGCTTTGTGGTTCAAGCTACGTAATGGAAAAAAAAGAAGAAGAAGAAGAAAAATTATAATAATAATAAAACATTATAAAAGTTGTCAAATCTTGCTGGCAATTCTATTTAGGTCTGCTTAATTCAAGTACTGACCTGTCAGAGTGCCAAGAGGAAGGGAAAAAAAATCTCTTTTGGTTTTACATTTTTAATGAGGATGGTTATTTTTTTTAATTAAAGAAAATAACCCCTAAAAAATGTTGGCTGAGAGAATTTACAAGAGAATGTATCAATGGACTCCGTGGAATTCTCCGCTCCACTGCTGCCAAATTGCAAAATTACTCTCTGGAAAGGCCAAATTCTGCTTTTGATTACTAACACTCACAGAAGTGGGAAAGCAATATTATCCCCATAACCACTCGCCCCTCACAGCTTGTTTCTCTCCGAGGAGTCTGAAACATCATCCCTGCCATCAATCACGAACATCTCTTTTAGTGCCCGAAACGCAACGTTCCCTAGCCCTGTGGACACGTGTCGAAATGTGGGCACAGAAGGGTGAAGTGACTTCCCGATCGGTACAGGGTTACAGAGACAAAGAGGAGGAAATGTTAGAACCAAACAACAGCGGGTGATTTTCAGTGAGCTCAACAACGATCAGTCAAAGGAACAGTCAATCAAAGGTACGTGGTTAATACCCACATGGCAGAAATCCAAATCTCTGAAGTCCATGTGATGAGAAGATAAACTATTTTCCTCTACAGCTTAAGAGCATCACTGAAGAAGGAAGGGCACAAGAGAATTAAAGTGAAAGTTGAAAAGCTCCTGTGTCTCTGGGAATATGGGCAGCAATAGAGGGCTGGTTTTTCATCATCATCATCATCATCATCATCATCCTCATTCTCCTCCTCATCCATACTGGTTTTTTTTTTTGTTGTTTTGATATAGGGTCTTGCTCTGTTGTCACCCCGGGTAGAGTACAATGGCACCATTATAGCTCACAGCAACCTCAAATTCCTGGGCTCGAGTGATCCTCCTGCCTCAGCCTCCCAAGTAGCTGGGACTACAGGTGCATGTGACCACACCTGGCTAATTTTTCTATTTTTTGTAGAGACGGGGTCTCGCTCTAGCTCAGCCTGGTCTTGAACTCCTGGCCTCAAGCAATCCTCGTGCCCCAGCCTCCCAATGTGCTAGGATTACAGATGTGAGCCACTGTGCCTAGCCATGCTGTTCTTAAAGTGCCTCCTAACGTTCCAGCCACTATACTGGTTGACTTACATGCTTTCCCTCATTTCATGCTGGCGAGAACTTCATTTCATGGCTACAGTCAGACTTGCTTTAGTGATAAGGAAATGCAGGCTCAGAGATGTTAAGTAACTTGTCCCAGATCACACAGCTAAGGGGTAAAGCTCAGCTTCCCCCAGGGTCAGTCCGATTCCTATGCTCACGTCAACTGACTAATATTCGATAATAGGGAATCGTTTCCTGCACACCAACTGTCTGCAAACACAACCATCCTGCCATCTAAAGCATGCTGGTAATGACAGAGTTGGATATTGGCTACACCAGGGCAATGTCAAGATCTACTGGACAATCCTACTGTTGGTGGAGCCTTTAATTTACCAAATGTCAAATCTCACCAATGCTCTCTGCCGTGTCCACCAGCGGTACCTGCATCCCACAGACAAGCTCGGATCAGAGTCTGGGTTGCTCACGAGACACAAGCCGGGGTGCTGAGTATCTCAGCTCGCCCTGGGTACCAGACCCTGTAGTCCAGCTTCTCCCCAGCTCGGCCCCCCTCTCCCATTCTGTCCCACGTGAGCGAGTGCAATGAATGACGCCATTGTCGCCGAGTCTGGGTTGTAAAACGTTACAAGGGAATATTGAAGTCCACGGCCAAACTGCGTCCTCAGCCTCCAGCTAACGAACACCCCCGAGAACCTTTTCCACCGCAGCCGACTGAATCGGCCTTTTCACAGGAGCAGGTGGCAGAGGTGCTGGTGTGTTGGGCTGTTTTGTTTTGTTTTGTTTTGTTTTCCCCTGGTGATGCTTACCCAATTTCTGGCAGCCTTTTTCAAACAACCGAAAGCAGTACGTTGGGGCAAGGCTAGGGACTGTAAAATCCCTGTTCTCTTGGAGCAAATTCCTCTTCTCACTAGTCCTTTAATCTACAATTAAAATTTTTAAAAGGGCCACACGACCCCTTGAGAGTTTTCTTGGTTTATTAACTTTCTCATGCACTTGGGGAAGTTATTCTGCTCTAACACGCGTGGACACAGCAGGGACTGAGAACGGCACAGCCCGGGCGGGATCTAGCCCAGTGCAAATGATAAATAATCACTCCCTCCTTCGTGCCTACAAAGTGCTTTGGTCAGTTCACACCACACCAGCAAGCTGGAGAAGGGCAGTGCCATCTTGCTGGTGAGAACCAAGGTCACAAAGAAGTTATGTAAATTTCCCTGTGTTGATTCACCCAGGTCTTAGGGCTACACGACCTCAGGAGTGCTAAGAAACTCAAAAGCATCCCCCTCTCTGGCCTTGAGCACCCATCTCTCATGACAATTTTGATGTGAAGCTTTGAGTCACCCTAGCTAAATCTTTAGACAATACGATGCCAGGGTGGTAGCTTCGAGTTCAGGCTCTGAAGTCAGGCTGGGCGAATGTGCCTTCCTTCAGCATCCATTACCTTGGCCACTGGGTGTTGGCTAGGTTCTTCCTTTTTCTAACCTTCAGTTTCCTGTCTGTAAAATGGGGATGATAAAATAGCCACCTCTTGAAGTCGTCAAATGATACGATACATGGAAATGCTTAGCATATATCATGTACACATTGCTCAATAAACACTAGTTTGTACCTCACACGTTATTATATTTTAGATCAGAGGTTCTTACCCTGCAAGGGCTTTGAATGGTCTATGAACCCCTAAAATATCAAATATTTAGAGCTGATCAATTTTTCTGGGAAGAAGTCCATACTTGCATCAGCTACTCATAAGGGATCTGTGATTCAAAAAAGGGTTTTGACTGACACTAGAGGCAGCTCTGAAATCATGGGGGAAAGTTCTAGACAATTCATGACATCTCCCTTTGTCTCAATTTCTCTATTTGCAGAACAGCGGTGAGAGCAGAGGCCCATCTCACAGGATAGCTGCGAGCCCCAAAGGTAAAACCTGGATGTAAAACTACAAACATAAAAGGGCAGTAGCCAGGTGTGGTGGTGCACACCTGTGGTCCCAGCTACCGAGGAGGCTGAGGCGGGAGGATCACTTGAGCCCAGGAGGTCCAGGCTGCAGTGAGCTAGCATCACACCACTGCACTCCAGCCTGGGTGACAAAGTGAGACCCTGTCTCTAAAAAAAATTATTAAATAAAAAATAAAAGGTCAATCCAAGCTAAACTTTTGATAAGTTCACGGTAATAGTTTGTCAAACAGTCTAGCCAGGTATCTAGTACTGAACTGAACAGCTCAATATTTTAGTTCAGTCTTATAAAACTAAGAATTTCAACCTGTTTAACCATGTCTTAGTTTTAGTCTTTTTTTTTTTTATGATGTGGGGTGGTGGAGAGGAGGCTTCTGAGGTTGGCCTCAGCTCTTCCGGAAGCTGGAAGGCTCCGAGGGCCTGGACTAAATGACCTTCTCAGACTGCTTTCTGTAGTCAAAGAGATTGTCTTTAGCCTCCTTTGTTCTGAGGGAAATCATGTGGGGTCATTGGTCAAGCAGAAGTAAGTCAAGGACCTCCTGGTGACCTTTGGTTCAAATGATGGCCTAGGCACTGTCACCCAAAGATACGACTTCTGAAGGAATGTTAAATGTTCTGTGTGCTAATAAAAAACTCTGCCTCCCTCCCACCCCCCTCCAAAAAAAATTACAGAGGAATGGGTCTCTGGGAAAATAAAATTTTGATGTGAGGATATTAACCACTGGGGTGGGGTAGTTGGGAGAGAGGGCTTGGAGCGGGGGGAGTGGGGATGGACAAAGACATGGAAATCTCTCCACGCGAGTGGATTTCAAACTTGGCTATGAAGTATAAGCACCTGGGGAATTTTTTAAAAAAAATACTGACCACCCCCAGAGAGTCTGATGTCATTGTGCTGGGGAGCAGCCTGGACACTGGGAGCTTTAAAAGCTCCCCAGGAGAAAGAAGCCTTTCACAAGGGAACACACTGTACGATTCCGTTTATATAAAGTCCTATAACAGACAAAAACTAGCCTATAGTGGAAAAAACTCAGGACATCGATTGCTTGTGGCCGGGAGGAGGAGGCAGGGAGAGACTGGGACGGGGAATGAGAGAATTTTCTAGGGTGATGGGAATGTTCCATTTTTGGAAGGGGCTTGGGTTTCACAGGTATGCGCATGTGTCAAAAAGTGAAAGGTGTACTTAAGATTTGTGCCCTTCACCCTAGGCACACTTAACCTAAAATAAAGCATTGTGAACAGAAATTGAATTCTAGTTAACGCTGTGCAAGGTGAAGTGTTTAAGGGTAAAATGTACTCATGTCTGCAACTTAGTTTGAAATGCATCAGTAAAAATAAGGCTGGCTGGCTGGATGACACAGTAAACAGAAAACAAAATTTTAATTGTAGACTCTAAGCAGGCAGGACGTGGCTGCTCACCATACAATTCTTCCATGTTTCCTGTATGTCTTAGATTTTTCGTAATAAAACATTGTGGGGGGAGTATTATAGGTAATTCTAATGTTTAGCTGGAGTTGAGCACTAAGTACACATTTGGGCTCTGTTTCCAGAAAATTAGGTCATGCGTTCACCTGCACGTCATTCTTCATTCTCTAGGGCCAAGGGATTCCTCACGTGTCACAAGGGACACCTCCATCAGTCACCCGAGCCAATTTGTTGAAGGGTGGTTTCTGATAGGTCTCTGGAGCCACTGACTCGGCACCTCGGAGGGTGAGACCCAGAAATCTGCTTTTTAACAAGCTCCCCCAGGTAACTGTGATGTCTACCAAAAATCTGAGAAATGCTGCTCCAAAGTGGATGGGTGAAATTCAGACAACTCAATAGCAAAATAATAAATAATATTATTAAAAAATGGGCAAAGGACTTGAATAGACATTTCTCAAAAGAAGACACACAAACAGTCAACACGTATACAAGAAAATGCTCAACTTCACTACTCATCAGGGAAATGTCAATCAAAGCCACATGAATGCTAGAACAGCTATTATCAAAAAGACAAAAGATAACAAGTGTTGGCAAGGGTGTGCAGAAAAGGAACCCTTGTACACTGTTGGTAGAAATGTCATTTGGTACAGCCATTATGAAAAACAGTATAGATGTTCCCCCCCTCAAATTAAAAAATAGAGCTACCGTATGATCCAGCAGTCCCTCTTCTGGGTATATATCCAAAGGAAATGAAATCAGTGTCTTAAAGAGATATCTCTACTCCCACGATCATTGCAGCATTATTCACAAGAGCCAAGACATGGAAAGAAGTGTCCATCAATGGATGAATGGATAAAGAAAATGTGGTATATATACACAATAGAATGTTATTTAGCCTTTAGAAAAAAAAGAAGGAAATCTTCTCATTTGGGACAACGGGAATGAACCTGGAGGACATTACACTAAGTGAAATAAGCCAGACACAGAAAGATACATACCACATGACCTCCCTTATACGTGGAATCTAAAATAGTCAAACTCATAGCAGCAGAGAGTAGAACGGGGTTGCCAGGGGCTGGGGGGAGGGGGAAAGGATGGGGGAGATGTTTGTCAAGGGGATACAAAGTTTCAGTTATGCAGGAAGAATGGGTCTGGAGAGCTACTGCAGCAATGTGAATAGATTTAACAACGCTGTATCGCATACTGAAAATGTACTAAGAGGGTAGATCTTAAGTGCTATCACCACAAAAAAAAAAAAAACAGGAAAAGAGAATGGTAACTATGTAAGGTGACAGGTACAGAAATAAGCTTGATTGTGGTAATTATTTCACAGTGTTGACATATATCAAAACATTAAGTGGTACACCTTAAATATATGTAAGTTTTGTCAATTATGCCTCAATAAAGGTGGGGGGAAGATATGAAGTGGTGAGCGAGTTGCTCCCAGCACCGTCCCCGAATGGCAGGTGTGCTGGGGCGGGGGTGGGCAGGAAGGGCGGAGGCAATATTGCCGCTGGGTGGGGCCTGTTCAGAGCATCCACGTCCTTGACAGACAACAGTGATCCAAGACCCAGGACGGGCTCTTTTCAGACAAACCTCAATTTTACAACTTCACTTAGGCTGTCTCAGCTTCCCAAACACAACCGCTCTCTTGTTTGACACACACGCACGCCTCTCTGGAGGAAGCCGTGTGGCCGGGCAAAATTACAGCAGTAAGTGGGAGTTCATGCCATCTCCAGCACGTCGTCTTGGAAATCGCTTCCCGTTAATTGGGCATTTGGATTACCTTGAACCACAAGCATCAAGACATGAGAGCGCTAAGCCTTGGGTTTGAAAAAAATGATCATTTGAGGTTAGGAGCCGAAAATTAATTTAAAATCAGGAAGGAAGGGATAGAGGAGGGAAGGCTCAAATGGAAAGATTTTAAGTTTCAGGAGTTCCAGACCCTGTAAGTCCTTTGAAATTGTTTGAAATTTTTTCTGTTTATGTAGTATGAGTTTTTCAGAGGGTCTCTCGCTTTAATTTGATTTTCAAAAGGGGGTCTTAGATCCAGTTTAGGAAGCCCCACCCTAGAGGAACAAGTTGGGTATTGCACCCACAGAGGTGGGGGAGAATGGTCAGTTTCTACTATGGGTGCGAAGAGTCCCCTGATGTTCAGGAACTGGAGCTGAGTGATGAGTGGGCTTCGGTCTAGCTCAGACCTCCTGGGCTCCAAATGTTCCACTCTGGTTGGGTGGCTCAAAGCCCAGGCCAGTTAAAGCAGAGCCCCAGGGTCCCCCAGCTCCAGAGACCACCTACCCCAATGCGTCAGCAACACACCAAGACAGGAAGGAGGGAAAGACGACTTCATTCCTTCCAAGAAGAACTCTGAGGCCACCCAAGTCCCCCAAGCCACAATCTGCTAGTCCCCTAATAATGTTCCATAAATACAGCTTAGGGTGAAAAGACCAGTCACTGCTTATGACCATTCTGTGTGAGGTGAAGCAAGAAGTACCAAGGTAAGTATTTTGCTGCTGCTCATTCCAATTCTGGGGTGTGACGTTACAAGGAGACAAGCAGCAGCCTGGCATAGTGTAACAGAAAAGAGGTTCTCTCCATCCTGAAGAAACCAAGCTGCAGCCAGGCAGGCCTATGCATCTGAAGTAGCTGCATGACCCTGGCCAAATGCAGCTGGCTTCACCAGGACCATGTCTCAACACCTAACAGCGATCCAGCGTCACGCTGAGCCAGACATCGTGCTACGTGCTTTTGTGATGCTGGGGCATTGTTAAAATGCATGGCACATTCTCTGACACTCCTTCCAGGTTGAGAAGGGATCCTTGTCCCTCCTCCTTGAATCGGGGCTCACCTTAGTGAGTCACATTCAACCAACAGAATGCAGCGGAAGTGACACTACGTGACTTCCAAGGCGACATCAGTGAAGTCCAGGCAGCTTCTGCCACCATGGAAGAGTCCAAGTACCCTGAGTACTTGGAGAAGCCATGCTCAGCGGCTCCAGGGGACAGCCAGCTGAGGTCCCAGCCAAAAGCCAGCATTGCCCATGGGTCATAGGAGTGCACCAAGCTCGATGTCCAGCCTGACCTACCTTCAGATACTTGCACCCCAGCCAACACCTGCCTGCCAACAAGAACTGCTCAACTGAGTCCTTCCCAAATGCATGCCTGGCCCACAAATCATGAACAAAACAAAGCGCCTTCTTGTTTCACCTTGCACACGAGGGTGACCAGCCATGCCTGGTTTCTTCGCCATAAGCAGCATTTATGGAGCACTGCTGGGAGCCAGCAGATTGCAACTATAGGAAACTTGGGGACTTTGATAGTCACAGAGCTCCTCACAGAAGGACTGAGGTTGCCTGTGCGTCCTCACCTCTTTAGTGGGCTGCTGATGCATTGGGGCGTGGGGGTGGAGAAGTCATCTCGGGAGCTGGGGTGCCCCGAGGCCCTGCTGTGGCTGATCTGGATTTGGTATCACACACAGAAAGCAGATGGGATGGTTTGGGAAGCCAGGGCTTCCCAGTGAGTCAGAGTTAAGTTTGCGAGTCATTTGTGATATAGCAATGGTAACCAGCACACGTGCATGACCTCATTGCACCTTTGCAACAGCCCCGGAGGTAAGTAGGCTCTGTAATTATCTCCCTTTTCACAGGCGAGGAAACAGAGGCTCCATGGCGCAGGGGAGCCCTGAAGTCACTCGGTGTGGCAGCCCGGACCCTAACTCCAGAGCCTGCTTCCTATCTGTGGACCCTGCTCCTACGTGTGTTGATTCATCTTTGCATCCCCAGTGCCTGGCATACAATAAGCACTTAATAAATGTGTCAGTTGAATAAACAGATAAATAGATCAAAAACTGAATAACTAAATGGGTCTCTGGGATCAGTTTCCCCTTCTGCAAAAGGAGGCAGTTGGACCAGATGCTGCCTCCTGAGGCCCCTGCTGTCTCCAGAATTCCATGCTTCTGGGAGCAACTCTCCTCACAGCGGCACCTGTCACAGTGCCACTCCAGCTGGCTCAGAGATCTTCAGAATCTGACCCTAATCTAGTCCCCTCGACTTCGAGACTGCTGCTCTCTCCTCCCTGCTCCAACCCAGAAAAACCCTTCTTCCCAGCAGATTCCAATCCCACGCCCCCCTACATGGTCTACTTCCATCCTCGCCATAAAGCCTCCCCAGCCCCGGTCCCAGTTCAGAACTTGTCCAAATACATTTTGAAGATGGAAGCCAAGTTCAAAGAAGGGAATGTGCTAGGAAAAACAAGGGCCTAGACTATTCCAAACAGCAATGGGGCCCCCAAATCTCGTTTAATACGTGGTTGAGCTTTTATGTGTATTTTATTGTTTGCATATTATCTTGACAGTGGTCCTGAAATCTTAATACCAGCTTTACTGCTATTTGGTTAATATTTTCTCTTTAATCAGCCTGGAATTGACTCCCTTCCCTTCCCTCTCTCCCACACTCATTTCCTTCTTTTCTTCCTTCCTGAGAACTTCGTCTCATTCTAAGCAATAACATCTGTGAAATCACAGGCCCGATGTGTCTATGCACCAAAACCATCCCCACCGTCACCAGTCTAGGGGTACAGCAATTTGGGGAAATATTGGCTTTTAGGAGAAGATGTTTTTAAGCCACAAATTAACCTTTCTAAATAACCTTGGCACACCTTTTCACGGGTCTGCTAGAGACAGGATGTTTAAATGATTTTATTTTCTCCTTTGTGCTTTTCCATAGCTCTCACATTTTTATAATAAGCAGTGATTGCTTCTGTAACTAGAAACCATACATGCATGTTGAAAAATAACTAAGACATCATCTGCATTTTCCAAACACAGGGAGTTGGGCCAAGAGATAGTGGGGTGAGTGCCCAGACATTTGCCAAGCACATCCAAAGGTTATTTATGTGGAATAACTTTGAGGTAATGCTCAGCTCTCCATAACCTCACTTCGCTCCCTTCTTCCAATTGTTGGAATTAGAGGAAATTTCATCCCTCCTGCGTTTCTCCCGGAGCCAGCTGTCACCGGGTGTGTGGGGGACAGGAAACAGGATTACAAGATTAACAGTGAGCCTGCCGTTCCCGCTGGGCCGTTATCACGGCTGACTCCGGAGAGCCGTATTCTCCACTTGTCACTACCTACTGCAACCTGGGGGTTGGGACTCTAGCCCAGAATAAATCCTGAACAAGGGAAAAACTGGGAGTCATGTGGAGTTTTCCCCAAAGCCGGGTCAATTTTGCTGAAGGTAGACCAGGAATCCAGCTCCTTTAGGCATTTTCTCGTGCAAATCTTAGAGCAACCCTAGAAAGTGGAGGCTGTATTTCTTTACGCCCCTTTTGCAGGCGAGGATATTGAGGCTCCATGAGGTTAGATCACTTACCCAAGGTCACATGCTGATAAAATGCAGAGCAAGAACTGACCCTGGGTTTGTCGGCCTCCAAAGCCTTCTGTTGGAGCATCACTCCCTTCCTTCCCCAAGGATGTGTCTAGAGAACCAGGCCTGTGTACTCCCCCAACCTGGTTAGGTCAGCCCCCTAGCCCCCACCCACCACCACGCCACTCCTAACATGGTCACAAAAACACACATGCTCTTAGGCTGACAGTGTTGATCAGTGTCAACTACTGAGCATCTCCTGGTGACCAGCCACCTCCTTCCTCCCTTCTGTCTGCAAAGTTTCTACCCAGGAAAGAAACCTAGGTAAGTTCTCAATCTGCAATAATTTGAGGAATGGTTAGGACAGCCAATACAGACCAAAGAAGAGTCATCTGCCTAAATATCTAAACAGTTGTGTTGTCTAGAGCTTAAGGAGAGACTTCCCTGAATCACTGACATTTGACGTCTCAAACACCTGAGCGTCCCCACCTGTCTGTCCTTGCATGTCTGTCATCTGTCTGATCAGCTTCCAAAGTGCACGGCCCTGACCTGACATAGAGAGGCTGTGGGGGGTCCTGGGAAGAGACACACGCTGACCACGTGGTCTGTGGCCAGGGAAAGCTTCTTGGAAGGAGGAAGAGCTACCAAGAGGCCCGGCGATGGTTGGACAGTGCCAGGTGAAGGAGGAAGGGAGAGTTAGAGGCAGATCGAATGTGCGTTCAAAGGGCCAAAAATAAAGGGAAGAACACAGGTTTGGAGCATCTCCTTTAGCATGCTTGGAATGTATCAGGGGGACACTGGTGAGGGACAAAGGTGGAGGGGGGCCGACCAGACAAAGGAGTCTGGACCTTATACTGGGGGCAACAGGGGGCTTGAATGTGTTCTCCATTGCAGAGTGACCTTGTCTGATTTGTGTTTTACAAAGATCTCGAGAAAGTTCGGAAGGAGAACGGGACTGAATTTGGTCTAAGTCAGTTAGGAGGCTGTGGCTGGTTAGCATGGGGGTGGCTGAAATTAGCAGCCTAGCAGGAGAAGGGGGCAAATTCTGAGATATCTTAAGACAGTAGAATCAGGCCTGGTGCGGTGGCTCATGCCTGTAATCTCAGCACTTTGGGAGGCTGAGGTGGGAGGATCGCTTGAGGCCAGGAGTTGGAGACCAGTCTGAGCAACAGAACAAGACCCCATCTCTACAAAAAATAAAAATTAGCTGGGCATGGTGGTGTGTGCCTGTAGTCCCAGCTACTTGGAAGGCTGGGGCAGGAGGATCACTTGAGCCCAGGAATTTGAGGCTGCAGTGAGCTATGATCATACTGCTGTACTCCAGCCTGGGCAACAGAGTGAGACCCTATCTCAAAAAAAAGAGAAAAAGACGAAGGTTGAATCAGTAGGACATGGTAACTAGTTAAGTTTGAGGGGCTGATCTGAGATGCCCTAAATCCATTGTTCTTTCCCTACTCTTGACCTTGTGGGAAGGAGGGAAGAAGTGAGAGAAGATGAAACCCTTCGACTGCAGGCTTGAACGGGGCAGTTTCCCTTCAGTTCCCACCTGCACAGCCTGTAAGTCTGGGACATGACTTTGTGTGGCAATGACTAAGCTGCCTTAATGGCAAATACCCATCAGAATGGGATAGGAATGAAAACTTGGCACTCTGAGCCTAGCTCGGTCCATAAATAATTAGACCCCTCTCAGCTAAAATGTGATATTTGTTGTCAACTTTTCCACTGACCATATGACTAAATCAAACTCCAATTTTGAAATGTTGATGCTTAAAACAACAACAACAAAAAACTTCTTTAAATAATAATCTAAGAACCTGCCTAGGCCACAGAAAGCACCTTTTAAATCCACAACCATGAAGGAAACCAACTATGAACACAGAAATGCATAGGAGTCTGATGTATGTGTGCACACTTGAACGTAATGTCCTTTTTTTTATTATTATTTAAATTTTTAGAGAAGGGATCCCACTATCTCGCCCAGGCTGGAGTGCAGTGGCTATTCACAGTCATGATTCTAGCACATTTCAGCCTCAAACTCCTGGGCTAAAGCGATCCTCCTGCCCCAGCCTCCCGAGTAGCTGGGACTCCAGGCACACACCCCTGTGCCCAGCTTTATTTTTTAAAAGCATGCAAAATTAGATCTGGTAAGCCTGCTATCTAAAAACAATTTCTCCATGGCCTGTCTTTCTAAACCCAACGTTAAAACCACAAAGCTAAGGCCTTTCTTTCCCTTTCTCTTTCTTATTCTCTTGTCTTTCTTTGAATAAGTATGTCTGTCTATCTGCCCGACTCTCCCTTTTCGTGTCTTCCAGAAAGAATAAGGAAAAACATCCGAAATGACCTCATTTTGTTTTGAAACACTAAACCCACCAACAGGAAAAAAAAAAAAGAAAGAAAAAAAGAAAAGTAAAGAAAAAAAAAATCTCTTCTTGGTCAAAGGAATCAAGATGTATTTCTAATTCTGTCGCCATATGGTAAGTTATTTTGGAAGCACGTCAAGAGGTAGAGAGAATGTTTGACAAAATTGGCAATGCTCGTACAGCCCTTTCAAATCAGACCAAATTCCCACTCTGTGCGTTTGCTGCAGGGCCTCCTATCCATCATATCAGCGACTATGACCACAGGATATGTAAAAATACCGAGCAATTTTTAGCACCAGCTTCCAATCCTCCAGTGCCCTGGACACCACATGGTGTCAAATTCGTCTGTATTTCACCCCCAGGAAATCAAGCCATTAACTTCTCTTTCATTTACCAAGAGCTGTGGCCAAAAACAAAAGCGTGTATCGGCTGTGACTTCAGGGAAGAAAAAGAGAAAAGGTTTCACTACAGGGAGAGAGACAGGAAAAATAGAAGAGAGAACGTTGTCGCTTTTGTTCCCTAGGCAGATGGAGAATGCCAAACTCCCGGGACCCTTCTCCACACCAGGAAGTTCACTTGTCTCATGGTGGCAACCACACATGAGGGTTATCAGAAAGTGGGACAGAGAGGGGGGTTGTTCTCCCAGTTTCTCTGTGCCTGGGGTTCTATGGGCAGGGAGGCAGGTGGAGAGTGGTGCCAGCTTGGCTGCCGGCTCACCTGGGGCATCTGGGGGCTGTGTGCAGATGGGGAAGGTAGGGGGAGCTCCCCCTTCCTACCTTTGCATTCTCGACATTCTGTGCAGCTCCATGTCATCGCTGCCCCGGAATCCTTTGGCGAAGGGATTGTTCTCGATCTTTAATTGCGTGATCTGAAGGAAAGAGGGAGAGGGAGCGAGAGCTGGTTTTCACTTGATTGCTACAAGACCACCTCGGGACATGAGCTAATAATAAATGTCATGGAAACGCAGCTTCTGGCAACCAAAAGAAGCAAATTAAGTCAGGCACGTCAACGGGACCCACCACTTCATTCAAGTGGAGGCTTTGAAAAATGTCCTCCCTCTCACTGCTTTTAAAAGGGGAAAAAACCTGGATTTGGTTTTCCCATTAATTGGAGTCATACTCTGCATCATTCCAGCCGGATTTCTTTCTTTTCTTCCTTTCCTTTCCTTTTTTTTCCTTCTTTCTTTCTTTCATTCATTCTTTCTTTCTCTTCTTTTCTTTTCTATTCTTTTTTCTCTTTCTTTCTCTCTTTCTCTTTCTCTTTCTTTCTTTTCCTTCCTTCCTCTTTCTTTCTTTCCCTCCCTCCTTTCCTTTCCTTTCCTTTCTTTTTCCTTCTTTCCTTCCTTCCTTTTTTTCCTTTTTAAATCTTGGCATTTCGTGTTGCAAACACAGTCTAGGCCTCAACACTTGGACCCCCTTCCTCTGGAAAGCTGTTCATGTTGACATTGTTTTTGCACATCCGGCGGTGTGGTAATCTCCATTTGGAAGGGTTGGCCCCGTCGCATGTTTCTGGAGAAAACATGTCATGATTATTGCTTTCAAAAATGCTACAATGCCTCATTTCATGTTTATTTCATAGTTTCACAGAGTTTGCTAGCTCAGGTGGAAAATGGTCCCTAATAAAATAAACACCAACGTACATAATGATAACTTATATGATAATTACTGCACCACACCAGACCTCTTTAATGTCCTAGGCAAGGAAGAGAGAGCTCTAGCTTAGAAATCTGTGCTGCAGCGTACAAAGCTTGGTAGTAGAACAGGGTCTTTTTGAACAGTTTGTTTCCAGGCCCAGAACTTTAATTTAAACCATCAACACATTATATTAATATTCACGTGAATGCACAGTAGCAGGCCCAGGTGACAGAATGCATCCATATGGAGATTGCTAAAAATTGCATGTGAATTCAGTTTTCATGTATAGAATCACATTAGAGACACCAGGGCCACAGTACTCAAACTTCAGTCATTCAAGGTTTCTCTTCACGATCATTGCTCTACCTATTACAGAGCACTCGTACACTGGCTTGCTTAATATTTTTATTTAAATCAAATCACTTTTTAAATTCATTTCACACAGAAATACTGTATCACTTCTCTGTATGACAAACCAGAATCACTTGCTATTCAGTGAAAAAAAAACCAATATATCAAATTGTCTCTACTGGTGCCCAAAGTCTGCCTGTTCTTTGTTGCAAGGGGAGATCAGACACTTCCAGAGAAGTATTTAATGCAAACTCTTACTGAACCAGGACTCTCTGATACAAAACTAAAGAGATAATTGAAAAGCGAACAACTTTCTCTGTGATTTCATCATAGTCAAGTGTCCCTAAAAATCATCTCACCTACTCCAGTAGTATATTTATAGACTTCTGAAAAACTGTCCTGGGGTGATAAATGAATGTACCTCTAATTTCTTCATTTGAAGAGGGGCATTCTTGTCTGTTCTGTTTTCTGGAAGAGAGGACTGATAAGGTTTGCCTCTAACTCCAAGACTCTATAATGAACACATAATTACTATTTAATGCATGTATGTATAACATGTGTGTGTTCACAATAAAAATATAAATCTACTTAACTTTTTTAAAATATATGATTCCAAAGATCTGACATTCTGGAAAAGGCCAAACCAAGTAACGTAAAAAGATCAGTTGTTGCCAGAGATTGAGGGGAGGGAAGGATGGACAGGCGGAACACAGGATTTTTAAGGCAATTACAATATGCTATACTATACTGTCATGGTGGAGACACGTCATCATACATTTGTCCAAACCCATAGAACATACAACACCATGAGTGAACCCTGATGTGAACTATGGACTTTGGGTGACAACGATATGTCACTGTAGGCTCATCAATTGTAACAAATGTCCCACTCTGGTGGGGAATGTTGATGGTGGGGGAGGCTGGAGGTGGGGAAAGGGGATGTATCAGACCTCCCTGAACTTCCCACTCCACTTTGCTGTGAACCTAAAAGTGCTCTAAAAAATAAAGCCTATTTCAAAATACTTTTGAAAATATGCACGTATATATCTGTACATGTGTGTGCGTGCGTATTTGTGTATACATTCCCGCCTCTCTCTTTTTTTTTAAACTTTTCCCATTCCTGCAGCTTTCGGATTTTGCCTTGACTCTTCAGAATGAGTAGAAGAGTCTATAAAATCCTTTTGGAAAACCAGTCATTCTCTAAGATGTGCACTCCTGAATTCAGTTGTATTTTAAGAGTCTAAAAGCCCATCACTAATGGGACTTACTTTCGCACCCAGGCTTTGTCACAATAAAATGCCACCCAATTGACCATAAGTCATGTTTTTAAATGAACTAACAAAAAGTTAAGTGAAAAATAGATCATTTAAAAAGGAGTGTCACAGCCTGAGCAACATAGTGAAACCTCATTTCTACAAAAAATAGAGAAATTAGCCTGGCATGGTGGCACATGCCTGTAATCCCAGCACTTTGGGAGGTTGAGGCAGGAGGATCGCTTGAGTCCAGAAGTGAGCTATGATCTCAACACGGCACGCCAGCCTGGGTGACAGAGCAAGACCCTGTCTCGAAATAAATAAATAAATAAAAATAAAAAGGAGACGAGGAAATCCTCCCCCCTTCTCACCATGTACCCCACCCCATCTCACCAAAGCGAATGTGGAAGACAGTGAGGGTGTGGCATCAGGGTGGAATCAGTGCCCAGTCCACAATGTCACTGAACCACCAAGAACTCAGGACAAGAAACTGTCCCAAGGAAAAAAAAAAAGAAAAGGGTGAATTTTATTTTATCAGCAAAAACCTTTTGCTCAAATCCATTCCTTGCACTTCAAGCAGGCTTGCTCCTCCCTAGTTCCTAGGCTTATCACTATAGCTTGCAAAAACATCATTGAATACGATAAGCACAGTTTGCTACATATATGCTTAGGTATGTGGATCTTACATACGACTTCTTCTGCAGACTAAGTATACCGGCCTACAAGACATAAAAATTACCCTGGAGAAATGTTAACATACACGCTTATCTGCAGGTGAAAATAGCTGTCTTATTTTGTATATATCTGCTCCCAAACTATAATCCTGTTTATAAAATTCCCTTCCGGATACGCCGCGTGTTAGCTCCTGAGTACACGTACTGATACACCTGGATGCCCGGGTGCTACCAAAAGGCCCCATTGCGACTGCCTTCTATTCACCATACAAATGTACTCCCTTCAAAATCAACATAAAACCGGATATCCGGGGGAGAGTTGGGGGGTGGGGGAAAACGAATATAAATGCCAGCTCCAACCTCATAAGACAGAGGTTGTAAAAATTAATGAGAATAATTGTTGTGAATTCTCGCTTTTGAAAAAAATAAAAAAAATTTAAAAAACCCTCACGAGGGCCAAAAATCTTAATTATGTCTCTCTATTAAGGGTTCATTTCCTGGTCCCAACCAGAGAGCTCATACCTCATAAATATAGACCTCTTACACAATGATTTAAGCAGGAGGAAAATGCCTTTTAATGGCAAAGTGAGTTAATATCGGGGGATAGTCTTGCTTGCATACACAGCCATTGTTGCAAGAACAGGGAAATGAAATGCCCACGTGACCTTTTTTTAACACCTAAATATTTCTAGGGATTGCCCCGGGAGTTGCTGACAACCGCAGTGAAAACTTTACAAAAACGTGTTTCACGGAATGAACGTCACTGGGGAAGATTTGAGTTTTTAAATATCTTTTTCAAGCTGTCAACCATCTGGGGAAATAACTCCCAAATCCAGCTTAGGATCACAGCTGGGCTGAAGAAATATGTCTAGTCATTAGGAGCCCTGTGGTATATAGGTATGTGACTGCAGTCTAAGAAATGAACCCCTCGCCACATACCTACCTCCACCTGGTACCTGCCTCCAAGTGGAGAAGGATCGTTCCGAAGTCACTGAGCCCTTTGACCAAAGAAACGGTGGCTCTTATTTTCCCAAATTGTCCTAGCAATTTAATCACATGGACTGCTTTCCTTTCCCTGCTCATTTATCCAAAGCAAAATGGCTAGACAAATAGTCCTTGGATTGATGACATGATCAGGGAATCAGCCAACTAAACCACAAAGACTAACATTTGCAGTTGTTTTTCAACCACAGTAATAATGACTTATTTAAAAACTCAGTCTTTCAGGTTCTAAAATAGCCAGGAAAGGAGTTATAGTGGGTAGGCAAAGAGTTTTCTGGAGTGTGCATTTTGGAGGGAGATGCCCTGTGAGTAAACGAATCAGTTAAGTAGTCAATCAATGATCCAATCAATCATTACTAGCACACTGTGCCAGGCCCTACCCTACACACTTTCCATAGGTTATGTCATTTCATCCTCATAATGACCCTATGAGGTGAGTTCTTTTATTATCCCCATTTTACAGATGGGGAAATGAAGTTACGTCATGTGCCCAAAGTCAAACGGATTTGAACTTGAGCAGTCTGCCTCCAGAGTCCACGCCTTAACCCTATTCCATGGTGAGTAAGAGCTCAGCTGGCTTCTACGCATGAAGTCAGAAGTCTCAACACTCCGTCCAGGTGGGACAATAAAGTATCAAGACTGAGTCCACAAATCACATGCAACCCTGGCCTGCTTATTTAAATCACACATCATATATCCATGCAGGAAAGGTTTGCAAGGGCCCTGAACTTCACTGGGAAATCGTACTGCTTTGGGCTTGCTCCTGACAAAGAAACTAGATGCCTTCAGTATACTACAAGTGAGACGTGGGAGAGGGTAACAGAAAGCTGTCTCCTGTGAAATCCCTCTTCTGGGTGTCAAGGACCCCGTCAGCCTGGCTAAACAGACTACGTACAGCTCGTCTGGGATCCCTGACCCAACCAATAAAGAAAAAAAAAATAGAAGTTTCTGTGTGCAAACCCTTTGTGTGGTCACCAAGTACACATATATCCAAATGTGTATTTAGAGACACACATTTTTAGATCCGTGAACATTCAGACACGTGATTCCTTAGATTGTACTAAAAAATCACACATGCACACTCATCAGGCTGGCACAAATTCACGCACATAGATCACAACATGTATGCATTGGAGAATAAATTTGCTTTAAAATAGAAATTTGGGGGGTATCGGGTGTAACCTGAAGTTATGGTGATAGTTTCGTAGATACATACATATGTCAAATTTATCAAATTGCATTCTTCAAATATTGCAGTTTATTGTGTGAGACTTATGCCCCCATAAAGCTAAAAACAAAGAGAGAGAAGGAGTGAGAGAGAGAGAGAGAGAGAGAGGGAGAGTGTTTCCCCAGACCTCTCCGCATCTGATGGGTCCCCAAGTCATTACTACAAAGAACTTAGGAATTTCCCCCGAAGAACCCTGAGCACCCACTGGGCATTTTGGCAGGTCGCTTTTATATGTCCACCCCTTACTGTCCTTCCTGTATGAAACTGGGCTTTTGGGGGGGAAAGAAAAAAAAAAGAGCTGACATATTTTTGGACCCTCTGTCAGGTCTGGGAGTCTATCAGCATATATATAGGGAGAGAGAGAGAGAGAGAGGATTGAGCTTTCTTACTGCTATTTTTTCCATTTTTTTTTCCTGCGACTGTCACTACAAAGTTGAACACAGGTTTACAGCAGCCATCAAGGAAACCAGTTTCAAGGAGCCAGACTCAAATTAGCCTAAAATAGTTTTGCAACTTTCAGGGCATTTGACCTTCACTGTTTTGCTCTTGCTGGTTCAACAAGCTGGGGGAACTCAGAAAATTCCTCCTTCCCCTTTAAAACATCACTGTGTTCTGAGGGAAGAAAGCTCTCTCTAGACCTGGGTTCCAAGACAGGCCTTGCAGCCTGGAGAGGACCATCCATCACAGCTTGGCCCGGACACAGACAACCTGGATTTGGAGATAACCCAAGGCATTTTGTAACAGCCCTGGCCTCAGTGGGGCGTCATCTGCCAACCTAGCCTGCACTGCCATGACCTTCGCAGGGTGACTGGAGGATTTAGGGTGCAAAGCCTGCCTCTTGTCTTTCTCTGGCCTCTCCTGTGAGGCGGCACAGCCCCTGCGAGACGCTTGCTAGTGGGAACAGGAGCTATGAAGGGGGAGGGGTGCCACCATCCCCACATCCATCTAGGTAGGTTGCAGATCCCATGAGGACCCCCCTACGCTGCCCTCCCACCGCCATCTAACCCCAAATCACGGCTTACGACTCCAACACCTATTGCTTGCCCCTCTGATTCCAGATCTTTTCATAACAAGGCTTAGGAAACATTAAATCCCTCCCTCCACCCACAATCAAATGAATCCACATGCACTCAGGTATCCAGAGAACAGAGGTGAAATGTGACAAGTCAAGACAAGCTCTTTCTCCAGGGGAAAAATAGAAGATGTTCCCACCCAATCTGTGGTTATGGGTGGCCTGCTCCAATGTCATTGTCAAACTTTGAAATGCCAAAATCAGGGCCTGGATTCTGAACAACGTGGACTGACGTTCACACAATCCATCGGGCACCGTCCCACCTCTACACCAAACTGCAGCCACCTTCTCCCAAAAAACGCGTGTGCTCTGTACGCTCCACGGCTCCCCTCCCCAGGCTGCAGGCTGACATCTAAGTCTCGGGACAGCCAGCAGCACAGGTTACTCCGTTTTTTTGGTGTGGTTTTTTTTTTTTTTTTTTTTTTTTGAGACAGAGTCTCACTGTGTTGCCCGGGCTAGAGTGCCATGGCATCATCTTAGCTCACAGCAACCTCAAACTCCTGGGCTCAGCGATCCTTCTGCCTCAGCCTCCCGAGCAGCTGGGACTACAGGCATGCGCCACCATGCCCGGCTAATTTTTTCTATATATTTTTAGTTGTCTGATTAATTTCTTTCTATTTTTAGTAGAGATGGGGTCTCACTCTTGCTCAGGCTGGTTTCGAACTCCTGAGCTCAAACAATCCTCCCGCCTCAGCCTCCCAGAGTGCTAGGATTACAGGCCACCGTGCCCGGCCCCGTTTTTGCTTTAACAAGGCCAATCTTGCTTGAGAATGTGGTCTGGGGTCAGCAGTTGCTGAAACAATTGGGAAGGCATCCAGAAAGTCCAATCCCAAGGTTTCCAGCAACTTTGCCACCAGCTGAGATACATCTAAAAGGCACGGTGGAGGAAAGGAGGAAACTGATCCCAACAGAAAAGGTGGCCTCACAAAGGGTGGCCCCAGGCTCCCACCCAAGAGCACAGAGCCATGCAATAAAGTGACTTGTCTTTTCACTAAGCATTTCGTGAGTTCCATGGGCATTGCCTTCTTGTGGCATTTGAGTGTGTGGCCATCTTTGGTTTGGCAAGTTTGTTTCTAACTGGTGGGTGTGCATATGTGTGGTTGTGACGGTAGTGCCAAGTCCATGAATTAGCACAAATAGCTGTAATCCTTAGGCTACAGCTTTGGTCCCCGCCCCAGTACCCTGGGGTAAAAGTTAATGCCCATTATTTGCTAACTATTGGAAGAACCAGGCCACCCTTAAAGCATGACATTCCAGTAGGAAACCCCTGCAGATCCATGCAAAAGAGCAGGCAGCCCCAGGCACTGGTTCCTGGGTGTGGGGCTTACCTTGTGGTTCTGGTAGGAAGTGACCGCAATAAACGCCGTCTCCGGAAAGACGTGGGTGCAGAACGCCGTATTTTTTGAACCAAATCCATTATTTTCATCCGCTTTCACGATGTGTAATCTGGGCTGGTATTTGTGCATGGAATTTAGAATAATCTAAAAATAATAAAGAAAATGAGATTGTAGGAAAATCAAAACTCCCTTTGTTTCCAGATAAAACCCCGCTCCCCACCCCCCAAATTAGCCTCATTACATAGGCTCTCTCGGAAAAACAGATTTTTTTTTCTCCTGTTTTGAAAAGGAGCCAGTGATTTCATTAAAAAGAAACATTTCAAAAATGACAATTTCCAACCCGAAAAAGCCAGGGTAATATTCCAGGAATCTACCCAAGGCACACAGGGCAATAAATCAGAAATCTTAATAAAGTTTGCTTAATAAATTAACTCCCTGCGTAGGGCATTTCCCGCCCCCAACAGGAGCTGAGCAAGTTGGGAGCAAGGAGTCTGGGGGAATCCTGGGTGGCAATTTTGGAAGGGGGGGGGCGGAGAGAAACAAACAAATAAATAAACACACAAATAACTCTGCACCCCCCCAAAAAAAACAACCTCTAAGGGATGCAAGGTAAGAGACTAAATATTTGCAGAACTGGGAGAAAAATCACCAGTTCATCGCACTGCCTTTTTCAGAGACTTTGGGTGTGTGAACAACCTCAAATCTTGGCTCTTTGTTTGAAGAACAAGCAAAGTGGAGTTCGTGAAAAAAAGAGGATGTGAGGAGGGCGTCTGGCTTCAAAGGATGGGGAGATGATGTGGGGAGGAAGCGCCCCCCAACTCCACCCCTCAAAGAAGGGGCTGTTTTCCCTCCTGGAGGCTCCCTTTCCCCAACTTTACCAACATTTCTGGAGTCACAAGCAGAATTATCTACAGGCTTGGCCCCAGACGGAGCTGCTACGTCTGCTTTTTTGGGAATAATCTCTTTCTCCTTCCTTCCTATCTTCCCCGTGTTAGGGGGGCTCCCAGGGACAAGTGGGGTCCGTAGCCGTGCTGTTATTCTTACAACTCCCAGTATCATTTCTAGGGGGAGGACCTCCAGCCTGCACTTCCCTGCTGGAGCCAGGACTAGGCACAGGAAAAGTGGGGTTGTTGTTCTGATGACGGCTGGGTTTTGATGCTCCCGGGCGGCGGTGAACGCTAATATTTACCAAAACGCTCCTATACTCGCGCACCGAATGGGGGGAATCGCCGCATTTAACGTCCTGAAAGTCTGGCCTGCTTTTTCCCCACGACCGAGACCTGGAGTGGCCGAGGTTGTCTCGGTGTCTTTGATTATTTGCATTGATGACCCTGGAGCAGGACTCTGGGACCGACCCTGGAGACCCGATGGGGGAGGGGAGCGCTGCTGGGCCGGGGGAGGGGCGAGCAGCTCGCGGCCCAGGGGCTGCCCGACCCGGGCGCGCGGCTCTAATCTCAGGCCGCCGTGGCCCGGCCGATAGCGACGCCGACCGGGGCGGCGTGGCGACAGAGAGACGCAGCGGGGCCCCGCCGGCCGCCACAGCCCCCGGCCGGCGCGGCCATCGTCCCGGCTTAGCCAAATTGCTTTGACGGCTGGGGACAGTGTGGAGACATCAGCGCGAGGGCGATCTAATGGCTCCTAATTTCATTAGGGCGGCTCTGGATTAAAAATCCGGAGTTTGGGGTGGAAACGCGTAGCAGCAGTCGGGCAGTTCAAAGCAGCTCCAAGCACCTGAAACTCGCGGGGGTGCTCCGAATTTGGTGGCAGGGCTGCGCGCCATCCACCCCAGGGCAACCCCGAAGGCACGCGCGGAGGAGCAAAGGCGAGGAGACGAAGTGAGGCTGGGCACAGTCCCACTCTCCAGCACCAAGGTCCCACCCCCAGAAGGAAGCCAGCAGAGAGACGCATACGGGACCTTTACGAATGGTCCTGTTTCCTCCTGGTGCTTCAACCCCAGTTGTTGGGTACCAGCCGATACACCCCAAACACTGGTCAGCCCACGCCCAGGAAAGCGCCCGCACCAGCTGGGAAACACAAGCCAGAGGGACGCTGTGGGCAAAACACCGTGTTTGCACAGAAAGGAGACTCCAAATTTTCCCTAGGAATGCTTCTTGCACCCTCCCAGCGGCACAGAAAGAGAATGGGACTTTCTCCTCTCGGGCCAACATTCCATCTCCTTGCCACCCACACATTGAAAGTTGAAAGCAGAATTAAGCCATCAGTGGAGGACCCTGAGGTCCTCTTCCCACCCCAGATCCCCCGTGGGTTCAGTGCTTCAGCCCTGAGGCCTCAGGGGAGCAGATTTCTCATTGGAACCTTCACGAACCATCCTTCCTCTTCGCCAAATCCATTCCCACCCGGTCCCTTCCTCACCCTAAATGGGGGATCATGTGTCTATTTGTTGCTTCTCTGTGGAGCGATCTGGCAGAACAGGGAACTACTTCTGGAATTAGAGAGAAATACCCTCAAATCTCTGTTCCCAAATACCCTGGGCAAGTCACCTCCCCTCCCCTGGACTCTTTTTCACAAAGGCTGTACCTTGCTGTCCCCCTCTCAGGCTACCATGAAGATCAAAGGCAACGAACGAGGTCACTTGTACTGAGGAATCATTGAGCTAACGTTTCTAAAGGCTGAATTCAGAGACTATGTTCTGTTCTGGCGATTAATTATTTCCGACAAAAAGATTCAAGGACATTTTCCCAAAAATCCAAAAATCAGTGTTTTGTTCTTTGTTTTTCTTTGGGGCAGAGGAGTGATGGCCTCCTGAGAATCCACGAAAAGCTACACATTTTCTTTGGGGGGGGGGGTGGAGGGTGCTGCATATTTGAAATCCTGTGTTGTGCATTCGAATCCAACAGGCTAGGAGCCTGGTTTAGGTTTGCTTGCTCTGGATGCGGGGGTGGGGAGG
The DNA here is from genome assembly GCF_000956105.1 of Propithecus coquereli. NCBI lineage: Eukaryota > Metazoa > Chordata > Mammalia > Primates > Indriidae > Propithecus > Propithecus coquereli. The sequence continues at coordinate 8,298,389 of NW_012154285.1, forward strand.
GAGAAGGCTGGATGTTGGGAAAAATAAATCTGCTCAAGAGTATCAAGCTAAAGGGGACAGTGGCACTAGAGCTCTCCTCTTGTGGGTTCACTCCCCATCGGTAAAAGAGGGGGCAGGTGACTTGGGCTCTCTCTCCCTCCCACCTGGGACATCCCAATAATAAGGCAAGGTTGGAAAGGGGATAGGGAAGGTAAATGGCTCCTACAGTGGTCCCTGTGAGGTGTGTGCCGGATACCTGCTCAGCTAGAGGTCCATGTTTTCTGCAAGACTGAAACAGCCTCCCACCCCTAGCCGGGAACTGGGTTCACTGGCCTCAGTGTCCAGGCCTGGAATGAGCAGCTTCAGTCACTCTCCATCCCTGTCCCTCAGCAAAGACAGAGGGTCAGGTGCGGCAGCCAGGATGCAGCCCGGGCAGGAGAACCAGGGGCCCTACCTCCTGCCACCAGGGAAAGACGGACCCAGAGCTGGGGAGAGTTGAGCGCAGGGAGGACGGCAGGGCTGCAGAGGGCAGACATCTGAATAGGAGAATAGTGGAGACCAAGGAAGACATAGTAAGAAGAAAAAGAAAGCAAAGGGAAAGCCGAGTGAGAAGGTGAGAGAAATAAGAGAAAAGGAAAGAGAGAAGAGATGAGAAAGGGGGAAAAATAGGAAGAGGAAGGAAGTTCGGATCAAGAAAGTAGAGGAGGAAAGAGACCAAAAGGGGAAGAAAACGGAGCAAAAAAAACCAAGGAGAAGCACGTGGGCACAAGGAGTGAGGAGAAGGGAGACAGAGGAGAGAGGACAAGAGGGAGAAGGCGCGGACTCGAGGGTGCGGTACTCACATGCCCGAATGGGTCCAGGTGGTTGTTGGTGAGCTTGAGTTTCTGGAAGGAGACCAGCTGCCGCATCCAATGCGCCCCGGTGGCTGGGGAGTCCGGGTGCACGTAGAGGCGGCCGGGCATGGCAGGCTCCGCTTTGCCCGTCACAGACCTAGACCAAGGAGAGGCGTGACCGGAGGCTCCGCGAGGCCCAGAGGTAGCGCGCGGAGGTGTGATCCATCGGTTCACCCACCAGCTGAGGGTTGCTGAGCTGGGAATGATCTGGAAATGGCCTGATCCTCCAGTCTTCCCTAGGAATCTGCAATCCCAGCTACCCCAGAGTGCCTGGCACCAGGGTCCAGGCAACGCCCCAGCCCCATCTCTTTCTTCTTTCACCTATTCCTCCCCCAGTGCCAGGGCCACCTGGGGCCCAGTAGCCTCTCGCTGCCCACGAACAATAGTCTGGTTTCTGAAGGTCTGGATGTGCAAAGAGCCTTGAAAAGTCCTTGAGGGCTTTCAGAGGGGGTTTCCTCTTCAGACCTCTGCACTGTTGGCAACCGTGGCTGCAATCCACCCGAGGAATGGGCCTCTCCTCTCTTGCCCCTTTAACGCAAATACCATGGGCAGACTTTGCAATTTCATAAAAGCCATGTTCAAAGCAGGTAACTCATAAAAAATAACTGTAAATGGTTTTATGTCCCCAGAAATAACTCCAGCATTTGGTAACAATACCCCTTTTAAAAATCCACAACCCGTGGGTGCAGCAATAGATACAGGCACCTCGGTTCCTCTGAGCCTTAGTTTTCTCATCTATAAGATGGGAGCAAATAGCTGCTGTTTCTTCCTCTCAGGGCGGCCAGCAGGAAGCAATGCAATAGGCACACAGAAGCCTCTAGCACACAGTAGGAGTTCAAAAAATGTTTATTGGTTCCATTTTGGGGTGAGGGTTCCAATTTCCTCCCTCCCCTCTCCACCTGCCACTCCAGTGCCTACCTACCATTTATTATCTGCAAACTTGTATCTGTGGTCGTCTGCGGGAACAATGTCCATGAGGAGAATGTATTTCGTTTTGGGATTAAGGCCGGTCACCTTCACTTTGTAACTGGGAAACATCCGCCTAGGACAGAGGGACAGGACGAGAGAGGCGGGCGGGAATCAGTGCCAATATTTTGAAGACAGTGTTCACAGATTCTAAGGGCAGAAACGATTCTTTGAGAAAGGTGGAGGAGAAAACTGGCCCCGCTCCGGCCTCACCAAGATCCATCCCGGGATTCCCTTGAAGTTGCAAGGAGCAGAACCGCCAAGGGAGGAGAAAGCTGCAGGCGGCAGCCGTAGGTATCCCAGGAGGAAAACGGAAAGCAGGAGCCCTGTACTTCTAGAGAACTGCTTTCAAAGAAGCCTGAAAGGGACCCCCATTTCAACTCTCTCTAAGTGCTCTTTCCTGAGCCAGACACCTACTATTTTAGGGGAGCGGAGGCTTCTTAGGTACAAAGCTAGCCGCCCCCTCTGTCCAGCCAGGTGCTTCCGCCTGTCCTCCCAGCGCAGCGGCGTCACGTGTACACGAAGGTGTGTGCGCCCTGGGGATGCGCAGGTGTGGGTGCACACGCTCTTCCTGCCCTGGCTTTGGTCCTCTGTCCCCAGAAATGGGAAGCCGCGGTTCCCAGTATACCTCCGTCGGTAATTTCTGACAAAGGTCTCTAGTAGGCGTTTATTCCTAAATTTTGCACAACTTCTCCAAGGCGCTTCTTTCAAGGAAGAAGCTAAACTCCTTGGGCCTCAGCAAAGAAATTCCAAACCCATCCGGATTTGGTTTCAGAAAGAGCTGGGGCCCCGAACTAGCATCTGGTCGTTAGACAGCCGACGGCGCGGAACTGCGCTGTCCCGGCTACCTCTCCGCGCCCTGGCGCACTCGGAATTCCCATTCCGCTGCTGAGAAGCACGCCCCCGAAAGCAAAGGTTCTCAAGGTTGGCCTGGGGCGAAAGGACACGTTGCTGGATCTTGGCTCGCCCAGCGATGGCCGGAAGGGGTGAATGGAGGTCTCTCCTTTCTAGCCACCAAGCCGAAGCCTTGCGGTGTTTATCTGCCTGAGCGAGCGCGCCTGGAGGCGGAGGCGCAGGAGACTTCGCAGGCCTTTTATAGTTAAATCCTCTCGGCTCGGGCTGGGGGGAAAAAGGAGCCGGGCGGTGTCTTTCCTTCCTGGGGGAATGGGAAGAGGACGGCAGTTCGTTGGTATAAACAGAACGCGCCTCCTAGTTCACTCAGGCCGAGCGGGGAGCAGACATTGTTTAATTTTAAATAATAATAAATGTCACTGTTGTCAGTTTATGGAGGGAGGCTTCAGCTGGAGAACCGGGGGCGTCTGGAGAGGCGGCTCTACCCTCCCCCTTCACACAGTCGGTGGCTCGGGCCTACCGGCCTCTGGCTTCACACCGCGCCGGCTCCGGGCAGCCCCGGGCTTTGGGCGCTTCAGGACGCGGAGGACCAGTGTGCAGCACCGGTAGGGACGCGGCGACGCCTGGGCACGCGCGCGCGCCCCGAAACACGGCTCTGCGCCACTCTCCCACTCCTCCCCCAGAAGTCTAGCATTTCTAGCTCAACCTCCGCGAGCTTTTAAGAGAAACTCTAGGGCCAGTGTCTTGGCGAAGCTGCCATGTTTATCGGTGTCTGTATATAGAGCCCGGCCGAGCCCCGGTTGAGTTTCAAAGGCTTCGCCTGCTTTCTATAAACAATGAAAGAGGTAGCGAATACATTCAACCGATTCAGAGTTTGGCAATCGGGTGGGACCCTGGAGCCACTCCAAGGTCAGAGACTGTGGGGATGGGGGTGGGGGCGAGGAATCCAGTCCGAGCCCTATGAAACCCAAAGCCCTTCTCGAATCTGTTTTCTCTGCGCTTCTCTGTCTTCCCTTTCTCTCTTCTCCCTCTTCCCTCTTTCTCCCATTACTAATCCGTCCAGATAGCACGGCCTCCCAGGCTCTTTAGTCTTTTATATACGAGGTGGAAGAAATGCCCAGTTTCCGGAGTCGAACATTTGGAGTATTCCCCTCACCCTGCCCGCGATCAATGGAAGAATTCTCCCTGTGCCTCTGTAACCAGAATCGGGTCAAACAAAATATATCCCTCTCTGTCTTTCTCTCTCTCCTTTATTCTATTCTCTTCTTTCTCTCTGTCCTTGCCCCTTCTCTCTTCTCGCCCAAGCCACCTTTTTTCTTCTTCGCCTCTCCCACGGTTTCCCTGTGCTCCTCCTGCACCACTAACCACCTCACCTTCCAGCCTTGGTGATGATCATCTCCGTGCCCACTTCATGGAATTTCAGCCACAGTTCTCTTTCATGGAGAAACACCTTGATTCCTTCCATGCCCTGCAGGAAGGAGAGAAAAGTCACAATGAGCCCTGGCAGCAGTGGGCATTCCTTCCCCAAACTTCCGCCAAAATGCAGAGACAGCTCCGCCTGCCCCCTGGAGCCTCTGGAGCTCAGATGCGCAAAGTGCCCCAGCCCACTGCAGAGTTATCTGGGCTCTGGAGCATCCAACAGCCTCTGCACAGGACTCCCTGTGTAGGCTCGGTTCCACAGGAGGTTTCTGACAACCACCGAACGATCGCCACCAGTGCAAGGCTACGGAATAATCGCCAATCATTGGGGTGTCCCCGAATGCCAGTGGGGAGGACCAGACTGAGAAAACACGGGGCCAATTTCAATCCACTTTAGACAAGATATAGTCAAAAAAAAAAAAAAAAGAACTCAATCGAGAAAATCCCACTCAGGATACTCTTATGTAGACATCCAGATGCTCACATGCAAAACACACGGATGTGCAAATACTGTACGTGCTAACTTACGCTTGACCGTGACGGGTGCAAATATGAACATGTATGACATTTGAAACTCAAAAATGTTTATATTAACATACGCTTTCATAGATCAGAACAAAAATTAATTGACTCTCAGTGTCTGTATTAGTAAACTTTTCTAGCTCTCCCTGCATCCACCTCTGTTATCTTTGAGCTATTTTGATTATGGGGCAGGGCTGAAGCCATTTAACATTTCTGCTTTCAGCTAAGTTATTTTACAGAAACGATGCAAAAAGAAATTATATACCAAGCCTTCATTTTGAAATAATTTGTAATGTCTAGAAAGTGGATTTGCTTTTTCTTAAAAGAAAAAAAAATTTCTGTAAGTTTCCCAAACTGTGCTGATGTTCTCTGCTTCTATACAAATATATGCACGTTTTCCTGAAACGTGAAGGCAGAGGAGAGCAGTTATGAAAAAGCCAAGAAGGACATCGAAATCCCAAGGAAGGGTTTTAGCTAAGTGCATGTATCTTTTCTGGTCAAGGCACCCGGCTCCGCGCCATCTGACACCTATTTAAAAATGATCTGAGTCTACCAGGGCCTCCTTGAGCACCCAGTGCGCCCGGGTTTAGGGCACAGCAGAGCGCAAGGTGAGGCTCCTCCCTCTGCTCAGGCCCAGCTGGTAGCCAGGCGAGCCCGGGCCGGGCCGTGGTGCCCTCCCAGCCCAGCCCTGCGCTCCCAGCGGCCGGCGAGGGCGCGCCAGCCCGCCAGGCCCCGACTGCAAGACAAATGGTGCGGCGCCCGGGTCTAGGCGGCTGCGCGGAGGAGGCAGGCGGAGGCGAAGGCTACGGAAGATCTGAAGAGGGGTCAAGCCATCGCTCATGCTGGCCTGAAGCGGCCGCTGACCCGGCCCTTATTAAGACGCTCGGGTCCCATTCTACACCTCCTGCAGTAGGAAAGGAATTATTTGAGCATTAGCTGACCCCAAACAGCCAGATAATTGAGGTTTCGCTAACAATTTAAATAAATTTCAAAAATCCTCTGGCCATAAAGATAATCGTCACAATAAGGTGTCTGGGAATATACTGGCACTGGGGGAAACGGGTCAGGGAAAGGTGGGGTTCAATGAGAATAAAAAGAAAAAGGAGAAAATAATGGACAGTGGGCTCTTTTTTTTTCTTTTTCCTTTGCTTTTCTTTCTTTCTTTTTTTTTTTTTTCCTGCTCCCAGAACGTTGGCTTTGGTCTCTGCAAGGGAGGCCCCCCAAGAGCTGTTCTTACCTGCTGGGTGAAGGCGGCCTGCGGGGACGACGGAGACTTGCTGGGGGCCCCTAGCGCACTCTCTGGTTTTGAATCGCAGGGCAAGTCTTTTGAGTCTGGCTCCAGAGGCGTGTGTGCCAGGCCAAAGCCCTCGTCTGCGTCAGCCATGGTGCACCCGGGGCCCTGTGCCCGCGCCAGGTTCTGCTCTGAAGAGGAGAAGGGGAGAGAGAGAGAGAGAGGAGGAGGAAGAAGAAGAGGAGGAGGAAGAAGAAGAGGAGGAGGGTTGGAGAGCTTAGTTCTGAGAGGGAGCAGTTTCACCCCCAGTTTCCAGCTACCAGCACCTTCCTTCCCAAATGAAGGAGGCCGCAGAAGGTCCTGTTATTATTATCATTACTATTACTTTACGACCACACCAACCTCTTGCAAAAGACCCCACTCAGACCTTCGGGAGGTGAGGCCCGCATCTCCCCTGTGCAGGCTCTCCCCGATAAGCAACCTGCCAGTCAAATTTGTCTGGACTTCTGGAAGAGCCAATAAAGATAAGGCGTCGGTATTTTTGGAAGCCATTGGGTAGGAACCAAAAACAAAACAAAACAAAAACCCAGTGTCCTTTTGAGAATTTCTTTTTGTCAAATTACAGAAGGCCATCAGAGCTCTTTTTCTTAAACCTCACAAGCGGAATCATTCCCTGCAACAGGCCAAATGTTTGCAATAACCCGCCTCTTGCAAAATCAAATAGGAGGAGAAGGACGTGCAGATGGACACACTAGATTCAAAAGAGAATTCATGTGCATCTTTTATCGGTTATAAGGCTTAAAATTAAAAGCCCTTTAAAATTAAAAGTCCTTTCCTTCAATCTTAAGCAAGTTCGCTAAAAAATAAAAATAGACAAACAGAAGAAGAGACGAGCAAAGCCACCGCGCAGCAGTTCTGAGCGAGGTGCGGGGCTGGGTGCCCCTCCCCAAGCGCTCTGCTGCCGCTGGGGTGGCTGGCGGGCATTTTGTCGAGAGGCCAGGCCGAGGGGAGCTTCTCTGAGCTTCAGCCAGGCCGGACTCGCTGAAACTGCAGGCCCAGGCTTGGGGTTGGAGAGGACAAAACCAGTCTCAGATAAATCCTAGGCTACAGGCATTGAACAGGCTGCCCGGGTCCCCCGCCGAGCGTAGAACCACCCAGCTTTGCAGGCTAGGAGGTTGGAACATGCAAAGTAACAGCTGCAGAACTGTTCAAGCCCGGATGAGCCTGTCTCCTGCTCTCTGATCTCCTCCCAGTCTCCTCTACGTTTTCATGCAAGGATTCCCCCACCCTCCAAAAAAATAACCCGGAAAGACTTTAAGAAGGGGGCACGAGCGGTGGCCCTCAAAATCGTAGCAGCCGCTTAAGGGAAAGGCTGGATCCCACTCTGGTCTGTAGTGGCTGAAGATCGAGAAATGGGGCCAAAGAGAACGACAGCTTCTGAGGCCTGACTCCCAAGCAGCTTCCTTCATGTCGCCCTTGGGATTTCGGGAGGCAGTGATGGGAACCCCGCAGCCTGCTCACCACAAAAGAAAGCAGGGCTGGCGCCCCCGACATGCTCTCATTCACTGCCGGCCACCGGGAGAATCCCACCCCGCGCCCTCACCGGGCTCCTGAGGAGCTCTGGGCTGGCGCAGGCGAACAAGATGCGCTTTGACAGAACCAGGCCGTGCGCCCTGCAAACCTCAACGCCGCTTCCCCAGCCGCGGCAGCCTTCCGGGCTCCACTTGCTGGGGAGCTCCGGGCCGCGCAAAAGCGCTGCAAGCCGCAAGCAGGGCTCTGCAGACGCTAGGCGAGGATGCAGTCCGCCATTCGCGCCGCCCGCGCCGGCTCGCCTAGCCGCCTCCCGCCGCAGCCTCCCCGGCCTTCCGCGGGCCGGTTACCTCGCTCGGCGAAGACGGTTCATTCACCACATCCCCTCTTCCTCCTAGCAGGGAAGCCGGCGGCCAGGCGGGGGTGCAGGCATGGTGGCTTCGGGCTTCATGCGGGGAACTTCTCGCCCGGGCTAGCAGCTACTGCTGCCTGCAAAGGCGCACCCACCGCTGGAGCCTCCGCGGCGACTGCCCACCTCCAACACACACCTCCTCCGCTTTGCGCGCCCTCTCCCTAAATATTTCCAAGTTGGCAGGCGCCAGGAGGGCTCCAAAGAACACAAAACAGCAGCCTCTGGGAGCACCGGCCACCATATAGTCTCAGTTCGCTGCTCTTCCTAGCACCCCCAGGGAGGGAAAGTAGGGACACAAGACCCAGCAGTGAGAATAGTCGAAGTCCTTTCGGAGAGCCGCTTTCGGGTTAAAGTTCCTGGATTTGAGGTAAGAGTCTCTCCCTCTCTCTCTCTCTCTTTCTCTCTCTCTCTCTTTCTCTCTCTCTCTCTCTCTCTCTGAAATACAAGCCAACTCAGCTGAGCAGTGACGTTAGGTTGCCTTGATGCTCACAAAGTACTGAAATCGCCTGTCCAACTAGCTCTGACTGCACGCTGCACCTCTCTCTCTCTCTCTCTCCCTGTCTCTTCCCCTCCCTCCCACCATCCCTTTCTCCCTCCCCCCCCACCTTTTCCACTAGATTTCCCGAACACTCAAATCACAACCCGACTCTCCACCCCAAACCTGCGATCACCCCCTCCTCTCCACCCTCTTCCCAACCTCCATCCATCTCTGCTTCTCTGAGCAAGCGGTGGCTGCAAAAAATCCTGTACAAATCATGGCAATGGCTGTCGGCTTCTACCCAGAACGTAATCTCGGTCGCTCAGGCCAGGCGGTGCCGAGAACCGAGTCTGAACGCACTAGGCATGCACACACCCGCCAGGGGCCTCTGCAGCCTCGGCGGCATTCTCTCTCCAACACTGACCTCCAGCCAGAGAGCTGCGTGACCCCGCCTGGCCGGCGCTCGCCGCCCTGACATCTCCCCTCACCCCCCACTCATCACCCCCACTCTCAACGACTCTGGGGTGAAGGCAGGGTGAAGGTGGGTCGGGATCCGGACTGAGATCAAAGATGCCAAGAAATCGCTGTGGGCCCCCACCCCCCACCCACTGGAGCCACCAGACCTCCCTTGCTCCAGGTGTACACAAGGCAGTGCCCAGTTTATTAAAATAATCAAACAGTCATTGGGGACTGGCTGGAGTCTTCAACTCCACTTGCTCCTCTCCCGGCCCTTCCCCTCTCTGAAATGCATTATTTTGAGGGTGGGTTGAAGAGGTCGATAAAAGCGTAAACACGGTCAGCAGGTCTCAGTTTGAGCAGACCCAGATTGGGATATCTGGGTATTGCTGCTTGGAAGAGATGTCAGGGGCCCCCTTCTGCTTCCCATCCTCGCCCCCTGTACCCCTTCTCCCTGATCTTTCCTGGGATTATGACTAGAGACTTGGGCCTGCAAACCAAGGTCCGGAGAGATGGATGAAGGGAGGAGAAATGTCCCAGAGATCAGCAACCGGTATAACCCTCTGCCGCTATTCTGTTAAAACGCCAGGCCAAGTCATCCCTTGCAATATGCCAAAGTGGACTGTCCATCCCTAAATATGGAACAACAGGGGAGAAAACCAAACTACAGTTCTCACTCCACCTTCCAGGTTTGTTTTCAAACAGACCTTTGCCAAGTTGATTTATTTATTTGCAAAAACACCCTCACCCTCCAAGTCAGCTCAGAGGCCTTTGGGCTTGCTAACAAGGCGACCCCAGGTCGCAGACAAAAAAACAAATATGGCATCAGGATGAGCTTCAATCTCTACATCTCTGGGAGAAGGAAGGGGAAATCCAGAAAGACCTCTCCAATCCCTTTAAATTCTCTGAGATTTGTGGATAAAATTAATTCCCATAAATAATCTGCAAGCCCCTCCAGAGAGGGAGAATCTGGACTCCCCCAAGTAATAGCTGAGCCAGATTTGCTTAGTTCATTGAGTTCAGATGGGGAGGGACATAGAGCGAAACCGGGATTTTTAAACCTTTCAGAGAATCCATTCCGGCCTGCCAGGTGACACAGGGAGGTATTCTTATGTCTGCTCATGAAAAGTAGCAACACAGGGAGGGGGGTTCAGTAGGACCAAGATGGGGAGCAAAGGGGTGGTGGGCAGGGAAAGCGCAAAGACAAACTTGCTTCCCCCCTTAGTTCACCAGGACGACACTCACCTCCAAAAATCCCACCTCTTCTTTCCAGCGTAAAAGCCAGGAGGGCGCCTGGCTGGGGAGGAGGGTTCAGGTGAAGACTTTGGAAAGGAACCCCAAAAGAGACCCCTTAGGCCAGGCTCTCTTCCAGCCTCTGTCAAGAGGAGCGCCTCCCAGCTCGAAGTTGGTTTGTGGTCTCCAACAAATTAAATATTACTGTTTATTACCAGGCATACCCCAATAAAATAAAGAGGCAACCAGGCGATACGGACTATCTCACCAGCCGCTGCACCTATAGGACTTGGAGACGTCACGAGTCACGCAACCGGCCCGCGCGCTGTCACGCTCTACTGGGGGGTAGCGGCAAGGGAGGTTAATTTCTCTCGTCTTCGCCTATCCTTCCCGGGTCTGAGCAGCCACAAGTCCCGGACGCCTCGGCCTCCGGAATAAATAAAGAGAGAAACAAACCCAGCGCTCTCCCGGGAAATGGGGGTGGCGAACATAAGACACAAATAAAGCCAAGATAGATTTTCTTAGGAAGGGGGAAAGGAGGGAGCAGTTAGCGAGGCGAGGTGGCGGTCCACCCCAGACCTTGACTGGAAGGAAACCAAGTGGTTCCCGGGGGAACGAGGTCTCCTGCAGGAGGCATGGGATTCTTATTATTTAAAAATTATTTTTTTTCCTCCGAGGAGGAGCTCTTGGCAAATGAATATTGAGGCGCCGCTCTAACTGGTTTTGTTTGGGACTCGATAATTCAGTGCCCGCTTGCAGATCCGCATAGAAATAATTAGTGGGTTATGGTGGAGGGGAAACCAGACAGACATTCAGAGGCAGGAGAGTTGTCCGCAATGTTTCTTGCGGAAAGGCCATTCTGCGAATGCTCCTTAAGCTAGGTCCGGGAATGCAATTCGTCCCAGAGTGGCCCGGCGGGGGCGGGGTGCGAGTGGGTGGTGGGGTGGGGGTGGAGTGGAGAGGGGTGATTTCTTCCGAGAAAAATTATAGCACCGGGGCCCGCAGAGAGACGAGGTACTCTATTTTGTTTGGTAATAACGACGACTATTATTTTTAGTCCGATCAATGGGTATGATTTCTAAGCAGTCCCGTAGCGGATGCGCGCAACCTTTTGCGAGCAGCTGGAAACCCACTAGGTTCAGTTGCGAACGTACCGCGTAGACGCCCCTGGCGGCGCCGGGAGAAGACCTAGGCCTGCCCAGCACAGAGCCAGTGAGCGCCGGGCCTTCGAGAAGGGTAAGTTCCCCGCCGAGGGGCCTCGAGGGAGCTGGACGTCTCAATCCTGACTTGTCCCCTGCTTCAGGGTTCGATCCCGGGTTTCGCGCGCTCGCAGCCCCCCAGGGCTTTCCGAAGCATGCCCTGGCTGCAGGCCTGGTCAGCGAAACGTGCAGGGATGCAGTCGCCGAGCAGCTGCGGGAGCCAAGGTCAGGCCCGCGGGGAGAGCGGGCAGTGGCTTCCAGCGCCGGCCGAGGGCGCCAGGGACAGCTGGGCCGCAGACCCTGCGGTTTCCAGAGAGTAGAACCCGCGTCCTTCCTCTCGGCCAGGCCGCAGTGGCTTCCCCAGCTTCGCTTTCGTTTCCCAGGTTATTCACAACTATCTTCCCCCAAATCCGAGGCTCGTTCGTTGCAGCGTTTGCTCCCAGATGTCCAGAACGCAACCTGAAATCCTTCGCCCAAACCCTGCTTGGATGAGATGAGTTCCTAGGTTGACCTCTGGGCTGATGTGGGCCGGAAACTGAGGCCTGAGCCCCTCTGGGGCTGGAAGGCAAAGACAAAACTCTGAGCGCCACGAGTTTCTTTCCGTTTGTGTCTTTTCTCTTGCATCCCGGACGCGGGCCAGCAACCACCTGGACCGGCTCACAAAGGATTCTACAAACCCAGTTTCACAGACCGCTGTCCCGGGCGCTCCAGAGCCCGCACCACAAATAGAACAAAATGAACACCTCGACTCCATTGCAGACTCCCCATTCTTTTCCCCAACACTCTGGGCAGTAAACTCCAGAGCTGGCTGCAACGCGCACCGCTCTCCCTCCTTTCCGGGAACTGCCTCTTTCCCGACCGGCTCCCCAGCTCGGTTTTCTCTCAAAGTGTATTTTTTGCATTTTGCAAAATTCCTGCTCTGATTTTCATGCTGCCCTGGGTAGGAGAGCAGAGGTTCCTATTTAAAAAGTGAAAACCAAAACCAAACCAAAGAGCCGATTGCTATTAATCTTTTTTGTTCTTCACTTTCTCCTTCCCTTTTTTAAAAAAGTCACATCCAAAACAACCGTGTTGCTTTTTTCTCAAAAGAGAACTTGCTTAAAAATACACCCCCTTCTGTTTCTCTTCCGATGTGTCCCCACCTTACCTGGGTGCCCCCGGGGGGGCAAAAAGCAGAGAGAAGTGTGGAGATGGCTGAGAACATTAATAAAAATTATAACAACAGAAATGATGTCAAAACTAAACTTTGACCAACTCAATTTGCAAAAAAAAGAAAAAAGTCAGTCTGAGGCTGAGAAATTCTCTCCTTCCTCAGGGGGTCACTTTCCCTCTCATCTAGTTAAAGCTGGCTCTATTATATTTTTTCCAGGGATACAGTATTTCCCTTTCCAATGTTTTATTCAGTTCCTAGTTTCCCTTCCTTTTCGGTGGAAGTATGTGAGATAAGCACTGGCTGGTATTATTGTCATTATTGAATGCACAAAATCCTACTCCAATACTTTCCCCAAGAACTATTCACATTCGTGAATGTGGATGTTGTTTCGTGTGCTTTGGAAATATTCCCCCAACACTCCCCAATTTTGGTAGGTGAGTTTTTTTTTTCCCTTCTGTTCAGGGCAATGAAATAAGTGAAAAAAGAAGTAACATTCTAGAGGTCCAGTTGAGAGAATACTAATGCTAGGGGTTTGCACGGTCTACAAGAGCTGAAAAGGTGGAAGAGGGTGGCGGTAGGACATAACAAGGCCACTGCTCCCGCCCCCTGCAATTTGGGATGTCCCTGGTGTAGAAGGGTGAAGGTCCTAGCTGGGAGAACACGGAGCTTCCGCGAGCTGTGCCTGTGCCTGAGAACTGCCACCACGTCAGCGGCCCAGAACCCACCGACAGGCCTGCGGTGTAGTGCGTCTACGCCATCAGCAGCCCCCCAAAATGTGGGATAAAAATATATCAAATTTGGAGGCTCTAACCTTATAAGATGGAGACTTAGACTAATACTTCTAAGTCTGGGGTGCAGGTGAGGGGCTTGCCTGGATGACCCCCACCCCCAACCAAAGGGTGTGTTGGAAACTTGGGAGCCCGCTGCTTTCCAAGGCTCTGGAAAGACAAATTTTCTTTGGCAAACGGAACGGTGTCGCACTGTCGACAGGGCAGACTATTTTTCTTGTTCCCTCACCAGGGGTCGGAGGGGGGGGGGAGGCAAGAAAAGAAAGCAAGAAAGAGAGGGAAATTAAATCCACACGTGTTAAGCTCGCTCAAAGGGCCGGATTCAAAACCAGAGACGAAACTGCGACTCCAGCGCTGGCTGCCCGCGGGCCTCTTTCCAGCCAGTCCAGCTTCGCAGAGCAAAGCATCCCCACCGGAGAGAATTCGATCCGAAGTTTTATAAAGCCCTTTATTTAAGGGGGAGGGGTGTGGGTCTCTCTCAGAGTCTATGCAGGGGAGACTGAGAATGCACAGGAAAAAGGAAACAAAGGAGATAGCAATTGTGATAATAATTGCCCCCTTTATGAAAGCTCAGCTTGAGACCTTCCCAATCAACCAAATGATTGGGGTGACATTCAGGCTATGGCCAAAATGAGTCAGGCCATTGATTTTAGGAATTCCTAAATCTGGTTAGGCTTTCAGACTTGGGCCTACCTGAAGCAAAAGAACCTTAAACACTGTTTTTATTTTTGCTGAAATAGCAGCCTAATCTGCAGGACTAATCTGTGGATCCTTCACGCTTCTCTTTTGGGGAGCTATTTTCAGGAGAAGAGGCTACAGGCCCCAGCTGGAGAGGTGCTCTGTTGTGCATGGGAGGGGGTGGAGGAGGCCATTGTGCCTGGAGCTATGAGTGAAAACTCTGGTAATGACCTTGAGGAGGTGAAGGGTGGTGGGTGGGGGTGTGGGTGAGGAGGGCAGCCAAACCCTAAACTGGAAGGACCTGTCACCTAAACGATTGCTTGGTCGAGACCTCTAATTTTTCTTCCCCTTCAGCCAGTCTCCTCTGGCTTCCTGATGCTGGGTTTCTGATCTTTGGGGCAGCCCGACAGAAGGGTCCTGAAGCCGGGACCACAGATGAATCGATCCCCCTCCCAGATCACAACCAAAAAACACTAGGGTGAAACAAGTGACAGAGGCTCGCTGTGGGACCCAAACCGACCGAGGTTCCTGGGGGAAAAGTTCCTGGCAATTGTTTCTGCAAGGGCCCTGAATTTCCTGGTCACTGTGGCAATTCCAGAGTCACATCTAACGCTCTCAGCAATGGGGCACCCTGAGGACAATCACTTCTGAGGCCTGGAAACACCTCCGCCAGCGGCTCTTGCCTTTCCTGAGCCACCTCAGAGAATTTAACAGAGCAGGGATTTAAAAACTTCTCCTTTTTATAAACAGGGAGAAAACCGAGGTTTAGTACCTTAGTACCGGGTAGGCTCTGGTCTTGAGCCCCTTCTTGGAGTTCAGAGAGATGACCCTGGAGAGGGGCGCGCTCACCATGGGGTACCTTAATCACCGTAATGGAAACTGCAGCCAGAACATCTCAGCCTGGGTGAAGCCAAGTGCGTCCACATCTACCCCCCAACCCCATCCGCCACGAGGCTCCCCGAATCCATCCAATCAATCCCTTAGCTTGCCTCAAGTGAGTAACTTCTCCTAAACGGAAGGAAGAAAGTCGGGTACTAGAAACTGTGGCATTAATGTCTGCAAGGGCTTATGGAAGGAAAGAATAAATGTATACTTCTTTTTCTTTTAGAAAAAAATTGTTCAATTGTGGATGTAATAGAAATAACATTAAACCAATATTTTTTGGTCGCATTATTTTCTTCCTGAATCTGTGGGGGGGTGGTGGTGGGAGGGTGCCCCTCTTTCTTTTGGGAGTTGGACAGTGGACAGACAGTACAGGCAGCAAACTCGAGAAAGGACCAGGGCACTGCTGGCTCTGCCTGCCCGGCCGGGCCGCCAGCAAGGGATGGAGGAGAGAGGGCGGTGGGGAGAAGGTCTTTGGCCTGGAACAGTCAGAGGTCCTTGGCGGCGGGATAGGAGCGACTCCTCTGTGTCCTGCCACCTTTCTTTCTCTCTGCAGCCAGCCTCATCCATCTCACAACTGATCAGGAAAGGCAAAACTTAGCTTCTCTTCCCTCACTTCTGGTGTGGCATCTGATGTCCCCCAACGCTGCTGGCTGGCTCTGTGGTGTCCTCACCCACTCCTCTCCCTTCTGAGAGCCTGGAAGCTGCCTCAGAGGTTCCCTCCCCTAACCCAAACCCCTGCCTTCTTTCCTCCCCAGCATTTTGTACTAACATTTCCAGAAGATTCCTGCTTGTGTCTACCCAGCTGCCAAGAGAGAGATGCGGGGGTATTTTAGGCTCACAAATCCGTTAGCATTTGAGGTGCAATAATAGCTAACATGTACGGCAGGCCCGGCAGGGGCTGGTGTGACAAGGGTCGGCTCACACTCTCAGCTCGGAATAGCTCTGTGAGAAGGAGGCTCAGTTCTCCCCAACTTCACAGAAGAGGTTTCCAGAGCTCGGCCACTGCCTCACTCCGGTGGGCTTTGAACCCAGGCACCTGACTCCGGAGCCCAGGAACTCCTCTTGCACTAGCCAAAGCTTCTTCTCCTCCAAGCCAGGGAGGGGGAATGGGGAAGGGGTCTGTTGGATTGGGGGAGTGTAAAGGGCACTTTCTCAGTATCTAGAAGCACATTCTGTCTGAAACTGAAGGCACTTGCTCCTTGAGTGGTGGGGCGCAGGCTCAGGTTTCTTCCGATGTCTCCATCTCTTCTCTCCACTCCCAGGGAGGAAGCAGAGGGACCCAGAAGAGGGCCTGGGGGCAAACAGCCCAGACCCGCTGGCATTTAGCAGCACGGGCCGGGCCGGAGGACCGGAAGACGCTGATCTCCGTTCCAAGCCTCACAGTTCTCTTCCCCAATCCTGGCCTGTATTCATCGCAGCCTCCAAGCCAGTACACACTGTGCCCTGGAGGGAGGGAGACCGGGTGGGATGGCGGGGGACAGGGGGAAGACGTGAAGATGTGCCTGGCTCCATTATTTTTTTGAAACAAATAATTAGGCTCCGAGAGGGTGAGGGCTTGCCCGAGGTCACACAGCCTCTGCTGGAAATGCACCCAGCTCCTCCTCTCTGGGCCCTTTTGGTAGAGCCTAGACAGGAACCCAGCCGTTTCCCCAGCGCACGTGGAAGCTGCGCCCCGGGTGCTCAGGAGGCTGTGGGCTCAGCCGGCCGTGGGCTCCCCTGTGCGGCGTGGAGCTCGCAGCGGGCTCCTGCGTTCCTCTCGCACGTACAGCCGTCGGGGGCAGGAGCGCGCGCATCAGGCGCGGCCCTTCCCCTCTCTTTGCTGCTCTTCCTGGGCCCGGGGGAGTCTGGCTGCCTCAAGGCCCCAGTGCGGGTGGAGGGTCACAGGAAGGGTCCAGACCTCATGGAGGCTCCCTCCAGACTCGCGACCCGAGGGGACCTGCCGCTGGCGCCGTCGCAGGCGAGCCCTTCGCTTCCCGGTTTCTTAGACTCTTCTTCCCCCGCCGGTTTGCCCGAGGCGTGGCGCTGGCTGCCGCAAGGCCGCGTTAGGAAGGAAAGTTCTTCTTTAGAAGGCGGGGGACCCTCGAGCACCAACCGAAAGCGGAGGCGTGAGGGGCCCCCACTCTCTCACTTCTGCCCCTTCGCTTTCCTCCGCCCTGTCCTCCCTGCTTGGGGAGTGATTCTTCCGGGGACTGAGTCCTTTCACCCCCGTGCGAAATTCGTCCCCTCTGAGGCATCCTCAAATGATCCTGCCGCATCTCCAGGGTCCCCAGCTACTCTCCCACTCCACCCCCCCCGCCAGCAGCCAGACACCAGGCTCGGTGTTTTGGGGGTTCCTCCCGATTCTCACACCGCCCAGAGCCTCCCCAGCAACAGCTCTTGGGAAGGCCCCATGGACTGGCTCCTCGCCCCAGACTGGTGAGTCTCGGGGAGTGCCCAGGACCCAGGAGCCCAGCTCTTAGGGACAAGGGCCAGTCCTACTGCACCCCTGCCCCCCTCCCAGTCTCCATCTTGCCACCAAGCCAGCGGTTCCATATTCCCCACCAGGAGACCTGAGCTTGTGTGTCTGCTTTCTGTGGTGCTGACTATGATGTCATCCTTGAGTATTTCTGTATGACTGTGTGTCACCGGAGGAGGGACTTTATGTGTCTCTGTGCTGTTGTGTTAGCTGTGTGTGTGTGTGTGTGTGTGTCATTGTGTGTGTTTCCTTGAGAGGCAGCATTTCAAAAATATTTATATATAAGCTTTTTCTGTGGACCTCTGTACATGAAAACACCTGCGAACCCACAGTATAGGGGTCCCATGCATGTGTGGGTGTGTGGTGTGAGCTTGTGTGGGTCTGTATGTCGTTGTGGAAGGCACTGTGTGTGTGTAGAGGGAATTAGGTTTCAGGGCAGTCCCCACCCAAACGTCACCGTGGGTCAGATGGTGTCCTGGCCTCATAACCTAGTGCCCAGCACCCCCCTTTTATTGGCCACTTTTATGATTATTATTTCTCCCCACAGCTCCAAGCAGAGGCTGTGGCCCGGGCCTCTTGGAAGGCAGCTGCAGTTTCACCATTCAGCTTGGGAGGCCACAGGGGCTGTCTATAGGCAGCCGGGCCGCACGGCTCTATATTTGGAAACAAATTCCACAGTCACTTCCTGGGAACCGGGCGAAAGGTGCCCGGGAGTGGAGGGGACAGTGTTATAAATGCAACTCTGTCTCTGTCCCCCAGTGCTCAGGGGAAACTCCCACACCCGTGGCAGGTTGGAGACTCGGGTGCAAGATCTGTGCTGGGGACAGACACGGGCAGAAATGCACACCTTGGTGGTATCGGAGGCACAACTGCTTCCCCCACAGGCAGAGTTAAGGATGCGGGTCTCAGTGCACAAGCACAGCTCACCACCGGCCCACAGAGCACCCTCACCCACACCGTGCACACCCTCCCTGCACACTCACGCGTGGCCCCTCCCCCAGTCCCAGAGGACCGGGGAGTTGACTCTAAATCCTAACCATGCTTACTTCTCCGACGTCAGTTCCCAGAGATCACATGCACCAGCCTGACCTCCCACAGGGTCTCATCCCCAGGCAGCTTTTGACCTTGTCCCCCAAGTTCACAGACCTGGTGGGCCCCAGGGAGGGTCTGCACCTGCTGCTCTGTGGATGCCAGGGTGACAGCTCCAAGGCTGGCACGACTGGAGACACCTGCTTGCAGCAAATCTTTCATGGGTTGGGGAATCTTTCCCTCAGCTGCTGAGCTGGTCCCTCAGCCAGCCACCAGCCATATGATGAAAGCAGCAACAATGCTCTGACCTTGGCCACCTATGTCCTGGTGGCCCTGGAAGGAAAGTGGCTCACCTGCCCTGGTTGGCCTGACCCCTCACTGACACTGCTGCCTGGCCCTCTGCTCCCACGTGGTCAAGCAACAAGATGCCCCAGACCCAGCCACTGGGGAGTCACTTACAGCACACTCAGCCATGCACAGCCACACACAGGCACCCACTGCACATACAGGTGCAGCAACTGCATCTCACACACGCGTACGACACACAGTCACATCGGGCAGTCACACACCACATGTCCGGGGGCAGCGGTTTTGTTGATGATACTCATCATCATCATCCACTCACATAAATATATACACTGTACACATATGTATACACAATACATGTGTACTACATGCATGTTATACACACATTGGTACATGCATATACATATGCAGTCATATGCATATTCCTGCACTCGAAGTCACACATGGCTACACACACACACACACACACAATGGCCCAAGCGCAAGCATGTTGCCCCTCTCACAGTGGTCGTACACAGCAGCACACCACAGAAAGACACTGATGCAATTGTACCCACAAATACACACATATACTCCCTTACTCGGCCTCACACAACCTCGCACAGGTAAATCCTCACAAATGCACACCTATGCAGTCACATACACATACTCTCGTGCTCATGATCACACAACGACATACACCCACGGATGCACACCAGTTCAGACACACGATCTTGGTCATACACAACCACCTGCAAGATCACACTTATGCACGTGTGGACATCAACTCAGATACACACACACACTCACCAGCATTCACACTCCACTCCCGCTTGCCCACCCTCACACAGCCACACACCCCACCCCCAGTGTAGCCCCCTTTCAGTGTCAGGCACACACAACACAACCAGGGCCACATATACACCCATATCGAGCATCTCATGCCCACCCACAGTTAGCCGTGTGTACAGCACACACACAATCACATTCACTCACAAACCAGCCACACTCGCCATTAAAGTTCCTCTGCCTGAGTCGCACATGTTAGCCCGTGCACACACATGGATGCACGCACACACGTGGTGGCATTCAGGTCTGTTCATGCATGATTTACCCTCAGTCACTGCATCATCCTGGGGTGCACAGCACATTGCTTGGTCCCTTGTGTCTCCTCTTATGTGGCCATGAGCACGGGTGCATGTTCACACTCCGAGGCAGGCAGCCCCTGCCAAGCCTGGCAGAAGTGCTTGGCTGGGCACACTCAGGGATTGTGCCCCAATGGCATGGTGACTTCGCCCACAGAGAATCCCTTGATTCAACAGGTCCCATCTGGACTAGGTCCCATCCATCAATTCAGGAGGGTAAGGGACATGTGGGTTTGGGGCAGGCAAGAGAAAACCTGTCTCCAGCTGCACCCTCAACCTTCAGCCCACTCTCTCCCTGGGCATCCGTCAGGTCCCAGGGCTGTGACCTAGACCTATCCCAGAGACCCAGGTAGGCCCTTAACAATAACTAGTCCAACTCTTTAATTTTACAGATGGGGAAACTGAAATTGAGAGATGCAGAGAAAAAGAAGGGAATTGCCAATGTCCTCCAGCACTTCAGAGCAGAGCTGACAGTAGGACCCCTGTCTTCTGCCTTTGGTGCAAATCACACTACAGTGACTTCTGGGGGACTCCTGGATGCGTCACCACCACTGTCATCACCATCCTTCCTCCCAGTGGCCCCGTCTGGCCACCAAAGATGCCACTGACCAAAAATGTGGCATCACATCATGTCCCATCCCTGCTCACAACCCACTAAAGGGCATCTCAAAAGTCTTAGAATAAAATCCCAGCTCCTTCCGATGTCATCAAGACCCTATAGGAGCAGGCTCCTGCCTACCCACCACACCTCACATCCTGCCCCGCTTTCTGCCTCTCCCTTCCGCCTGCCTCCTTCTCTGGTCCTCATTTGCACCAGCCTCTGTTCCTGCCTCAGGGCCTTTGCACATGCCATTGCCGCTGCTCCCAGCTCTCCTCACCACTGTCTCCTCTGTGGCTACCTCCTTGGCAAGGCCATCCCCGACCACTGACCAGCTAAATTCCCTCTCTCCATCCCATCATACTATTTTATTTCCTTCACAGCACTGACCACTATCAGAAGCTACTTTCCTCATGTATTAGTTTGTTTCCTCACTTGTAAAATGGGACTAACAGTGTCACCCCCCATAGGGTTTTTGCAAGGATTAAGTGAGTTTCTAGAGGTAAAGCCCTTAGCAGAGCACCTGAGCACCTTAGTGAGCATGATACATGAGCTGTTGCTTTTGTGATGTGCTTGTTTACTATGTTTCCACTTTAGATTCTGAGCTGCTGAAAACAGAGTTCATGACTGTCTTATTCAACATTGTAGCCCAGGTATCCAGCACTGTGCCTTTCACATAATTGACACTCAAAACACACGTGTTAAATAAAACCTAAGATGGCATTATAACAGATGGACTCAGACCCAAGGATGTGGAGACATATACAAAACCTATACAGACGCTCCTCAACTTATGATGGGGCCACATCCCAACAAGCTCATCATAAGTCAAAAATATTGTTAAGTCAAAAATGCAGGTGGAGCGAGTTGGCTCAGACCTGTGATCCCAGCACTTTCAGAGGCCAAGAAGGGAGGATCGCTTGAGATCAGCCATTTGAGACCAGCGTGGGCAACATAGCAAGACCCCATCTCTACAAAAAATAGGAAATTAGACGAATGTGGTGGCACACAACTATAATCCCAGCTACTCAGGAGGTTGAGGCAGGAGGATCACTTGAGCCCAGGAGTTTGAGGTTGCAGTGAGCTATGATGACGCCACTGCACTCCAGCCTGAGCAGTAGAGCAAGACACTGTCTCAAAAACAACAACAAAAAAATGCATTTAATACCCGGATAAACCCATTGTAAAGTCAAAAAATTGTAAATCAAACCATCATTAGTTGGGAACCATCTGCATAAGGAACCAATAAAGTGGGTAGAGCTGTAGAGCCCTCCTCCCTCCGTGCAATAAACATAAGAATAGAAGAGTGGTGATAAGTTTGGAGGGGAAAATAAACCTCTCAGCAGCGTATTTTTAGCTTTCTGAGCCTTGCTGCCCGGAGGTGCTTTCTCTATCCCTGCCCTCTCCCTCCCTTGTCCTCAGAGCCTTTCTTTTGTCCCTCTTCCATCTCTTCCCAGGAGCCTGGAGAAGGAGCCAGCAGATAAG
Organism: Propithecus coquereli; assembly: GCF_000956105.1. NCBI lineage: Eukaryota > Metazoa > Chordata > Mammalia > Primates > Indriidae > Propithecus > Propithecus coquereli. The sequence continues at coordinate 8,320,060 of NW_012154285.1, forward strand.
TGAAAGTGGTATTTTTATAGGCTGATAAAACCCACGCTTATCTAGAAAGCTCTGTCCCATCTCCCCAAGTGTCCCTAATTGGTCACTTGCCCAGTGCCTTCTCTACCAGGGTGGTAGACACCCTGGGAAAGGTGACTCAAGCCACCCTCCCTGGCCTCCTGGCCTGTGTTCGATTCCCCTCTGCCCTTTCCCCTCGGGGACAGCTGCCCCCCAGGAAAGCTGTTGCCAGGAGGACTTGAGGAACCAGGAGGGAGGTGAGAGGAGATGGGGAGAGCGACAGTGGGGAGGGAGGAGTCCGGACTTCCCCTAGTGGGCTCGCTATGCCACTATTTAATGATGCTAACTATATTAAATTCTATACTCTAGCAGCCTCTTAAATCCGTTTATGGCCCATGCTAGACCCTGAGCTGTAATAATAATAAAAATAAAATAAAGGATTTATGCATCCAGGGTGTGGACCCGTCACTGGCAGAAAAGAAAGAGCTGTTTCTAGCTGATTTTGCTGGCCTGTTGCCCACACTCTGACCTCCCGTTTTCCCAGGGTGAAGGCTCCCAGGAGCAGGGAGAAGGCAAGAGGGAAGATTTAGGGAAGTGACAGAGAAGCCCACTGAAAAGGAGCATCGGCTGGGCCCTTCTTTAAGCCAATTTTTCCCAAGCTGCAGTCTTCCCACTTCCCTCTCTTGGCTCATGGAGAAGGATGTTTTCGTGTTATAGCCTGAGCAGCAGCTCTAAACCCAATCTGCGACTGGGAATTGAAGAGAAAGCAGATAACTGGAGTGGAAAAAGCCTAGAGAGAACGCCAGGCATTGTAGTGATGCTCTTAGGCATTGCCGCGTGTTCAAATCCTGACCCTGTCACTTCCTAGTCGTATGAACAGAGCAAGCCTTTTAAACCTTTCTTGGCCTCAGTTTCTCAATCTGTAGAATGGGGCTCATAAGAATATCAGCCCCAGGTGATTGATCTGAAGGAATAAACCATGACATAGCACAGTCATGTGCCACATGACGACGTTTCGGTCAATGATGGACCACATGTACAACAGTGGTCCCATAAGATTATAATAATGTACTTTTACTGCACCTCTGCTATGTTTCAATACACAAATACTTAGCATTGTGTTGCAACTGCCTACAGTAGTCAGTACAGTAACATGTTGTGCGGGTTTATAGCCCAGGAGCAACAGGCTACACCATATAGCCTAGGTGTGTAGTAGGCTCTACCATCTAGGCTCGTGTAAATACACTCTATGATGTTTGCACCACAAGGAAATTGCCTAAGGACACATTTCTCAGAATGCATTTCTGTTGTCAAGTGACTCGTGACTGTATATGTAAAACATCTGGCACAGACGTACAGTAGGTCTTGACAAGTATACTCTTCCAAAAAATGCCATTCCTCTTGAGAGAAGTAGAGGCAGGCTTCACCTTGAGCCCAGCCCATGGTGGGAGGAGAGGGCAGGAACAGGACTCAGCAGCCGTCTGTGTCACTGGTCCCTGGGAAGCATTAGTACCAACTTACTAGTATCTGGAAGGAGGGGCTGAGCCTCTTCTGATCAAGGCTCCTGAGGAACAGGAGGTAAGGACAGAAAGGAGAATTCTCATAGCCTGGTCTGAAGGGTCTGGAGACCCCTGGCCCCAGTCCCAGAGGGGAGGAGGAGGGGGAGGGCTGTTCTGTAGCCTCATGGACATGGGGCAGGGCCCTCCATGGGATGCTGTGTCCCTTCTCCCATACCTCTGCTGAGCACATAAGAACCTAAGTTGTAACCTTTGACTTCCCATAGGAGATGGCCCTTAGCAGGCAGGAACTGTGTGATTGCTGTCTTCCAGCTCTCAGATCATCAAGAAATGCTCATGCAGTGAGCTGCCGAAAAACTGAATGAGGACTGGGACCTCTGGCTTTGTAGTCCCAGCATTCAGTGTTGATGAGGCCAGCGCCAGGGGCTTGGTGTGAAAATGTTCAGTTTCTCTGCTAGTTGCGGCATAATTCTCACTGCCTGATTACCCCATCAGGAAACTAAAGGAACACATTTGAAGCTTATGGAAGATTGGTTGCACTTAACAACCCGATTTTGCACACCACCTTATACCCACGCCCCTGGGTGATCCCTTCTCAGGCTGGCTCTGGGCGTGACCTGTGTAACTTACTTTGACCAGTGGGACAGTAACAAACTTAACACCTTGTGTGTTTCTACTTTCTCATCCCTCTGATTTCTCCGTGTGAATGATTCTGGGCTAGCCTGCTAGAGGATGAGACACATGGCTAAGTCCACCTTGTAGTCATGGCCAAGATCTTAGATAAGTAAGAAAGCCCAGCTAATGTCAGCAAAACCACCTTGTCAGGTCAACTCCAGCTGACCCACGGCTGACCACAGACACCTGAGTGCGCCCCAATTGGCAGACCCAACCAACTACCCCATAGACTCATAAGCAAAAACAAATCTTTATCCTTGTAAGCCGCTGGTGTCGGGAATTATTTGTTATATGGCATTATTGCAGCAATAGAGATAAATGGTAGAGATATCTGGATTTAAATCCAGCTAAATCCAGCCCTGAATGGCCCCACATTCCAATTGTTGGCAAGGAAAGCAATTTTGAGGTTCCAATTGCAAACTTTCAGGCCCTGACTTTAATTTCAAGCATTGGCTATTTAAAGCATCAGAACTAGATTGGTGCTTCTGACTTCAAAACCATAGAAACGAATTTCCTCCTCTGGCTACAGCACCCTGATTTTCCCTTCCTCACTCCCATTAGGAGTGGCCAATTAGCATATTCCATCCCCACGCTACAATGATTGGTTCAAGAGTAGGCCCATGTCCAAATTCTATCCAATCAGAGGTTATTGTGGGACTTTTACCAGAAATACTGGAATAAGACGGGCTCTCTCTACTGGCCTTAGAATTTTAAGTACAGAAAGCTGAATACTGCTGGTCCCCATCTTCTTACCACAAGGGGAGACCTTGCCTAAACAGGCAAATGGCCTGGCATCTCTAGGGTTCAGTTTTAGCCTCTGTAAAGATGATGTCCCCTCTTTTTATACATGAAATAATTATGTCCCCTTGTAGAATTGTTGTGAGGGTTTGAATGAGATAATAAATGAAAAGTTCCAGGAAGTGATCCATAAATGTTAGCTATTGTGATTAATTTGTGCAACCATTGATCTAGATCAATATCTGATATTTAACTTATAACTAAAAATGAGCGTGTGTGTGTGTGTGTGTGTGTGTTATGTTTTTCATGTTCACATGGATGTTAGTAAATGTATCTGTAGCATCCATGAATCTGGGCTTAAGTCCCAGCATTGACAATTACACATTGTGTGGCCTTGGTAGGTTGACAAGCTCTCTGAACCTCAGTTTCATTATGTCTGAAATCAAGATAATTACAGGACTCACATCATCTGTTAGGAAAATAGTTGAATGACAGCGATATGTGTCAGGTACATTGCCTGGCACATAGTGAGTGCTCAATAAATGTTACTGACTTTTTCCATCATTTTTTCCTTATTACTTGCTTTGAATCCCATTTTAAAGAATAAATACATGCATATACACTACAGTGCACGACCTTGGCACTGAAACTGGTTGAACGAAACAAACCACCCAAAATTTCTGCTGTAGATAACTGGACTCAAGTCTCTGGGGAAAGGTGGGACATGCTTTTTTGGAAAGAGGAAACTTCCAGATTAGACATCAGCTCCCAATGCCTTCCCAAGGAAGTGTCTGCAAAGTAGCAGTGAAAGAAGCTGAGATTGTAAATGTCTTCAGCAGCTCAAAGCCTCAAAAGCAAGGGTGTTGGTTCAAACACCTGGAGGTGGCTCAGGCACTATTTTATGACAATACAGCTGTAGGTGGCTCCAGTCCGGTTTTTCCCCATCCCCATAGCTCATAAAGTGGCCATGTCTCGATGTATATGAAGAAACAATGAATGGATGTGCTTTGACCCATCTCTTATGAGAACTCAGCCATTTACCTAGAACAACTCACATTCCAACCAAAGAAGTTAGCATAGCCCCACATGGATCACGGGGACAACATCCCATTCTCCCAGGAATGTCGGTCCCCATATATTTATGTCAAAGCCTTATTTCCTCCTCCACATCCCTAAAAAGGAAATCAAACAGTACAGGGATGCAATACACCGAGAGATCTGTCAGGGGTTATTAAGCAATATTGAAGGACGGTCTTGCTCAGAACTAACGTAGAGTTCCTCTTCTGCTGGAAGACGAAGGGAGTTCAAAGGGTGGCCCCAAACCCACGGTGGCTTGCTAAAGGGTTGGGAAGTTTGAAAAAAGGCTTTTCATCTTTGTGTCCACATTCTGGCTGAAAGTCATTATCGTCAGCTTGGAGCTGGGTGGCTGGAGGGTTGAGCAGGTGGTCACTCATCCCAGCTACAGCCCAGTTCCAACATCACAGTAGCCCTGGGCAGAGTTGCCTGGAAGTGCATTCACATGGCCACTCACGCATTCAGTGAATATTTGTTTAGAATCCAGTATTGCAACACCTCCTGGCTCGTGTATTGTCTAATGTCTCATTTCATTGACATGGAGGAAAAGAAATGGTGAAGCTTTTAGCAAGCTCTAGTATGATATAAAAACAACCTAATTCCTCGTGGTCTTCTGGGATTGGAGGGGGCAGGGAAGACATCTTCAATACAAAAGCACATTTTCAATGAAGGTTTGTAACTGGGTCCTCCTGTGCAGGGAGGGCATCATGGTTCTGAGCATAGACAGGTAGACTTGGGTGACCATGGATAAGTTATTAAACCTCTCTGACCCTCAGTTTCCTCTTCTGTAAAATGGCCATAACAGTACCTATCTTATAGAATGGCTAAGAGGATTAAATAAGATGCCCACGTATAACACTTAATGCACTCCCGACAGAAGGTTATCAGATGTAGTAAAATTGCTGTTCTTCTTCAATGTGCTTTACGTGCAGAACCAAGAAAAATTAACCCACAAGAAAAGTCTTTAGGTCTTTTACGGGGAAAAAAGCCAATCCTGAATAGGTTGTTTCTCAGCCTCTCTGACTGTATCTGAAAAAGCTGAAGCTCTGGATACCCACCATGTAAGGCTATTGCAAGAATGAGGGGTTAGGTTTGCAGAGAGCCTGGCACAGTGGAGAAACACAATAATCGGACATCGGGCGTAGCTGCAATCAAAAATGGCAAATCAGATCAAGGAGCCCACGGGACTGAATTCACCAAGCCTTAATTCACTGCTATTCCCTCAACACTTCCTTTCAGCTCAAATATGGGCACTTAGTTAATGCACCACTGGGCTAAGACTGAAAGTATCATTTCCACTCTGTTTCTCTGGACCAAGTGAAAGAAATTTAGCAGACATAGATCTGAGTATACTTGGGATTAATGTAATGCCCTAACCTCATCTTATTTTAAAATCAACCTCCAGGGTTGATTTGATCAAGCAGTGGTTTGCAATTTAAATAAATATTGACTGTCTACTATATGCCCGAAGCTATTCTTGGTGTTGAAGTTACAGCAGCAACCAAAACAAATAAACATCTCTACCCTCAGGAAGCTCATATTCTAATGCTCAGCCAGTCCACCACCAATGCATAAGAGGCTTACACAACTCGATATTAACTGCGTCACCCCTAGCTTTCTTTGAAATGTCATTCTGGAAAGGACCATGGATGCACATCTTCATTTGCAATGCAAAGGGTGGAATCTACCCATATTGAGAAATATATAGAGATGCATATAGACATATACAAATATATAGCTAAAGATACAGAAAATGATCTGAGTGTTGACACTCTATCAGGTATTTTACTAAATACTCGACTTATTTTAACTCAAATTTAATCCTCACAATGTGAGTATGAAATAGGTACTCTTCTTGTCTCCTGTTTATGGATGAGAGAGAATTGGAGGCTTGGAGAATAAAAGCGATTTGATTTCATAGAGAACTGCTTCAGGACACTATGACATTTAAGTGTAGCTTGTGAGTAAAACCTCAATTACTGGAATGTATTAAAGGGCATGAAATAAATTCAGACTTGTTAGAATATGCAACACTAGAAATGGTTTGAGTGTAAATGGTGAGATGAAGGAAACCATGAGCCTTTATGTTTTTGCAGGAAGGCTACCTTCCTGAACAAATCTTAGAAGAGTGACCCAAATCTGGAAGCAGACTTATGGACTTATAGACAGGTAGACTTGGGTGACCATAGATAAGTTATTAAACCTCTCTGACCCTCAGTTTCCTCTTCTGTAAAATGGCCATAACAGTACCTACCTTATAGAATGGCCAAGAGGATTAAATAAGATGCCCACGTATAACACTTAATGCACTCCTGACAGAAGGTTGTGTCTGAAGATGACCTAAAATGGACTGTGGACTTGAGGGAGGTCTGAACATGACCTTGAAAACCCAGTGCCCATAGGGCTTGGCCAATGAACCTCATGAAACCGTGAGCCAGCGGACACAGGAAACTGGACAGGCTTCCTCCAAAGAGCACATCCCTGGAGTTCATAGGAGCCAAGACCGAGAGCAATCCCATATTAAGTGTCTAGTGAAAGAGCTGTCACCTTCCAAAGGATTAAACATCATGCCTACAAAAACGCAAGCGGAAACATGAGATAAACTCCAACAGAGGGATGTTTTCCAAAACAATCGGTCTGTACTCTTCAAAAATGTCAAGGTCAAGAAAGACAAAGAAAAACTGAGAAATGTTTCCAGATTAAAGGAGAAAACATGTTACGTAAATGAAATGCATGATTCTGAGTTTGGATTCTGAATTGGTTGGAGTGGGGGCAAGGGGATAGTCACGAAGACCATTACTGTGGCAATTGATGGAAGTGAAAAGTGAACTGTGGATTTTTTCTTTTTTTTGAGACAGGGTGGGTCTCACTCTGTCATCCCGGGTAGAGTGCAGTGGCATCATCATAGCTCACAGCAACCTCAAACTGCTGGGTTCAAGTGATCCTCCTGCCTCAGCCTCCCAAGTAGCCAGGACTACAGGCACACACCACTACACCTGGCTAATTTTTCTATTTCTTGTAGAGATGGGGTCTTGCTCTTGCTGAGGCCAGTCTTGAACTCCTGAGCTCAAGCAATCCTCCCGCCTCAGCCTCCCAGGGTGCTAGGATTACAGGCGTGAGCCACCGCTCCTGGCCTGAACTGTGGATTTGGTAATAGCATTGAGCCTGTATTGAATTTTCTGATTTGGGTTATTGTGCTGTGATTACATAAGATAACATTCTTGTTTTTAGCAAAACTTGCTGTTGTATTTAGAGTAAAGGAGCACAATGTCTCTAACTTACTCAGATGGCTCATTGAAAGTTATTTGTATGAGGAGGTGGGGCTACTGTCTCCACACCTGACCTCACGTGATCAGTCATAGTCAAAGCAGTTGAAACTTTATTTCATGCACAAAATTATTTAAAACATTGTATACATTTACCTTCAGGCTATGCATATGAGATGTATATGAAACATAAATGAATTTTGTGTTTGGACTTGGGTTCTATCCCTAAGATATCTCATTGTATATTTGCAAATATTCCAAAATAAAAAAAAATTCCAAAATCCAAAACACTTCTGGCCCTAAGCATTTCTGATAAGGAATACTCAACCTATGCAATATCATCTGATTTTTCTCAACTTCTCATCCTCGCTTGAAATAATCTCTCTCTGCTCCACCTATCCAAATTCTCATCCTTCAGGGGCCAGCCCAGATTAACCCTCTTTTATAAGCTTCATAAACCACTGTTTTCCTAGTTATCAAACCACCAAATATCCCCTTACGTGAGGCATGGTAAATAACTCTGCATGCTCTACCATGCCAACTGCATTCATACGTAGCTCATTGCGAATAAAGTGCATAGAGCCTGGTATGTCATAATAAATAAGAACTGTTTGGGGACTGTATTAAAGCTCGTTAATAATCAGGTTGGTGGTTGGATGAAAGATGCGGATGGGCAGGAGGTGAACGACATTTTCCGAGAGAGTAGCTGAAAACAAATTCTTCAGTGAACATTAATTTCCCAGGCCTAAGAGACCATTAGAAACATCTGACAACATTAACTGCATCTTGAACCGTGAATGTGGGCCGGAGGCTCCGTAGAACATTTTAGCCTCGTTAGAAAAAAAAAATGACTGCATTTCCCAGAATCCTAGAATCCTTACTTAACAATTACAATGGGGCAGAATCCCTGGGGATTAGTCGCCCTTCCCGTGTGATAACCACATTCTTGGATGACAACATTTCCGTGAATTTGCCAACAAAGCAACAAGGAGGCCCTGCTTCAATCCAGGCTCCCCTGTTACTTTTTGTGGTCTGTGTCGTCCTCCGAGACTTGGATCTAAATAGAGCCTGAGCCTGTGTCTGTACACGGCTAACCACCAAGGGTGTAGACAAGAGCTTCCCACGGATACATATTCTATACGCTTTGCACGGGTTTGCTAGGGCTGTCACAACAAAATACCCCAGACTGGGGGGCTTTAACAATAGAAATTTATTTTCTCACGATTCTGGAGGCTACAGATCCAAGATAAAGGTGTCGGCAGGGTTGGTTTCACGCTGAGGCCTCTCTCCTTGGCGTGCAGATGGCTGCCTTTTCCCCGGGTCCTCGTGTTGTCTTTCCTCTGTCTGTGGTTTTGTCTGGGTCCTCGTCTCCGCTTCTCATACGGACACTGGTCATACTGAAGCAGGGCCCACCCTGATGAACTCATTTTGCCTTAATTACTTCTTTAAAGGCCCCGTCTCTAAATACAGTTATGTGTGGAAGTGTTGGGGATTAGGACTTCAAAATATGAATTTTGGGAGGACACAATTAAGGCAATAACATGCTGTTACTTACTTGTTGAAGCACTTAATACATGCCAGGCGCTGTGCTAAACACTTCACATGCCCGATCTCATTTAATTCTCACAACAACCCCCATTTTACTGGTGGGCAGACTGAGGCTCAAAGGGGTTAAGTTGCTTGGACCCAGTTACACAGTCACTAAATGTTAGTGCTGAGACTTAAATCAGGTCTGACTGACACCAAACCCCGCATTCTTAACAATCACCCTAACGTCTCCGGTACTCTGGCCACTCTCAGGATGATTTTAAGTGTAACCAGATGAACTGTGAAAGAAAATATTCCTATTTATATATCTATTTCAATGTTTATTATTTAAAAAAAGACTAACACACCGAACTCACGATGACTTCAGATGAAGCCAAAGTAGATATTTAGGTTTGCGGTAAAAGAAAAAATAGAATAGATGGCGCTCGGATACGACAAAAATTATGAAGTGATTTTAACAAAAGCTGAATTTGGGGAAACAGTGACTTCTCTAATATACAGATCTATACAACCACATTGCAAAGCCATTGCCGTTTACCCTTCGACAGCTTGCACGCATACTCGTCTCTGTATTTGAGCATTAAACTGTATTTAATCTACAACTGTATTTAATCTACAACTAAAGACAAATAACAAAGTCATACCTCTCCCTAACGTGGTACAACTACCCGACATATGGCTGAAAATGTGCTAAACCTTTGCCCCACAAGGCAGATAAACAGATACACAAGATAAACTCCCTTTGGCTTTGAGTAATGCCCATTCCTTTCCTAGCCGATGTATGCAAATATAAAGCACCTATTTCATCATTCACCTTTCCTTCCATCTCTCTCTATGTCTCTGTGTCCCTGTGTCTGTCCCTTTCTCCATCCTTATTGCTCCCATCCCACCAGCCTTTGGAAAAGTAAGCCAGCCATTATACCGATAGGACTTGGCTGCAAGAGCAGGTTCGAACCACTGGTTAAGTTTCATTCTGATTTTTTTTTTCTCTTCCCCCAGGATATGTTGCCTTGTTTTCCTGCCACCAACAGCAGCCAGCATCTTTCATCAGTTCTTCACGATGGATTCTGGGGCTTTATTCGCAAATGAAAATGGCCCAACTCCAGCCGACATCAATGGGGTCTCAGCTAGGAGCAGGACCAGAGCATTTCCTGTGGCCCCAGCTTCAGACAAACCAGTTTGAAGAGAAGCCAGTTGGCTTTATTCAAGCTACCAGTGAGCTATTTTTGACATAAAAAGAAGCTGAATTTAACTGATAACTGATTAAAGAAATTTTAAACACAGCAAGTTTGGGTTTTAATATCTTGGCAGCAGCAGCAGATAGACAAAGAAAAGATACTGGATTTGTTCAGGCAAGTTATTTTGAAAACAACTAAATGAGTCCTGTTTGCAAAACGACCGTTTGATGGAGTTGTGTCTGTGTATTTTCCTCTCTCCCCAATCATTCTACTACCTAAATCAGCGTATGTAAGTAAACAAAGCCTTAGTATTTTCAGGAACCTGCCGTTGGCACAGCAATGAGAAAAAAAAATCCATTAACATACTAATATGATATGTTTCCTTCCTCTCCTAAGCCAAACTAATTTCAAAAGTTAAGCCAAAATTTTCTGAAATGTGATAGGTATTCATGCAACAGAAAAAATAGTTTCTGGATATCTGGCCAGAAAAATAATATCTTTAAATCTACTTCAGATCTTTTATTTTCAATAATTCAAAAAGAATTCATCCAGTCCCCCCCACCCTCCGTCTGTGTCTTCATAATAGCCTTATCTTGCAAAGCAAGAAAGTAACATTATTTTTCCTGAAGACACCCAGAGAGTCCAGGGATCTGCTGTGGCTCAGCAGCCGTCAGCTGATGTAGAATGGGTCAGTTCTGCATTTCAAATCTCTGCTTCATTTTGCCTCCTTGGGATTGTTTGCAGTGGTTTAATATAAAAACTTAACAGAAGTCCCTTTTACTTATTTTCAAGGCTATAAAATGAGACAACAACTGAGAAGAATCATTCAATTCAGTTCAAAAGATCATCTTTCAACTTTGGAATGTTTATCCTTCATCAAGGTCTGGCAACATTGTCACAGAATAATGCAACAGTAATATTCTTATTACTACACATAACAGTGGCTAGTTACAGCATGTTTACCATGTATGGCTCCTTTAATCTCCACCTTAACCTTTAGGAGCTAGCTCTTCTGTTCCATTTTACAAAGGGAGAAACTGAGGCTCAGCAAAGTCAAGGTTGCCCAAAATCACACATGCAGACGTTGACATTGATAATGGTTAGTAAAGTCAGCAGTGTGCACACTGTAAGTCCCAGCGATTCTGTTTCGGGGTATGTACTCAAAACTCTTGCGCATAGAATAATAAATGACATATATGAAGAGGGGAATACGAAGATGTTCATTGTATCATTGTTCGTAGTGGTTATAGAAAAAAAATAAACCAATTTAAAAATCCTTCAACAGAGATAATAACCTTGGGCTAGGGACTTAGCTCTGTATGCCTCAGTTTTCTTATCTGGATGATGACGATAATAAAAAGCGGCTATCTCAAAGATGTTACGATTTGTTGAGTTCATTATACAAAATAGAACCGTGCTCAGCAGATGGAACGTGCTATGCAAGTATTAGCTGTGATTATTATTACATATGCTACATATTATTACTATGTAGCAATTAAAATGAATTAAATATATTTATATGATATTTGCAATTATATATTATCTATATGTCAATGCATATTAAACTCAGAAATATAACGTTGAGGGAAAAAAGCCAAGTGTAGAGCTGTATATATAGTATAAGTTTATGCAAATTTAAAAACACAAACCAAAATTTTGTATTGCTTATGAACAAGTGCATATTTTACAAAAGTACAAGAAAGTGGACTGAAAATAATTTACCAAAATTACGATAGTGGTTACTTCTAAGAAGAGGAAGAGACAGAGGGAAGAAGGAAGAAAAGGGAAAAGCACTTCAACCTTATAATATTTTGCTCCTGTTATTAAAAAAAAAATTTGAAGTAACTATAACCGCATGTTAATATGTGTTTTTTCTGGGCGTGAGTACACAGGTATTTGACATATTAATCTATGTACTTCTCTGCGTTTAAAAAATTTTTTTCAAGTATAAGAAAAAACCCACAAAGTTTATGTTTATGTTGCTACGAGAAGCTCACACTCAGCAAATTTATGATCTTGCTATCCTCCTATTTTTTTGGCTTTTTTCCCTGGCAGGGAGGAGAGAGAGATTTTACTTGCTAATGACCAAAAAAGAAAAGCATCATTTACCACCCAATTGTACAATAATCTCTGCAACGAACTATGAAGTCATTTTCAAAACCCATCTCCAAGGGAGGGAAGAGCCCAGCAATCACTGTTGTAACCATAAGGTACAAGGACCTTCACCCACACCCTGAACCGCAGAATGAGCATCCAGAAGTCCTCCATCACCAAGGAGACCGCAAAAGAATGCAGGGGAAATACCATCTTCCAAGGGCCACCTGATACGTCATGCAAAGTGAAAATTCAATTTAAGTAAAAAATATTTGAACACACTTCTAAAAAAGAATGAATTTTTATCCAGAAGAATCCATTTGAAAAGGCGATAACTATTTTATAGTTTGTGCATAGCCTTAAATTTGTAAATGCCACCTCGCTTTTTAATATGACCACAAACAACTTCAAGTTTAATGCAAATTTCCTTCCTTGCTGAGGTCTTGAGGTCTACCCACACATAACGTGGCCAGGCTCTGGGTTCAGGCATTTGCTTCGACTGCTAATGTAAAACATGCACACACACACACACACACACACACACACACACACACACACACAGGGTAGTAACAGAAATACCTGTTCTATTTTGTACGACATCACCCCCAATCTCTCTATTTGGAAGAAGCCAAGATTAGAAAATTTTAATATCTTTTCCCTTTTCAGACATTGCAAATTGAAAGATATTTTCACCAATGGTAGAAACTTAATACCCAAGTTAAAAACCCTAGATGCTTCACATATTTTGTCCCATTTAATTCTCACAGGAAACCTTTCAGACAGGTACTAATATTATCCCCCTTTTACAGATTAAAAAGCCAAAGCATAGACCATGTGGAACTTGCCCAAGTCATAGAGACAGAGAGTCATGCATATGTGGATCCAGGGACCTGAGTCCTTACATGCTAGGCTGTGCTATATGCTGAGTCTAAAAAGTTATAATTCAAATAAAAAAATTAATCATGCATAGGTTATATCCAGAAACTGTACAAAAAAGTGTTCACACTTCCTAAAGAATTACCTTAGAAAAAAAGAAATTGAAGGACTTGGAAAAGGGGCTGAGATAGAGATCTATTTTCACTGTATACATTTTAAAAAATAGAATTTGAATTACATTTTTATAATATACAAGCATATACAAAACCAAGGCATATTTTGGTATGTTGGACATGCAGTGCCTTGGACATCCTGGGTGATCAAGAACAATTTGTTGACTTGACCATGAGTTAGTTCCATGTGCCAAAAAATATGATTCCTCATATCTCCCTGGGTGTTGCTGGTAGCAGAGGAATGCATTTGAAGTTTGAAGGCATCACCTGCAGAGGCCCAATCCTCAGATAGGAGGAAATTTGGTTAACAGCCCCAGCTCCTATGTTTAAAGGCTCCCCGCAGGAATCTTGGCCCCACATCCGGATCTTAACCGAAAATTTTTCCAAAGCCAAATTCTCACACCCCATTACCTTTCAGGGCTTAGAGCTGGCACCAGAAATGAAGACCTGCTAGTATTTATGGGAACTGCTGTAGGAGCTAGAGAAAGGGACAGGACTTGGGACCGAATTCCTCTTGAAGCCCCAAATACATGGGTGGGTTTCCTATGAACAGGAATATGCCTGACTTATTTCTGTCTCCATCAAAGCCCACCTTTCCATGCTGTCTGCTACCATGTGTTCCAGCAAATTGTCTTCAGATTTGCATTCTAACCAGTTGGGCTGCTTTGGTCTGGGCTTAGCTATTCTCTTTCCAGTATTTTGTTTTCATTTATTCAGTTGTGAGTGATAGGAGATGAGTTGGAAATTAAGGGATAGAAGAGGGGCTGGAAGATTTGGGGGGAGAAAAGGAGGAGGATGCTGAAGTAGGCGTCAGTTAGATTGTAAATTATTTGGTTTAGGAAACAGACCTTCTGGGTTTGAAAGCATCTCTCTAGGTGTGGGAGTTTAGGCCGGAAGTTTGAACCTCAGTTTGCACACCTGGAAAATGGGACTAAGGATGGCTCTCTTGCAGAGCTGCTGTGAAGATGAAGTAAGATGTTGTTCTTAAAGTGGCTGGCACAACCTCTGCATGACATGAGTGTTTATCAGATGGTGACAACATGGGAACTGCAGAGAAAAAGACCATGAGGACAGCAACCATTTTTTATTATTTCTAAAATTCATTTAAAAATTATGTACAGTATAATTAGGGCATGCAAAAGGCAAAAAGAACCTAAAGAATGCAAAAGAATATACAGTGAAAAGTAAATTTTCCTCTCTCAACCATTCAGTTAGCTCTTTCTGGAGGTAGCCACGTGACAGCAGGGTGATAATGTCTTGTACACCCTTCTGGCGAGGATATACAAGACTTTAACACACACACATGGCTGCATGCTGTACAAACCATCCTGCCCATTGCTTTTCATTGTATTATCTAACTTTTATCTAGAAATCCTTTCATATCTGTACATACAGAAAGCCCTCAATCTTTTCTATAGCTGCATAATGTATCACTGCTCATTTTACTATAATTAATGTAACCAGATCCCCATTAACACCCATCCACTCATTTTCAAACTTTTGCCATTACAGCAGTGCTGCATTGGACATCCTTATACACATGTGATTTTGGACATGTATGATCATGTCTGTAGGATAAACACCTAGGAAGAAAATTTGCTGTGTCCAAAGGTTGTGCTCTCCTCATTTTGATGGCCACACCAAATCGACCCCCATCAGGGTTGTAACCATATACCACCCATGTTTAAGAATGCCAATTTCTCACATCCTCAACAGCACAATGTGTTAATTAAATATTTTCTGGACCAATCTTCTTCCGAGCTTCAAAAGAGCTAGGCAGTCAATGGCCAGCAAAGAAGGCTCGACAGCTAGCTGCTTGGGTCATTCCAGAAAGCCACACATAAAGGGTATGTGCTCAGGAAAATGAACCGTGATGGAGCCAGGATTTTTTTCCTGAAGCCACTCCCTGGATCTCCACATAGGAGTGCCTCTTTCTCTCACCTCTAGAAGCACAGGTCCCCAGCATGGGGTCCTCAAGGAGGCTCTCCTGTTTATAAGGACATGATCACCCCAGGACTGCCACTGGCTCAGGTATGCCGACATTTTCTCCCTGTCCAATCTGAAGTGCAGGCTGAGCTTACGGCCTGGAAGGAAATGACCTCTTATTAATAAGGAAGCTTTGGGAAGGTGGATAGAGGTGGAGGCTACTGCTGGGGGCAGAGTGGTCAGATGTTAATACTCTCATCACTTAGGGAAAGGGGCAAGAGTGTAGAATTCCTTCACTCTTTGTCAAACCAAAGAAGCGAAATGGTTGGAAGATGAATGTCGTTGGCTCTGAACAGCGTATTACGGAACATGAAGCTTTTCATTCGGGTGTATTTATGGGTTTATATTTACCTAATAAATATAACAATGGATGAACAGCTGTTGAGAAGGGGAGACCTGGGCTGAAAGGAGGGAAAATACAAATCTGTCATCCAGGAAGGGAGCTAGGTGGTCTCAAGAGGATTTTAATCTTGGGTGGTTTGTTTGTATTCTTGAAATTCTTGCTAACTCTTGGCAAAGTTTTCTCCTGGGCTCCCGGAACAGACAGAGATGGAAATCAAATGGGCAGCTGGTATGTGCAGACCTTGGTATGCACACATGAATGTCAACATATAGGTGAAACTGCTGATAACTGGATATCCCACCCTTTCAAACGGACAGTCTCATTGACCATGGAAAGTTTGGATTCTTATTAATCTTTCAGCCCCCTCAGCGTCCAGATACATCCAGTCCCGGGGAGGCCGGTGCTAACTGAATGCAGGACTTTGCGTTGCTGTTATCGAAGAGTCCTCTCCCCTTTCCGGTTATCTCCAGGCCAATGGGACCTGGTTTTAGTTGGATTTGCCGTGATCAAGGAAGTTTAAGTTCAACTGCACCACATTGTGGGCCAAGAAGTGGAAAACTAATAGTAGAATTGGAAAAGGAAGGAGGAAAAAAATTGGAAAGAAGAGGAGAATTTGAGGAAAAGGGGGGCAGGGATTGCAAAACAGTGTAAATAAGTGGTGGGAAGACACCAGAAAGGAGGAGGGATTTTAAAGTGTTGCAAACGTGGGGGGGAAAGAGAGGGAAAGAAAAAAATAAAATTGGTCAGAAAATGGGAAAGGAGGGAGGGAGGAAGGGGGAAAGTGGAAAGATGAAAGAAAAGAAAGGAAAGAAGGAAGAAAGGTGTGAGGGAGAGAGGAAGGGAGGGAGGAGGGAAGAGAGGAAAGAGAGAAATGAAAAAGGTAAAAAGAGACGATAACAAGAAAGCCACGCAGGAGAGAAGAAAGACTGAGAAAAAGCTAAATGATGAGAAATGAAGTCAAGAGAGCTTTTTGAAGTGTAATGTTTCCGAAATTCTTTCCAACGAACCTCCGTGTCACGCTTTTGCGGCAGAACTTTCCTCTTAAGCTTTAGCTGGTGGCTAGGCATATAAAGGCATTTTGGATTACGCCTAATTAGCGAACGGGAGCCGAGAGGCCGCCAAGGCGGCGGGGGCGGAGGAGGGAAGGCAGCGGCCCCAATTCGCCAGGTCCCAGCTACTAGGGTGCCGGGTCCTCCGCGCGCCCGTGGCCAGGATGCTAGGCCTGGCCCCCTTTCTAGGCTGCTGGTGGGGCCACCCGGTTTAGGACAGAGCCCTGGGCCTGCCTCTGGGCCGCCTTCCCAGCGCCCCGACGCCTGGGCCGCCCGAGCCTGGGGAAGGAGCTGCAGACGCCCAGGGCGCACTGGCGCGCCGCGCCCCGGCTGGAATCCGCTGAGAAACCCACAACCCCCCTTTCCTGAGTGGCCAGGCTTGGGCTTCTTTACGACACAAACCTATAATTTACACATTAAATTATATTATATATTTTATATGTAATTATATTATATATTATATTGGAATTTGCACATTTTGATTCTGCCTGTAATTCGCCCTTCGAACTCCGATACCATAAAATCCGTGAGGCCTGGCAAAGGGACCCCTATCCCACCCCTAAGGCCCCAGCTCTCCCTGAAGTTTCCTACGCTGCTACAAATAATCGCGTGGAAGGCAGCCAAGAATAACTAGAAAATAAACACAGCTCCCCGGCCCTCTGAGCGCCAGCCGCGGGTCCCTCAGGGCCCCACCTGGCTCTGGGGCTTCGGAGAGGCGGGGAGGCCGCACCCGGAGCTCTTCTCGGATTGTGCTCCCAGCGCTGCCCTTAACCCTGGAAGAATTGCTTCTGGACCTCTTTTCAAAACAGGGCGACCCGCTGGCCTTTGTCCCCGCTGCCTTTGCTAGCAGGAAAATTGTTGGGCATCCGGTCTATGTCAAAAACACCAAACACAAACAAACAAAATTCCACACTTCAACAACAAAGAACAAACGCAGACTCAGGAAAGTTTTCTCCTTTAAACTCGGGAACTTTCCTGAGATGATGATAGAACCAGTACTCCTGCTCACACCCTGAGGTTTGCGCGTGTGGGTGTGTGTGAACTGCTCCGGGAGCGCATAGCCACGGGTGTGCCCTTAATTTGCGTGTATATAATGAAGTGCATGCGCGCTAACGCGTCTACAAAGAATGTGTGTGTGCAAAGATGATTCTGTCTACAGATAATTAACTTATCCGTGGCTCAGAAAGTGCAAACAACATACGCACACGATTATCTATGTGCAGATAATTCCATGCCCACGTGCCGGATGATACGGGATTCCCGAGTACCTCCGTGTGCATGTAATTCTGTGGGCAAATTCTTCCGTGTGCAAGTGATTTGGTGTGCGCGTCGATGATTCTACCGCTGAAAACAATTGCGTGGATGTGTGGATGCCTTTAGAGGGCTGAAGAAAGGGCTGCAAGGAGTCATTTCTCCATGGCAGGTCAGCGCGCGCCCGGCGGCGGCGCTGGCTAAATCCTGAGAGGCGGCGCGTAAAAGCGAAAGATGCCTGCTTCCAACCGTGCGCTCTCCCGGCTGGAACCGCCCGGCCTGTTCCCGGGGCGGAATGGGAAAGCTGAGGGCGGAAGGAGGGGTAGGTGTTCTCTTTGCGTCCCCCAAGCTTCAAGCTGGGTGAGGTCCCCTGCGGTCCAGTTGCAGTGGCGTCCCTCGGTTTGCACAGCACTGCGTGCGCTCAATCACAAATTCCCCCAGACGCACGATTTCCTCGGTGCCCGAGGGCTTCTAGCTGCTGCCGCAGAGCGGCCAGACCCTGCCAGCGTCTCCCAGTGTCCGGGTGCCTCCAAGAACCTTCACTGGCAGGGCGCAGGGGACCCGGAGCAGCGCCACTGGGATAAAGTTGCTGCATTTTGCTAAGCACTCGCTGGCTCGCTCGCACTTCGGAACCCCAGTCAGTGGGATAGCAAGACCACAGGCACTGAAATGGCGAAGCACGTCCTGGCGAAGGCAGGCAGTCTCTCCCAGCACGCACACGTGTGCCCAGAATTATAATACAATATAACACATCGTAATAGCCGGTCTTATACCACGTTACCATCCATTAGGATGTGTATATTGTGTTAGGCTGTGCTTACGTGTTTGTTACGATGTGCTGCCACACTGTATCTCTCAATCCACTACCATGTGTGACACACCTACTCGATTATTTCATCCTCACAACAACTCTATGAGTCACGACGCAGCTCTAGCACTGCTACTAGCAGCACAGAGAGGAGAAGACACTTGCCCGAAGTTGCCCAGCTAGAAAGGGGCGCAGCTTTGACTGGAACCTACAGCCTGAGGACTGGCCTGGGAGGAAAAGCAGACATCCACCCACACAGCTCCAGCGGGAAGATGTCCTACACTACGCTCTGCTGTTTCTGGAATAGCCCAATAATACATATACTTGTTTTACTATATTCTCACCGTCGGGCTAAGAGGAGCCTCTGCTAGCCTGCACTCTGCAATCACCTGCCTGAGAAGGCAGTGTGGACAGGCCTCCAGTTCTCCCGCAGAAGGTCAGCCCCATCTTGATCGGGCCATTCCCTCCTCCTGCCCACTTCATAGGCTTCTCCTAACAACCTCGTGAAGGAAGTACAGTCACTTTCACAGTTCTCACATGAGAACCAGGTTCAGAGAGGTCAAATGGCTTGCCCAACGTCACTCAGCAAGCGAAGAAAGAGATTCAGCTCAGTCTTTCAGACTTCAGAGCCCTTGATTTTGAAAACTACATTCCTAACCCCACTGTGAAGTGTCCCCAGTTTAATTGGAGTTGGAAAGTTGGTGAGAGACCACTGGTAGAGAATAGGTTCTAATGAGCATATTCTTCATGTTTGTGAGTTGGGAACATCCTTGGGATGTAATAAAAGCTCTGGATCTCTTTAAATGGAAGGCAGTTTCTGAACTCCAATTAAAGTCTTTAGAACTAAGATCATGGTCCAAGACCTTGCCTGTAACTTGGTTGGAGATCTGCAGGCTTCCTCCTGGATAATGGCAGAGGATGGATCCTTCACTTAATCTAACCTTCCCTACTCTACGTGTGCTGCAGGAGGAGGAAGAGAGTGTGCACAGGCTTGGACCCAACCACAGGACATGTGTTTAATGTTTAATCCCATCTCTGGCTGCGAAAGTCAGGGGTCTTGTGCCCTCAAAAATATCCCCAGCAACTGGAGGACAATTATCAACCACAATCCTCAAGAAACTCCCAGGGAGGGGACTTCTGGATCTTCTCTCAAACTTTCCTGCCTCCAGGCAGAGATCTACACTGGTGAAATTAAGGGCAAGGGAAAGGAATCAAGATCCTACCCAGCTGGATTATTCAGACTCTTGCCCCAGGTGACCAAATGGGCTTTTCTTTCCAAATGACCAAGTTGTTGAGGGAGAAACTTTGTGGGCAAATGCACTGGACTTTGTTAGTATAGAGCCCGCCTCTGTCCTCGAGCTCTGGCATAGGTTACAAGCTTTGGGAGAAATCTCTTCCCCGAGGAAACGCAAGGGTCAGAAGTTGGTGCCTCTTGGGGAAAATAGAATCCTTGGGGGATGAGATCTGACAGACAGTTCCTAAACTGAAAAAGTCTACGAAGTTGTCCCGTACCCTGGTCCCATTCTGCCATTGCCCAATGACCTCGGCTCAGTTTGAGGAACACACAATCTAGCCGGAGAGAGTTTAAAATAAACAAATACAGAGTTTTGTTTAGTTTTGCTTTCTTTATTTTTTCTTTTTTGGGCTTTCTAGATCAAAGGAGTGTATCTACACCTTTCATGGGAGAATGGAGATGGAAGAATATTAGGAAATGATCTGGAAATTTGGCGTACCTCCCGCTCTCCCATATTGCACTTAACTATTTGGATATTTGCGGAAAGTTTAGAGGTCTAGTGTCTGGATGGCTAGAGTGATTGCTTTAATTCCCCATTTCTGTGTATACTGGTGGGTCACTTGTGGGGGGAGCTCACTTCCATTTGGGAGATGTGGTGAGCTGCCTTTGAAGCTCTTCCTCAGGCTATAAATGCCCTAGAAGCACAGAGCTCTGAGAAGAGACCAAGGTAACCACCACCCTCATCATCACACCCATCACCACACCTATCTCTCCCTCCCTTCCCCATCCCAGACTCAGGAGCATCCAGGAATTTGGCAGGAAAAACAAATCCGGAAATACTGGATCTGAAAAATTCGGGAGAGTGAGGATCTTTCTGAGCCTTAGCTGCAGAAGGGATCGTTTCACTAGTACAATCCAGACAGTTGTCCCATAAAAGTAGATTTTGACTGCCTGGCAAATCCAGGAAATTCTGGGTAATTCAGTATAACATATGGATAACTGGCAATTTTGCCTGGGTGATTCAGTAGACACAGAATGGGGCAATCTGTAACTAGGCAGCGAGTTCAAGCCCCTGTAAAGGAGCTTAGTTCAGCTGCGTTTTCGTTTCGTTTTAATTCCGTATGCATAGTTTTGGCTGGAATTTGCGCTGGGCCACACTTAGGGAGGCACTGAGAACGGACCATCCCGGTGGCTAGTGGCCACTTTTTTTTCTGGCCAAGCCCCCCAGAGCAAATCCCTGGGGGCTCAGCGGGGCCCGCAGTGGGGACCACTCGGAGCGGAGGGTCGCTGGGAGCGCAAGGAGCAAATTTGCCCTCTGGCACACAGAAAAGATGACATAAGTGGCGCTGACGAGCGCCGCGAGGCTGAAACGCAACTAAATAAAGGGTCCGCCGGCAGCGTGGGCCGGAGGGATTGCTTCACACTCCGGAATTGGGCCCAGACACGTTCAGAAATGTTTTGCTGGACGCGTGCCCCGCGAGCACGACAGTGGCAGCCGGGAGCCTGGGCGAAGCTGTGCCGCTGGTCCCAGGCTGGCGCTGAGCGGCGGCCACAGAGGCGTTCTCTGCCTTTGTCCGTTCGTTTTTTGGTTTGTTTTGGTTTTTTTCCTCATCCCCTCCCCCTTCCCCCCGCACGTTTGTGCACCTCTTGGGGGGCAGAGGTCTGTCTGCAGCCTGCAGCACCCCAGCTGTGACCAGAGAGGCACTAAGGAAACGCGCGGGCAGGGATTTGGCACCGAACGAGGTACTGTAGGTTTCAACATCGGTCTCTCCCGCTGATCCGCGGGCTCCACCGGGCAGAGGACCCTTCCTGATCACAGCTAGGTCTCCAGGGCTCAGCACAGAGCCTGAAACTCATGGGATCTTTATCGAATCAATGAATGGATCCAGAAATCGGGCTTGCAATCTTAACCTTATCCTCAATAACTGTGGGAATGTCTCCGAATGTCCCTGAATGTCTCTCTTTGGCCCGTGTCCGCTCTCTAGAATAACAAGGTAATCTTTCAGCTTCTGCTCTTATAACCACAGAAACATCTGAGACTAATTGACTACTCACACTCTTCTACGAGTTTTACAGTCATTTAATTTCCCAACAACCATTAGGGTAGGTGCCATTATATCCCCATTTTACAGATAAGCAAACTGGAGCTCCAACCACAGGCTAACTAACTCGGATCACCTGGCTCCTGCGGGGGATTTGATGACTGTGGACCCTGTGCTCTGAATGTCCCGCGTTGCTACAAGGAACGATGCGATGCGTGCTAAGTCCGTCGCCCCAGCTTCGCCAGAGTTAATGACAATGCGTACACAAGTCCTCCCAACAGCGAAGAGGGTCAGCCTTAGCCCTGGCTTCTCCCCTAGCTGTATATCTGGAGCCAAGCAGCTGAGCCAGATCACCAGCTCTAAATGCACAGATCAGGGCTGGGTCCTGGACGGGCTGGGCACCTGTGTTCCTGCGCGCTTACTCTGGAGGCCAGAGGAAAAGGGTTTGGCTGTGATCTTGCCCGAGGCCACGCGTAAAAAGACTGCTTAGAATTTCTAAAGGCCCTAAGAATCTAGCTATCCGCAGATAACGGACAGAAAGGGTCCTGAGAAAGGTCACTCCAGAGGCGGATGTGATCAACGTAAGCCCCTCGCCTTCGCGCCCCGCGCCCCACGCGCCGCACAGCGTCTTTACGCACAGCTGCAATTGCGCCCCCGGCGCGTGGGCGCAAACCTGCATCCTGCCCTCGGGTTTCTAGTCCCGCCCGGCTTCGGCTATGGCTTCGGCCACTGCTCACTAGTCAAAGTAATGAATGGAGAGAGAAAAGAAGGGGCGGGGAGGGAGGAGACATTGGGAAGGGGGTGAAATATTTTGGAAATAATACACCAAGAGAAGGAAATATGGACAACAGTTTATCAGCACCCCCGCCCCCATTGCCCGCATGTTTAAAACCCCTAAGTAATTTTAGATTGTGTCTTCAGTTAATATATCTCTCTCCCTTTCCCGCGGGCTGACAGGGAAGCGCCGTTGCTGCAAGATGTCTGCAGAAAAGGGTCTTTAAGAGTTTCCACATTGTTTAGCTACACAAACGTGTTTGTGGTTCCAGAGGCCCTCCCCCTCCCCCACCCGCCTCCGAATCTCATTTCACTTTATGACTCCAATTGTTTGAGGATGCCCGCGCCACATAAATCCTGCCTCGAGATTAATCTCCCTGCTCACTACGCAGTGATTTTTTTTCTTTTTCTTACTTTTTTTTTTTTTTTGAGTTCTTTAAAAGAGGACGCCCGGCGGAGATTTATTAACAAGGAAAAATAGTTTATTTTTATAGCCGACCCCGCGAAGGTGGGGGTGGGGGTGGGCTGAGGAAGGGGAGCCGTTCAGATGGATAAACAGTGAGGCTGAGCTGGCTGGCCTGGGGGTGTTAAAGACCACTTCAGCTGGCGACTTGAACTTTTCTCCTGCCTACCCTCAGCTGGGCTGGAGACGCTTAGCCGGGGGGTTGGCAGAACATGGTGGCTTGTGTGTGTGCACGTGTGTGAACAGGGATCCCATATTCTAGCCAGGACAAGCCTCTTCAAAGACGCAGGACCAAGGGGGGATCCCCCAAACTGGCCTCTCCCCCAGGGCTATGATGTTGGGGTCAGTTAAAATGGAGATCTTAACACAACTGCATGGATGGGCCTCGAAGGTCTTCAAAGCCTTGATGCTATTTTCAAAATTGTATATGATGGGCGTATTTTTCTGCAGAAAGTCCACCGTTTTCATCAGCTTCTCCGTGGGTACCCTGCCATTCACAAGGTTAAAAACCCACTAATTAAGGATAGAGCTAAACTGAACCTTTCACCTTTCCCTGTCACAGGCAGCCTCGCACTCCACTCAAGCTTTTGTTTTTCAGACTGGTTTAGCGCATGCCGTTAAAGAGTAGCCATAACCAGGAGCCTTGATCTAGGGTATTTTGGGAGCCAATTTCAGTCCCATTTGGACTGGGGATACTCTCTCAGGTTTCTTAGGAGCATGAGCTCAAGAACCAAGGGGCCTGTGCATTACTTCTTGTCTCTACCTGGCTGTCTCACCTCGAGCCAGTGGCAACACCTCTCTGGGCCTCAGTTTCCCTTGTGGAAGGGACATTTTTGAAGAGTGTGTGTGTGCTCTCTTTCAGCCAGCTGCCATGGGGGTACATGTAGGAGAATAACACATAATCTTGTAAGGGTCCACTTTGCGCCAAGGATAACTCCCTGAGGGCCCGGTGGAGACGGGTGGTTCTTAACCTTTGAGGGAATATGGATTCCACTGAGAAGTTGATACAAAAGATCAACCTCCTCCCAACCAAAAACAAAAAAAAAGGCGCTTAAATAGGCGATTTTACATACAATGTTTCTGGTCCCTAAACAAATGACGGCCGCTAGCTTAAAGACCCAAGAGATGCCGCTTAAACCCTAACCAATGCCTCAGGGAAGGGCCGCAGCAAATCTCGAGGCTCCGGGCGTTGGGAGCTGGCTGGTCCGAGCGGGGCTCAGTGCCCCGGGCGGGAGAGCAGAGCACGAAGAGAGGGTGAGACAAGTAGGCTCCTCCTTTGATTCGCAGCTGGGGTGCAGGCGGGGAGACCGCCCCCCCGGCACCGCGGCGTCTGTCTGTCTGAGCGTCTGCGGGGAGTGAACCCCATGCGCGCCCTGTGCGCCCGCAGCTGGACCCATGTGAGGTCGCGCGGTGAGCCCGGGCCACGCGCTGGAAGGGACCAGCTGGGGACTGAGCTCTGGCTGCGATTTCTCAGGGAGATCTCCCAGTTCTGAGCGATTTGTTTGGGATCCTGGGATTAAAGGCCTCGGAGCAGCACATGGCTGAGGTCAGCAACCCAGGGCGCATCACTGACTCCCGCTGCCGTTCCTCCCAATTGTCTTTCCCGAGCCTGGGGACACCTGTCCAGAGCAGAAGAGGGCCGTGGTTCAACCTGTTTGACTCCGCCGGGGCCCTCTTCTGGGCAAGTACATTCCCCGATCAACTCTGCTGCCTGCTGACTTTTCAGTGCATTTTCTAATAATAATAATAGTTCACTCGAAACAAGGCTCTTTCTATTTTATCACACTCTTTCAACTCTTCATCCTACTAAACTCCAATAGCTCATTTAGCTGCTATTAGAACTTCTCCCTTCAAGATGAAGCTGGGTCCAGAGAGGTTAAGCAACCAGCCCAGGAGGCACAGTAGTAAGAAGTGGAAAGCCCGGACTCAAACTCAGCCCTTCAGACTCCACGTTTCTGTCTTTTTTTTTTTTTTTTTTTTTTTTTTACTGCACCACGAGCAGCTTCTTACGACAGGTTCTCCCACCACATCACAAGGCACCCCAATACGCATGCTGGCGTCGCGATGGAACAGAGCGGACCCCACGCCTAAGCCTGGGATTTTCTCAGGCTGAGCTGTGGGAAAGTGAGAACGCGCATGGAAGGTCAGGCGCACCTCGCAGGCACAGCGCATCCGTACCGACAACTTGGGGTGCACAGCCGGTGTCCCAGAACCTCCTCCCCTGACGCTGCGCTCCTGTCACCCTGAGGTCCTCGCGCCTCGAGATGGCACTGACGCCTGGCAGCCCTGCACTTGCCCCATCTTCACTACCCCTCCTCCCCTTGATATCCATAAAATACCAGCCTTTCGCCCGCCTATAGCGAAGGGAACCGAGGGAGGAGGCGCGCCCACCGCCCTCCACCCACCTGGTGCCTTACCTGGAGGAGGGATGCGGGCCCGCACGCAGCCGCTCCGCAGGCATCCACTGGCCTCCAGCCGCGTTTCCGGTTGTAGCACTGGGCGCCCCCCGAGTGGGCCTGATAAGCTATCGGCGGGCCCAGGAGGGGCGGCCAGCGGCGAGCCAGGGCACCTCGGACCGGCTCCCAGCTCCCGGCCGGCTGCCTGCCAGCGGCGCTCAGGACAGGAGCGAGATGCCTGCAGAGGCGTTTCTGGTTACAATCACCTCACACACCGGCCCGCATTCCGCCCCCACCCCCTCATCCTCACCACTAAGTCTGAAGTCACACCTTCTCTGGGGCTGGGGACCTCTGCCCGGGTGCGGCGATGAGTGCCGGCCGAGGCTGTTAATCTACAGAGCTCCAGCAGGTCGGTAAAAAGGAGTATTTTTGGTGGTCAGAAAAATCAACATTGAGTTAGGTATATCGCCCCCTCCCCTGTCCCCCAGGAGTTAATGTTCTACCCACGGAGCTGGTGCCGGGATGTGGTTGATTATCTTCTGCAAGGGCTGAAGCACACCGTTTAAAGGACTGATCTGTTTTCTCTTTCTGAAAATCAAGATCTTAAGGTAAAGGAGTGGTTTTGCAGGAGAAAGCTCATTTTGGCTCTTATTTAGCCTGAAAAATAACAACAATCATCATCTAGGAGCTGCCATTTATTGTACACTTGTGTGTTTTCATCCTTCAAAACAGTCTCTGAGACAGAACTATGATTTCTCCCATTTTGCAGATGAAAAGGAGAAGTGACATCCCAGAGTTGCATAGCCACAGGGACATCGCCCGGGCACACAGCAGGTCTGCGATAAAGGTTTATGGAAAGTCTCCACCTTGAGGATGGAAAGAGAAGATGCCCCCACTAGCTTGTCTTGGGGAGCAGTCTGCCACCCGAGAGACAAGGAGTCAGAACTCAGAGGCTCTGCACTGTTTCTTCCTCGACCTATGGAATGATCCATGCCAGAGAAAAATTCCAAACAGAACGACTCTTAACTCACCCTGGGAAGGGGACTCAGCTGGACTTGTTTGGGACAAGGTGAAGCCTGGTGCTGTCCCAAACTTTGGGGAGCATTGCAACCAAACCATCTGGGTCTCCCTGCTGGCCCAGAGTCCCAGAGGCAAAAGCTTAGGCCTCAGCCACCCCCTTCTTCCTCCCTCTCTGCAACTCTTGTTTCTCTGTTTGGTAAAGAAAGGTCTAGGAGCCAGGGCCTTAACCATGCCTCTCGGGTCACTCCAGGCTTTGTTGAACCTCCCCCATCTGGAGAACAGGGCTGCCAGGATCCATAGAGCAATTAACCTCACCCACCCTCTCCCTACCAGTTTCCTTAAAATAAATGTGACAAACATGAGCCTAATGATCTGCTGGGGAAGATCTATATGCTTCAGGACTGGAACACATGGCTCCCTCCCTCCCAGGGTAGAGCAGGCAGCCCTACTTCAAAGGACAGCCTGGTTAGTGATATTACAGGGTTTCCTGGCTTTCAGGAAACAAACAAACAATCAACCAGGTTCTTTAGGTCAGGATAACAGCCACAGACAGTAATGCTAACAATGATGATGATGATGATGATGATGATGATGATGGGGTCCATATTTATTGACCACACGTGGCAGGTTCTGTGCTAAGAGCTTTGCATGCACTAACTCATCTGTTCTTTGCAACAACCCTAGGAGGCAGGCTATACGATCACCTCATTTTACAACCAAGGATTGCCTGAAGTCACATACCCACAGCCCCAGAGCTGGTAGGTGGTAGAGCAAGATTTGAACCAAATCCACCAGGCTTTAACTACAGTAATCATAGGATTTAAAAAGTCAATCCTAAAATATCTCATGTGTATTTATGCACATGACAAAAAATATCAAATAGGAACAGAGAATGCAGTGACCTCTGCCCTCTACTCTTCTTGTCTCCCCTCCCCCCAACCACTGATATCAAGGTTTGTGTTTTGTGTATCTCTTTACAGTCTACATATATGTGTATAAAGACATATATATGTATATATAGAGAAAAGCATCCTTTTAAATTGCAAATGAAGCTCACGATACAAATTGTTCTGCACTTTGCATTTTTATTGTTTGGCTAACTTGATGATATGTTTTCAAAGTATGGATTTTTAATCCCTAATTATTGTGCATAAAAGGAGATTTCCCCAAACAAAAAGAAGTGGGCATTGGTGGGGCTTGTTGTCTGAGGCTGGTATAGGGTCAAGTTTTGTTCAGGGTCAAAAATGGGGGGAGGAAAAAAGAGAGAGAAGGAGAGAGAGAGAGAGGGAGAGAGAGAGAGAGAGAATATCAGGAAGCTCAGACATCTCTTACATTCCAGTCAGAGATAGCAGATGTCCCAGGAACAAAACATGCTCATCCGCTCTCGGCATGGGGATGTCACTCAACTTGCAGGAGATTTTCAAAGCCTTAAATGGTCTCTCAGAGACCGGGCAGAGCACGATCATTCTGTTTTGTGCGGAGGGGCAGGCACGCTTTTGGGCGGAGGCTTGAGCAACACCAGACTCACTGGACAACAGGGACTGAGGGATGAGCCTTGCCTATTTTGGTCCTGGCTTTCCATGTGGCCTTCCCTGCCAGGGTGGAGTAAATTTAAGGGGTCATCTCGTCCATTCCATTCCTCATCTTCAACGGTCTCCACTTATATTTTTTAAAATTTCCCTTTTTGGTTTAAATAATCGACAGAAAGGTATTTTTCCCAGTTGGATTTGGGTTGTCCTCCAAGTGGTTTTTAAGCACAGTGCCTTCTCCACATACCCGGGAAGATCCAGAGGGAATGCTCCCAGGCTGTTGCCCCAGGGACAGGTGAGAAAGGCCAGTGGGGCTGTCCCCGGGGTCTGTGGAATCCATTCGGAGAAGTTGGAGGGGTCAGAACACAAGGCAAAGGGTAGCTGCTTGGTGAAGATCCACACTGTCTTGTCACTTGTTCAGAAAAATAATGACCAGTGATGTTGGCTGCCTCTCACTGTCTCTGGGTCTCCCAGTTTTCTGCTCTTAGCAAAGGATAAGGACTCGCCCTTCTCTCTTGGTCTCTTCCATTTCCTACTTTCTCTCACTCTTATTATCTCTTTCTCTGCCCCTGTGTGAGCCTTCCTTTCTCCCTCCCTCTGTCTCCCTCTTTCCTTTGTTCCTCCTCCCTTCCTCCCTCCCTCCCTTCCTTCCTTCCTTCTTCCCTCACTCCCTCCCTCCTTTTTTCCCCTCCTTCCTTTTTCTTTCCCTCCTTCTCTCTCCCTTCCTTCATTTTTCTACCTCTTCTCTCTTCTCACTACAGCCATCGGTCCCCTTTCTCATTTCTTCCTTTTCTCTCTCTGCAGAGCTCTCATGCTTGGGGAGGGAACATTATAATGAGAAATGCATGTCAAGTCTCCAGGGCTTCCAATCAAGGGTTTTGGGGAACAAATCTTAACTGAAACAGCAAGTCCCTTTTATAACACTGGAGGGAGTTTAAACAGAAACAACCTTACTAGGAGCACTTTGGCACTTTGCAGTTTATTTTAAAGGTTCATTTATGGCTGGTTTCACTTCTGGGAAAGTTTTTCTAAAGCAATAATAAAGAAAGAGATGTGGGCAAATATTTATCTATAAAAATGTTTATGGCAGTGAAATATATATAACCAAAAGTTCAAGAACTTAGATGAGCAAAACTAAGTTGGTAAAACTATGTTTTATCTAGAGATGGAATACTATACAGCCATTAATATCCCATTTTAAATGAGAACAGTAGATTAAAGATAGTACTATATGTATTTTATGATTTTATTGTTTAGATGTGTGTGCCTGCATTTGTGTATTTTATACACATGAAAAAGATGGTGTACGTACATCAAGGTGTTAACACCAGGAGGTAGGAATACAGAATCTTGGAGGGTTTGTGCTTTTCCATACTCTTCCCCCAAATGTCTACATTTGAAGCCAAGTGATGAAATTATGGTGGTTTATTATATTGTTCTTTCTACTTCTGTATATGTGTGTAACTTTTGCATAAGAAGATATTTTCAATGTTTACAATTATACACAGTTTTTTTGATAAATGTTGTTAAGTGAAAAAGACATACGTCAAGTTCATTTCCCCTTTGGGGCTCTTGTTTTAGAGCTCCTGCCAAAGCTTTATTTGCCCTTGCAACTAGGATTCTAGATTCTAGGGGCTTCTGAGCCCAGTTACACCCTGCTACCCTGAGCAAGATCACAGTGGGAGGAAGAGGGTGTTGCCCACTCAACTTCCACTTCCGGCAATGAGCAGGCCAGGAAGACTTGGCAAAGACCAGAAAGGAGTGTAGTCTGGTGAAATCAAATAGGGAGGTTTGCTATAGGAAGTTATCCTGAGAGGCCAGGAGTTAACCCAGAGAGGCTTTTCACCAAAGGGAGCTAGAAGAAGGGCCTTTTAGGCTGGGGGTACATTTGGTTGCTATTATGAATGAACAAACCCAGCAAAGCTGAAATGGGAAAATGGCAAAGTTGGGCATTTCGGTGGGCTAGAGAGAGGCCCAGTGACCCTGGGGCTAAGTAATTCCAAATGGTCTTTGAAACCTGACAGCCAGGCCACTGAGACCTAGGGGTAGTGGGGTGGGGGGTGGGGACAGAAGGTCCCATTACAAAGGGGCTGAGGTTCTAGGCACTGAGCCATTTTAGAGAAATTTAATTATTGCCGTCTCTTGCCCAAATCCTTAAAGGAACCACCAGGAGATGTTCTTGCCCACTTGCCTGCAGAAAACCTACATGCCAGCTTTTGAGAGAAGGCAGAGGAGATGGAAATGTTTAATACCTAGAAACAGAGCCCATTGGCTTAGTCACCGAACCACAGCCTGTAAACTCCGGAGGAGGGACCTTCTACTGGTTCTGTGTGGTCGCTCCTTTGCAGTGCCTGGAACGTAGTAGGCATCAGTAACTACTTGGTGTATGAAACAATTAGTCAATTGATTAATCAATAGTTTTAGATTCATGCAAAATGGCTCCACCTTTATTGCAAGAGTTGTCTACAACCACCTGCTTCCCTAGCAGCTGACTTATTGATTCCAACCTCGCTGAATCAGAATTTCTGATCTGCAGCATCTATAATTTTAACAATCACCTCAGGTCATTCTTACACCTTCTCCCTCCACCCCCACCATTGAAATACTATTATAGACACCATTGCCATTCATTTCTAGAAAGTCCTGTAATTATAAATATTATTTCTACCACTCATTTCGTGACATCGCAGGTAAATATTGTACCTACTGTTTATTTCAGGTTTATGGTGTGTCGGACACTGTGCTGAGAATTGTGTATATATTATCTCATTTCATCCTCAAAACAACTCCTTTGTGTAGATACTATACCCATTTTACAGGAGGGGAATTCTTGCACAGGGAGGTAAAGTGACTCGCCCAAAGTCATGTGCCTTTCAACAACAACAACACTGACAACAACAGTGGCAGCAGCAATCGCAACAACAGGTGCTATTTATCAACGGCATCTTGGGAGCTAGGCAATGTGCTAAGCATGGCTTTTTTAAAAATGTCATTCAAGGCCAGGTGTGGTGGCTCACGCCTGAAATCCTAGCACTCTGGGAGACCGAGGCGGGAGGATCGCTTGAGCTCAGGAGTTCAAGATCAGCCTAAGCAAAAGTGAGACCCCCGTCTCTACTAAAAAATAATAAATAAATGTCATTTAATTCATGTAATTTATCTTTACACAGATTTTTAAATTTCATTCTCATAATTTTACAAGGTATCACTATTATCTCCATTTTATAAATGAGGAAGATGAAGTCTAGAGAGATTTCATTTTTCATGGCTACAGAGTTCAGAAACAGGGATGGCAGGATTTGAACCCAAGTCTTAACTGCTAAATGCTCCAAGAAGTGACATGGGGTCTAAGGCTGTTTTCTGGCTCTAGCCCCAAACTCTGTAACATTTCTCTTATATAGCCAGATATTTTTAAAGCCTAGACTGGCTTTTAGTCCAACAGAATATGGAAATGGGCTCCAAGGTTTCTGAACAGCAGAGTTGATGTAGAATGAAAGCAGGCATTTGGGATATTACACTTGAGTTTATGTGGGGCCATCTCTTCCTCAGTTTATTCATCTGTTAAATGGGGAGATGGGCTTTTGAGAGTGGTCCAGCAAGGGTTAAATAGGAGGAGATTCAAGAAATCACTAAGGGAAAGGGCAGTGGACAAGAGTCAGGAAGCCCGGGTCCTAATCCCAGGGCAGATGCCAACTCATCATGTGCCTGGGCAATTCACTCACCCTTCTTGGGCCTCAGTTTCCACGACGACACCATCACTCTGAGGTGTGCACCCTATGTTCCTGAATCCTACTTTTCATGACCTTCCAGTTTGGAATATGAGCCCTTTCTGGTTAGCTCAGAAGGCTCAGTTCTTATAGAAAAAAAATTGAGATTTTGGAGGAAAATTTTCCAAAGTGCAAGTGGACTCAGAGAGTTTTCCCAGGTCATTAAAAAGGGAAAATCGGCCTCCCTAAGAAAACAAGTTCTCCTCTCACTGTAAGTGCGGGTTATCAATCGGAATTCTGATGACTTTGGGGCTGACAATTTTAACAACCACTTAAGTATCACCCTGCGCCTTTTATCTGAGTGCTACACAAACATTGTTAAACACACAAGCTGAGGCTGGGGAAAATGGTATCATCCAGGAGGGGAGAAGACTCAGGGAATTGAAATATCCACAGCCCCCTCCTCCCACTCACCCCCCAGCAGAACTAATCAATGGCCTGCTTAGGCTTAGCATTAATAAGTCTGGACTCTTGCACTTTTGACCTAGCTGTTAGATAACAATTCCTTTAGCGAGGCCATGGGTTATTAAGCATGAAGAGTCAATTTGATAAATAGATGACATTTTATTTATCTAAATTTCTGGAGGAATGGTGTTTATTTTAAAAGAGAGGAATGCAATTTATAAATAATTTATTTGCACTGGATGAGTTGAAACACTGAGTCCCTATTGGGGGAAAAGAATCATTAAAAAGCGTCCCTCATACTTTTATTGATTACAAAACAAAATACTGACTTTTTATACCTAGATTTTTCTCATTCTTTTTTAGGCTCCTTGATGCCTTGATTGAGCGGTATTTTGATTCACTGTTCTAATATTTCACATTCAGTTGCATACTTGAAAATGCCTTTTTTTTTTTTTTGCCACAGAGCAGCTATAATTCTACAGTGATTTATAATTCTGCAAAGGTGGAAAAGTCTATCCATTTCCAAATTTAGGATGAGTTAAATAAAGGATTATACACCTGCAGGATGGAATGTGTTCTAATATCCCTGATTTCTCTCTCTCTCTCTCTCTCACACACACACCCCATTAAGTAAAAACAAACAAAAAAACATGTTACAAAATTGTTTGATTGCATTTTCTTCAAAATATCTGGATGTTTTATCAAAATAGCAAGTGCACACGCCCTTTGACTCAGCAATTCCATTTCCAGACATATTCGCAAATTTGCACAATGACGTGTCTACAAGGGCAGTCATCGTAGCATCCTTTGGAGTCACATAAGATTGGGAACCTTTTCAATGCCCAACAGTAGGAGCCTGGTTAAAGAAATCATGGTTCAATCCCTACCGTGGAGTACTACACAGCCATTAAAAGGAGCAGAGGAGCCATCTCTGAGAGATATTGCTAAGAAAAAAGCAAAGGCCCATAAGGGTGGGTCTAGCATGAGCCAGGGTGTGCATAAGGGGGGACAGATTTCTGAGGAAGTGAGGACAAGCGTGGCTCTGGGCTGGGGAACTGAGCTTCTAGGACAAAAACAGGAGGCAGATTTTTCACTCTTTATGCTTTCATAGCTTTTAAAATGTGAATCACGTGTGTGTTTTCTGTTAAAAGTAGGTGAAATTATAAGTAAATAGTCAAAGACTGAGCTTTATGCATAGAAGAATGTTGAAAAAGACATACAGAGAGTCGGTCATCTCTAGGTGGGATGGCTTGTGGATGGTTTTACATTTTTCTTCTTTCGCTTGTCTACGTTTTCTGCTGTTTCTGAAATGGACATTAAAAAAAAAGAGTTCTTTTGTAGATTTTCTTTTTAAGAAGAAAGAAAGGACAAAAATGACTTTCCCTTCTTTGCCCTCAAAGGTATGGATCCTTTTATGTGTGTATTAAACATCTCCAAGTAGTTATTGTAAAATGACTGTAGGAGACAGGAGGCCAGGAAAAGACTAATAAAAAAGAGGTTTATGGGCATTTGGGTGAGAGGAGGACTTCCAGATGCGCAAAAGCCAAGATTTGAGAGGAGGGAGAGGAGCCTTGTACCAGGAGGAAGTGAGATGCGCTGCTGAGGTTTATGGCCACCCTCTCTGGGCCTCCCTGCTGAAGGCCCCCGAATACCCAGTGATCATGACAACCGCCCAGTAGGAGAATGGGGGAAGGTGAGAAGCAATTAGGATCCCTTTTCTAAGATGAACAAACCCGGACATCGAATGAGACCCCTCAAACGTCACCGAGGACCAGGGGAAGGAAATTCCAAGTCTCCCTTCTTAGAGTGTACTCTCCCTTCCTTTGCAGTGATAGTGATGACAAGAATATTTCATTGCAACCAAGAGCTTACTCCATGCTAAGCATTAGGCAAAACACTCTTATGTATGTTATCTCGTCTAACATCATAGGTTGTTGTGAGGATTAAACAAGAGAATGTCCCTTGGGCAGTGGACAACCCTTGCAACTGACCATGGCTACACTCTTTAATACTGTCTTGTCAGTAGGTTAGATGTAAGAGATAACTGTGGTCATCTATTACAGAGGTCTGTTGGTGCCTGCCTGTATCTGTTCACATTCTCTTTTTCAGCTTGCTAGCCTAACCGCTAACTGCCAGAGACTGAAATGCTTTGTCTGAGGACTTTCTATAGCCACTGAAGCCTACTCTTCCTGCTCATGGGCAAACTGGAATTGCCTAGGAATTAATGTCCCACCCCCGCCCCCAAAGCGGCCCTCAATCAAAGACCAGTGGAACATGGTGGGTAAATTCTGCAGCCTCTTGGATGTCTTATCTCTAGGGCATGTGGTCTACACTGACTCCCACAATTCCCAGTGGAGCTAAGCTCCAGTTGCCTACAGGGCTCTCTTGCGTGATTATTCACCCTGTATTGACTCCATCCCATCCCTGCCTCACTTCCTGGCATCACCTCCCAAACAAACTACTTGTATCGTACTTGAAACCTCGTCTCAGGATCTGCTGCTCAGGACCCAGCCTAGGACATCGACTATAACCCATCCTGTGCTCTCTTAGAAAGTCTGCTTCTCCTTGTTGCTGCCTCTTTCGTAGTAACTTCCATCAATACAACATTGAATGGGTTTCAAATTTCATTTGCAGCTCTTACGCCTACTGTGCTTCCCCCAACTCTGTGGGGAAGATATGTGGGCTCTGCCACCCTCCCCTCCTTTCACAGGTAAAGAAATGGAGGATCAGAGAGGTGATGTCATTTCCCCCAAGAACACACACAGCTGGGAAGGGGCAGGACCCAAAACTAAGGCTTCCCATTCTACACCTCCCCTCTATCCATTATACAATTCTGCCTTTCCCATTTTTCATGAGAATATCTTCACTCTGGGAGGCCAAGGCAGGAGGATCACTTGAGCTCAGGAGTTCAGATAAGCCTGAGCAACGGCAAAACCCCATCTCTACTAAAAATAGAAAAATTAGCTGGGCATGGTGGTACGCACCTGTAATCCCAGCTACTTGGGAGGCTGAGGCAGGAGGATCACTTGAGCCTGGGAACTTGAGGTTGCTGTGAGCTATGACGACGCCATGACACTCTAGCCTGCACAAGACAGAGCAAGATTCTGTTTCAAAAAAAACAAACAAAATGTAAGAATATCTTGTATCTATATATCACTTTATATATTTTCTGGAAAATATCATGCAAATGTCACAACTCTGGGAGAATATTATTATTATCATGTATGGGTGAAGAATCCAAGACTCGCAGAGATTAAGCCACTTGCCTAAGATCATCTGGCTGATAAGAAGTCTTTTGACTTCTGGTCCGGTTCCCATTCCGTTACCCCCGGCTACATCCTTCTTCCTCTCCGTTGCCTATTTATGAGTCATGCAGAAGCACCTGTGCACATAGGAGAGCTTCCCAGGAGTGCAGAACCTGAATGAGTTATTGGGGTAGTCCCTGACATTAGCTGGTCCACGCCACTTAGAGGACAACTTGAATTTAAAAGACTATGTAAGAGAACCTTGCTCTAGCCCTGGTATGTTTTACGGCACGGGATTAGTAACAATTCGGAGCTGAGCCAAGGCCTTAGCTCTTGATTCTCTTGTATGTCTTGGGGAAGATAAGGGGATTTGGGGGCCTTGGGAGAAGAGATGACTGTAAGGACCAACCGTTACGAATTCACAGCATTGTGCACCTTCTAGGGATGACGGCTCCAATACTATGATGTTAACCCCCCACGGTGGCACCTGCCCCCAGTGGTGGCCAGTCGCACTAAGCCCATTCCCCTTGCCAGTCATTGGTTTAGGAAAGGGCTTGGAATCGAATTCTGGCCAATGACAAATAAGGAGAAGTTTTCTGCCAGGAAGGGGGCTATGGTGATTAGTTTCCAAAGCACCCCCCCTCCACCAATGAACCAGGCCTCCCCAGTTTTCGTGACCTTGTGTTTCCTCCTCCTCTCAAATCTGGGCTGGCCTCGTGCTTACTTTTGACTCATAGGCTATAATAACAGTGATGCTGTGTGACTTCCAAGGCTGGGCCATGCTGTAAGGAAGCCCAAGTCAGCCACATGGAGAAACCGCACGGACACAGAGAGATGCCTGGCCATCCCCTGGCTGTTCCAGTCATCTCAGTGAAGGCGCTAGACACAAAGACCTTGGACATCGAGGTCAGCCGATGTTCAAATGGCTGCAGCCCCAGCTATCATCTGACCGCCCGAAATGAGAGCTGCCCACCTGAACCCAGTCAACCAAAGGACCTATGAGAGAGAAACTTCCAGGAGAAGTTTTTGTTTGTTTCCAAGAAAGACATATAGAGAAAGATGACACCCTCACACTTCTTTCCTCTGGACATGTCAGGTCCAGATGCAGCCAACTTGGGAGCATAGGATAACCGTTGAAGGCAAGTTGCACATGTCAAGGATGGCAAAGCAAAAGAAAGAAAAGAACCTGAGTCCTTGGTGGTATTGTAGCACTGCTGAATCAGCCAGGCCTGGAAGCCACCCCAGCTTAGGCTTCTTGTGCGAAATGATCCAGAGCAAGGCCCTAACTCTTCAGTTCTGTGAAGGCTGAGAGAGGTGAGGAAGCTGCAGAAGAAGAGTTGGAAGCCAGCAGAGGTTGGTTCATGAGGTTTAAGGAAAGAAGCCGTCTCCGTAACATGCAAGTGCAAGGTGAAGCAGCAAGTGCTGACGAAGAAGCTGCAGCGAGTTATCCAGAAGATCTAGCTAGGATCACTGATGAAGGTGACTACACTGAACGACAGATTTGCAGTGAAGACTGCTCCAGAGATCTCCAGATGCGGGTCCCAGAACCATACAACGTATTCCTACCATCGTCCCAGGGCTTCCCAGAATCCGGGGTCCGCCCCGGCACATCAGGACCCCACGTGCCGATTCCACACAGCTCAGGGGTCCTTCATCGGCTCTGGACGACACTCTCTTTGAAGTTGGTCTGTCTCTCCACCTGGCATGAAATTGAAGTCTGAAACCCGCCAAAGCTTCCTCTTCTTCTCAGTTATCTTTAGCTTTCCTTCATAAACAAAAGCTCAAGGAGGTTCAGCCCGCAGGGGATCAGGGGAGAGGGCAGGCTTGGAAATGCTCACCGGGCTTCATTTAATCAGAATCGATGCCAGCTTTTTGTGTGTGTAAACGTCCTAGGCTGTTTTAATAAAGGGGACGTGGTATCCACAGAGTGGAAATGGCGGGGAGAGAGTTCACCAATGTCTGCTTGCCTTATTGGGAGAGTAGAAAAACTAATAATCATTTGAGAATGTTCCAGGTGCTTCACATATGTAAGCGGGTACCTCAGACATGACGCTAGGTTTAAAAAATCATGAGTAGAAGAGGGAGAAACCAGAACTGAGTATTAAACTGGCATGCACCAATCCTATTGTGTCTGTTATTATGGCCACAATCTGTTTGGATTCACCCCTTCTGTATCTGTGGTTAAATATTTTGAAAATAGCCCCCTGGAAAACTCTTAAAAGTCATAAGTAGTTTTCTATCCTTAGAAACAGAGACTTGGGGGGTGGGGTGGGAAGATGTTGGCCAAAGGATACAAAATTTCAGTTAAACAGGAAGAATAAGTCGAAGTGTTCTAATATACCACGTGGGTAGTTACAGTTAACAATGTATCGTATTCTCGAAAATCGCTAAGAGACTAGATTTTAAGTGTTCTCATTACAAATGATAATCATGTGACATAATGCACGTGTTAATTAGCTTGATTTAGCCATTCCACAGTGTATACATATTTCAAAACAACATCCTGCACATGATGAATATATACAATTTTTTATTCATCAATTAAACAAATTTTAAAAATAGAAAAAAATGAAGATTTTGATTCAACTTTGGGCTCTGGGGAAATCAAAATGGGTGAGAAAATATACATGAGTGTGATTGAGTTGGAGCCATGCTGTCGAGATTGTTAACAGAGGCATGTTTGTTTTACAAAGGAAATTGGTCCACGCTTGACCTGTCACATTGTCCTATAGGGAGGGGTGTTTTTGACAGGTGTGTGTTTGAGAGTTGCTTGCAAAGAATGAGAAGGGACGGGAAACAATGGAAGAGCTAGTTTAGGAAAGTAGGCTCTTCTGGGATTATCAGCATTGCATGCGAGCCCAGGTAATAAGACAAGTATAGACCTGGGGGAGGGACCATTCTCTCCACTTCTGCCCATCTACCAGGTGACCCTGAGAAAGAGGAGAGAAGGCTACTTTGGCACTGGCCACCTTCCTAAGGGTATCTTTCACTGTGACAATAGTGAAGCCATTTCAAGACAGAGGACATCAACTAAGGGAAGATAACTGTACACAGCTTGGTGTCTATAGCAGATACATTGGTTTGTGAGCACATTTGAATTTCCTCTTTTGGAACTCTTCCCAATGCTTGGTAACATTTTTTTTTTTTAAGAAACAGGGTCTTGCTGTATTGCCCAGGCTGAAGTGCAGTAGCTATTCCCAAGTGCAATCATAGCACACTATAGCATCACACTCCTGGGCTCAACAATCCTTTCACCTCAGCCTCCCAAGTAGCTGGGACTACAGGCGCATGCCACTGCACCCAGCCTTGGCGACTTTTGTATTGATCAATGACTCATGTGGTTGCAAGTGACAGAAAATGGAACCCCAACTGGCTTAGCCGAAAAGGAATTCATCAGCTTTTGAAACTGGGACGTCTAAGAGCAGTTATGCCTTCAGGTATGACTTGACCCAGGGGCCCAGATGATACTGTCAGCTTTCTCTTTGTCTCTTAAAACATTAAAAGTAAATGAAGTGGATTCAGACAATGATCATCTATGGATAGAAATCATTAGATGAAAGACCGATGAAGAAACTTACAATGGAGGGATCATACCCTAAGTAGAACAAATCAACCATGAAAGACTTTTAGATAATCAAGAAAATTTGATTCTAAACTGAACATTAGATGATAGCAGGGATCTACTGTTAAGTTTGTTAGCTTGATATAGCATTGAGGTTATGTAAGGAAAATGTCCGTGTTATTTAGAGAGAGATCCATTGAAGTGTTGTCGGGGTGAAATAACACAATGGCTGGGATTTCTTTTAAAATTCTTCAGCAATAATTTTAAATGAAAACAGGGTCTGACCCTGCCCAGACTTCACCTTACTCACCCTATCTTAATCCTGGACCCGTAAGATCTTGTTTCTATTTATCATTTAAAATTTAAACAGTATTGGAAATCACAGATTATTTTGCATGAATTTTGACCTTTTAGAAATATTGCATGAACATACTACTTATCTCGATGACTGAGTTTTTTGGTGCCCCCTTAAATCCGAGTGCCTCGTTCACCTTACCCTCATCCTGGTGCTGACTCTAATCCAAGTTCCCTTACTCCTTTCACCTTGACCTTGGGTAAGCAGAGCTGGCTGCTGTGTCCCAGGTAATAACCCACTGTAGGTTTCGCCACCATCCAGTCCCACGGCACCAACACACTTAACACCCTTTTCCACCCTCCGGTGAGCCATAGTGGAAGACACAGCCCAAATTTAGGATGCAGTGGTTTGTGGCTAATTAGGAGTCTTGCCAAGGGGGGACACGCTGTTTACAATCCCTGCCTCCATTGGCAGGTCCACACTCTGAGGCTGCCTTGAGTTTGGCTAGTGTTTTTTAAAGCAGCTTTAAAACCCCCACAGCTACTCCAAACACTTGTCTCCACGGTGTACCCTTCAAGTTCTAGCTTTTACCCCCTTCTAACTGAAGAAAGCCACCTTCTCCCACCGCCACCCCTGTCCCCAGATGGGGGCCCTCTGGGTTCTCTGGGAGTGTTTCTCTGTCTTGTTTCCAGCAGTGAACAGAAACAATATGTGAGTCTTTTTCTCACTGTGTGCATACCTGATGTCCCCTAGCTCTTAGGTGGAAGAATCCTTGTTAGATACATAAGTTTCTATTTCACATGCTCCTAAAACTCTTTTGGAAAATAATAAAATGGTACACTTGGAAGGGCCCTAAAGAATAACTGTGCTTCCTAACTCTTTCTATGAGGTGGACGATTAAATCTCTGTTAAGAGCCAGATGGATCCAGATTCAAATTCTGGCTCTGTTTCTGCAGGTCTTTAGACAAGTAACTTAACCTCTCTAGACCTCCCTCTCTCACCCTTATCTATAAAATAGGGTTAAAAATATTATCGACCTCGTAGGGTTATTGGGACAGTAAGTGAGATGATGCATGTGGAGTGTTAGTATAATTCTTGGAATGAAGTAAGTGCTTAATACATGTTAGTTGCAATGATTATTTGGGGGGTCCCCTGTACCTCTTTGAGAATCCGTAGAAAGCTATGAAAGACTCCTCAGAAAAATAAATATAAAATGTTCACACTCTTTTGCATAAAAACAGAAATAAGTGTGTTTTAAAAATTAATACAGGCCAGGTGCTGTGGCTCATGCCCAGTAATCCTAGCACTCTAGGAGGCCAAGGCAGGAGGATCGATTAAGGCCAGGAGTTCGAGACCAGCCTGAGCAAGAGCAAGACCCCGTCTCTACCAAAAATAGAAAAAATGAGCTGGGCGTGGTGGCGTGTGCCTGTAGTCCCAGTTACTCGGGAGGATGAGGCAGGAGGACAGCTTGAGCCCAGGAGTTCAA
Organism: Propithecus coquereli; assembly: GCF_000956105.1. Taxonomy (NCBI): domain Eukaryota; kingdom Metazoa; phylum Chordata; class Mammalia; order Primates; family Indriidae; genus Propithecus; species Propithecus coquereli. The sequence goes on from NW_012154285.1 coordinate 8,360,848, forward strand.
GATTGCATTGAGCTGTGATGACACCACTGCACTCTAGCCCAGGCAACAGAGTGAGACTCTGCCTCAAAAAAAAAAAAAATTAATCCAGAGGCATTTTTATTATTGTCATAAACATATTTTAATTTATGAAAAATAAAAATAATAAAAATATGTATTTGTATACCCTAAGACAATTGAACAGGCACTGTGTAAAATGGAAAGAAAGCATTCATTTCTTACCTGGTCAGAGAGAGATGGGTCCCAGTTTCCAGCATTTCCGCCAACAAGGTGGATGCGTTTACATCCATGGTTTGCATTCTTATAAAACCAAGATAGCTACAGACGATGCACTTACTTATCCTGTTAGTTTCACTTACCACAATATACTATTATAAATTTTTTTCCCACACTACTACATAGACTTTATACATATTTTTTTAAATCACTGTTTTGTTCTGATTATGAAATTGGCACATGAATATATGAATAAAGTGAAAAATAAGGTCCCCCATAATCCAACTCTAACGATACATATGCATTGATTGGTGTATATTCTTCCAGAATTTGCTCAGTGCAGATTTCTCTGCGTAAATCTGTCTACCAGGCATGGAGTAGGCCCTATCTACAGAGAGGTGGTCGGCTATATGGCTGGAGTTAGGATCCTCCACGTGCTACACACCTGAGTTTACATCCTGGCTCCAATAGTCCTTGAATGACCTTGAATAGTCCTTTTAACGTCTCCAAACCTCATTACCTCATCTGTAAAATGGGGCAGAAGAGTTGCAAATATTAAATGAGTCGATGCATGCACAGCCCTTAGCGCTGGGTTTCTCCGTGTTTGCGCATGGACATTTGGGGCTGGATAACTCTCTGATGCGAAGACCGTCCTGTGCATTCCAGGATGCTTAGCAGCATCCCTGACCGCCACATACTGGATGCCGGTAGCACCCCCTGCCAGTTGTGAGAACCAAAAATGTCTCTGGACATTGTCAAATGTCCCCTGAGGGGGATGCAATCACTCCCTCCCCCATTGAGAACTGCTGCCTTAGCCCAATGCCTGGGACAGAGTCAGTACTCAATAAACTTTCCTTAATATGAATATCACCATTATAACAGGATAGCACATTTACTGAACATAAAACATTCAATTGCCCAATTAAAATAAATCTGCTGGCATTTTAACTGTCCATGTAGGAGTCCAATTTCTTTTTCTACTCACAGGCCCTTCAGATCAAATAGTTTAACCACAGATGCAAACTTCTGCACATAAGAGCTTTTTTCATTTGTATAATATTAAAATACTGATGAAATACCACATAATGATATGATTCAGCCATTTTTATTGCTGCTATAGCTCCTAAGTCTGCCCCTTCAACCCCCCGACAGGTTAAAGACAAGACTGAGCCTACAATTAAAAAGCTGCTTTTCCCCCTATATTTACCTAATCTCGCATCCCTCGTTTTATTTTAAGGTGTTTTTCCACAGAGCCCTAGGAAGATGGGATTATGCGTATGTATGCTTCCATTCATGGGCGCTTTAGGGTCTAAGCCCCTGGGGAGAAACTTGGAAAATGACCGAATTAATCACTTAGGATCTGCATTCAGTGCACATTATCATAATATTGATATAATACACACACTGTTTTTTGCTTATTTCTATATTGAGTGAGGCCCTGCAGCAAATTTGAGGAAATTTGAGACTCGTGCACCTGGCTAAACGCTCTCTCTCTCTCTCTAAATAATCTGAGGTCTCCAGGTTTGTGAGGATCAGCCTAAAATGAGTTACACTTGCCAGAACATTTTTAAGTAGGGAAATAAATTAGAGTGGTAATAATCATAACAATTATATAATAAATCCTAAGAATTGTAAGTTCCCCAGCGTCCTCAATAACTTTATTTTGTTGGGGGCGGGGGGGGGATGTGGAAATTCCATCATCTGCATCTGGTGACATCATCAGGCTGAAATGAAAGGACAGGTTTCTAAGTTCCAAATGTCACTCAAGTGCCGGATGAGGTGGCACTTTGGCCTTCTCAGCCGAGTTTGCTGAGCTTGAATTATTAAAGTCATCATTTGCAAAATAAATTTAGGACGTCATGAATATTTCTGGATTGACACTCTCCCTCTACCACCTTTTCTTTGTCTTTCTTCCCTCCTCCCTCCTCTCTCTCTCTCTCCCTCTCCCTCTTTCTCTCTCTCCCCCCACAAAGGGAACTCAAGGCAGCCACAGCTGGACAAATCATCTAGATGCCCCCCACTCCCAGCAACTCTTCCCTATCCAGCTGCACACTGAAGAAAAATACGAATGAAAATAGAAATGACAGAATGTCCCCAAACAAGAGACCCTTCCAGAAACTCTGATGACTAGAAAGCACGTGAACATTCCCAATCGTGTGTGCTGGGATGTCGGCTTTGGTCTGGAATCCTTACGTGCAAGACACAGGAAAGGAAGGAATCCAACCACGTGCAAGTCAGCCACGATTGATAATAATGCTGGCCAACGCTTATGTGCCAGGGGTCGAGCTCCTCTTCATTATCTCAATTTTCCTGCAGTGGGGATATTTTAAAATTGTATTTGTTACGGATACACAATGGATTATGTACGTATTTGGGGGGTACATGTGATAATTTAGTACATTCATATAATTTGTTAAGATCAAATCAGTGTACTTGGGGTATCCATCACCTTAAACATTTGTCTTTTCTTTATGCTAGAAACATTCAAATTATTCTCTTCTAGCTATTTTGAAGATTACAATAGATTATTGTAAACTATAGTTACCCTACTGACCTCTCAAACACTAGGTCTTATTTCTTCTACCAGACTGTATGTTTGTATCCATTAATCAACCTCTCTTCATATACCCCCCTTCCCACCCTTCGGTAACCACCAATCTCCACTTACTTAGTTACCACACATAAGTGAGAACATGATTTATTTGTCTTTCTGTGCTTGGCTTATTTTTCTTAACATGAGTACCCCCAGTTCCTTACATATTGCTGCAAATGACAGGATTTCATTCTTTTTTATGGCTGAATAGTATTCCACTATTGGGGTGTGTGTGTGTGTGTGTGTGTGTGTGTGTGTGTGAGTGTGTGTGTGTGTGTGCATGTATACACAAATTTTCTTTATTCATTCATCTGTTGTTGGACACTTAGATTGATTCCATATTTTGTCCATTGTGTATAGTGCTGCAGCAAACATAGGAGTGTAGCTATCTCTTCAATATATTGATTTCCTTTCTTTTGGATATATACCAAGTAGTCGAATTGCTGAATCTTATGGTAGTTCTATTTTTAGTTTTTTGAGGAACCTCCACACAGTTTTCAATAATGGCTGTACTAATTTACATTCCTTCTAACAGCGTATGAGGGTTCCCTTTTCTTTATATCCACACCAGTATCTGTTTTCCCCTGTATTTTTGATAAAAGCAATTTTACCTGGGGTGAGACGCTATCACATTGTGATTTGGATTTGCATTTCTCTGATGTTTAGTGATATTAAGCAGTTTGTCAAATATCTGTTGGCTGTTTGAATGTCTTCTTTTGAGAAATGTCTATTTAGGTATTTTGTCCATTTTTAAGTCAGATTATTTGTTTTTTTGTTATTGAGTTGTTTGAGATACTTATATATTCTGGTTATTAATCCTTTGTCAGATGGATAGTTTGCAAATATTTTTTCCCATTGCGTGGGTTGTCTCTTCACTTTGTTGATTGTCTCCTTTGCTGTGCAGAGTTTTTTAGCTTGATGTAATCCCATTTGTTTATTTTTTCTTTGGTGGCCTGTGCTTTTGAGGTCTTACACAAAAATATTTGCCCAGACCAATGTCCTGGAGTGTTTCCCCAAAGTTTTCTTCCAGTAGTTTCATATTTTCAGGTCTTATGTTTAAGTCTTTAATCCATTTGATTTGATTTTTGTATGTGGTAAGAGATAGGAGTCTAGTTTCATTCTTCTTGTGTGTTGTTATGCAATTTTCCAAGCACCACTTATCAAAGAGACTGTCCTTTCCCCATTGTATGTTATTGGCACCTTTGTTGAAAATGAACTGGCTATAAATGTATGGATTTATATCTGGGTTCTCTATTCTATTCCATTGATCTATGTGTCTGTTTTTTATGCCAGTATCATGCTGATTTGATTACTCTTATTTGTAATATATTTTGAAGTCAGATAGCATGATGTCTGCAGCTTCATTCATTTTGCTCAAAATTGCTTTAGCTGTTCAAAGTCTTTTGTAGTTCTGTATACATTTTTGAATTGTGGTAGGGACTATTATTATACCCATTTTACAGATGTGTAAACTGAGGCTCAGAGGGCATAAATCATTTGTTACAACAGCTTTACACAGTAGAAGTAGAGCTCAAACTCAGATCTGGGTGACCCCAGAACCCACACTCTTAACCATGATGCTATGTTGCTATGACAAGCCACGTCCCTGCATGATGAAAAGATTGTCAAACCCTAAAAGTCGAGTCTGCAAATCTGACACAGATACTGGAGCATACATGACACAAACAAATTCTAGCACAACCAGAATATGATTGCAATGAGATCTGGCCAAACAAACATCTAAGTGAGTTTTTCCTCTGACAGTTTGGGAGACACTTTATGTTGGAAGTTAGTGCTGCCTCGTTGTTAGGGTTAAAGACGCAAAGCAGAATTTACACTCTGACCAGACCTCTGTTTCTTTCTAGAATATGACCAACAGACCATCAAATGAAATAATCTCCCATGTTCTGTTCTCCATCTGGTTGGGTCAATTGTTTCTCAACCTCCTAGGAGCCCCAGTACAGTGGTTGGAAGCCCAGACTACGGGCTGGTTTGAAAACAGCTCTGTGGCACTGAGCCAGGGACCTCACTGCTCCCAACCTCAGTGAGCCAGTTTGTGAATGAGAGAAATCATCACAGCCAGGGTCACTGCTAGCCCACACTGTGTCTTTGTGCGATTAGAAAAAGGGAACCTTTCCTCATGTCGCCTTACTTCCATGTTGAAAATTTGTCATAATATACCAACGTCATTAAAACAAGACATCTTACTGCCATCTTCTGGAAAACTATTGTCATAAATACAGCAAGCCCTACATATCTGCAGGCTCCACTTCCATGGATTCAATCAACTGCGGATGGAAACTATTCTAGGAAAAAAGCATCTGTACTGAACATATACAGACATTTTTCTTGTTATTATTCTCTAAACAATACAGTATAACAACTATTCACTTAGCATGTACATTGTGTTAGGGATTGTTAATAATCTGGAGATGATTTAAAACACACAAAGGGAGGTACATGGATTATATGCAAATACTCTGCCATTTCATTTCAGGGAATTGAGCACCGTCAGATTTTGGTGTCCTCAGGGAGTTAGGCAATCAATCCCCCATGGATACTGAGGAACAACTGTATATATAAATGTGCAAAGGCAAGGAAAGAAGGATGTGAACAGCGTCCTTTTTGTGCAGTGCATGACCTGCACAACTGCACATGGTTGCCCTGATAATTCCTTATGGGATTGTTAGGAAGAGAAAATTTGATTCTAACTTGATAAGTGCTTACTTAGCACTTTGGTAGACATGATACACAGATCCTCAGCAAATGCTGGCTGCTCTGTTAAGCTCTGGCTCAAACAGATTGGATGATATTATCTCTTCTGGCCAAGTGACAGTCACTGACCAATCTCATGTAGCATCCAATCTCGGGGAAGGTATCTCTCGGTCAATCACAGCCCATCTCTCCGCCTTTATCTCCCCTGCCCTCCACATTTCTGAGCACTCTGGCTGTACCAGGTAGCAATCCTCAGCTCCTGAACATGTCTCCTTTCTTGCCACCTGGCCGAGAGAAGGGATTAAGAGAACTTTCTAAGGCTGGCTTCAAAAATCTTGCCTGGCATTTCTTCGATGCATTTAATCTCTGAGGTTCTCTAGACAGCCTCGCAAAATGTTTAGTATGTTCCATGAGCTTTGCCCCTGGCCCTGGAATAGATTAAGGACATGGTGTCTAGGGTTCAGCAAAAATCTGATTTGAATCCTAGCTTTTCCATTTACTAGCTGTGTGACCTTGGGTGAGCAACTTAACCTTGCTGTGCTGCAATTTCTTCACAGATGAAAAGGAATGACGTACTACTCTATCACATAGATATAGAACAAAAACAAAAGGAGAAAGTGTGTTTAAATCATTTAAGAGTAAGCGCTCTCTGACTCTACGTTATTATCATTACCAACAGGGAAAGATAATTCAAATTTTTTATAGGTTCTCCATTTCCAGCTGTCCATCTGATCTCTGATGACCTTGTTTTATGAATCCCAAATCTGGTAGACCTTTAAAAAACGTCTTTGCTAAGTGGCTTATATGAAACTCTAAAAGTCTAATCATGTTGTCTTCTGCTTTTAAGGCATCACACAAAATCAGATGTGTCCCAGCTTCTGTGGGACACAGAGTTGCTACACTCAGGAAGTGTTTTTGCCCTCCCAGCTGTTTCTTCTCCAAAAACAAATACCCTAGAGATACGAGTGGCTACTAATGGGGGACCGACAGGCATACTTCCCTCCCCACAGTCCTCATCCTGCTGTACCCATTCCTCTAACCATTGCGTGTCTTTTTTCCTGGAATTTCAGGCAGGACCCAGACATTCCCTGTTTCCCAGTTTCTCTTCTCGATGTTTTCTGTCTACCCCATCCCATCCCGCATGCCTGGCTCCAGACCTCCAGCGGCTTCTCTCCCAGCCTGGGGATCTGTGACTTATTGAAAAGGCTCTGGTACACAGAGTACATGCCTAGGTTGTTACTGGCTACAAAACAGCTGTTTTTGGATGATGGTGTAGTTCATTCTGGGGGACGTGAACAGGGCAAGGAAGAATCTGCTTTGAAGGCCAGTTGGAATGCAGACAGCACAGAAATGCAGAGCCAGAGGTGGCTTCCTGTAGCCTCCATGCACTGTGTGCATTTGAGCAGGTGGACTCACCTCTCTGAACCCATTCTCACTTCCCTTGTCCTTAAATGTCCTCACATGCAAACGCAGCAAAACTGTCACAAACATGTAGTGTTTAAGAACTGGATCGTTGTGGGAAACCCACCGAATCTCTAAATCCCACCATTCAGCCACTGTATATAAATTACCTTCCTGCTCTGGACCTCAGTTTCTTCATTTATAAAATAGGAATAAAAGATACTTCCTATGTCCCTGGCTGTTTGTGAAGATTAAAAGCGATAATGTTTTAAAAATGCTTGGCAAAGCGTCTGACTTGGGGTGAACACTCAATAAATCTCAGCCATCATTATAAAACTTTTAATCAAATAGAAGCTTGGGGAAGGGGGACCCACTCATAAACCAAAAAGAATTTTGGAAAACTGCTTTATTTATCATGCTCCCAATGTGTCTGGCTGGTCTTTTCCATTAAAAATAATAATAATGATAATAATCCCTAAGGAGACCACAGTCTCAGAACAGCCTGCCCCAGGCCACACAGTAAGTTTGATTTGGGCTCCCAGGAACAAAATCCAGGCCCCTGACCCCGAGTCAGATGGCCGAGCCTCCCTGCTCTCCATCAGCCAGAAATGTCACCGTGAACAGCGCCATGTCCCAGGGAGGAAAATGAGATTCCCCTCTTGCCTTGATCTGACCTGGGGCTCGGGTCAGGAAACAACCTCAGCACCCTTAAAATCTCTGTCCTCTTCCCTCCTTTACTTCCTAACTTCCCATTCCCCTCAGCAATGCCCCGACACCCCAAAATGTTTCCCAGCTAAGACTTGGCTCCTGAGGGCCCCTTTAGCTGCCCTGGCTAGGAGTGTGGGGACCAGAGCAAGGCTTTGGTGCAACACTTAAGATGGTGCCAAAATATCTCAGTAATCAAGATAAAAAATATAGTCCAAGAGAAAGAAGAATATTTGCTAGCACAACAAACTGACTATAATCAACAATAAGTTAAGGTGTACTTTAAAATAACTAAAAGAGTAGAGTTGGAATGTTCCTGACACAAAGAAATGATAAATTCTTGAGGTGACGGACACCTCAATTACCCTGATTTGATTAACACACATTGTATGCCTGTATCAAAACATCACATATACCTTATCAATATATACAACTATTAGGTACCCATAATAATTAAAAATAGAAAATTTTTAAAAATAATATTTTTGTGCACTATATTTTAAAAATCTAAATGAATGCACAAAGAAGCCCATGATGAACAAACTGTGAAATTTTTAAATCAAGAAAGGATCAGGGCCAGGCGCGGTGGCTCACGCCTGTAATCCTAGCTCTCTGGGAGGCTGAGGCGGGCAGATTGTTTGAGCTCAGGAGTTCGAGACCAGCCTGAGCAAGAGCGAGACCCCGTCTCTACTAAAATTAGAATGAAATTAATTGGACAACTAAAAATATACAGAAAAAATTAGCCGGGCATGGTGGCGCATGCCTGTAGTCCCAGCTGCTCGGGAGGCTGAGGCAGGAGGATCGCTTGAGCCCAGGAGTTTGAGGTTGCTGTGAGCTAGGCTGACACCACGGCACTCAATCTAGCCCGGGCAACACAGTGAGACTCTGTCTCAAAAAAAAAAAGAAAGGATCATTAACTCCCTTTTACCTGCAGCCCACAATGTAACCCAGAGGAATGAGATCAAATTCTGCCCCTCAATCCTTATCCCCTTTGAACTTCCTGCAAAAGGGCCACAGTCACAGATTTCCACCTTCCCTCCCCGTGCGCCCCCTTCCCTGCAGGGGTGAGCCGGGGTGAGCAGCACAGAGGCTGTCTGGGAGCCGGAGGCCGGCGGAAGGGGACATGCGTGGGACATTCCAACTTTCCGGCTTGTTCCTAACTCCGTGTAGGCTCCCTCCTTCATCAATAAAACAGGAATTAAGTTTTGGGTCCAAGAGTCGTTCTCTGTCTTCCAGTTTATGACTTTGGCCACCTCGCAGCCTTTTAAAGTTGCCGGACCGGCTTCCTCAAATACCTGAGGTCGCAAAATCAGGTAGTAAACAGATGGCGGCTTCCAGCTGCCCAGTGGGCGGGACGCGCTCCCCGCACCCCAACGCTCTGGGGGCCCCTTGCTCCCTCGCCAAGATCTTTAATCCTTTTTCTTTGAACCCCTTCTTGTTTGGGGGGAAAGGTCTGCGGATGGGGGAAGTAGGGGGAAAATGAGGTGCCGAAGCAGTTTTTATGCCCGCCTGCCTTTGGCTCCAGTCCCGCCCTCGCCTGATAGGGAAGAACCTGGAATTCCAGCCTGGAATCCTCCACCGTACTCCCCCCCCCCACTACACACACTTTTTTTTTTTTTGAAATTGATCGATTTTATCCGGGAGCTTCAAATCGAAACCCGGAGAGAGGCTTTGAAATGTCAAAGAAAAGTTGCAAAAGAAAAAAGGGGGTGGGGTGAGGAGGAGGAGGAAGGGGAGGGAGATAAAAAATGGGCGGGGGGTGTAGGCAGGCGGAGATTCTCTTTCGAACTGAAGATGCGGCTGCCTACCTTTGTAATGGTTCTTAACCTTTTCACCCTTTTAATGGTGATGGTGGGCTCCTCGTAGCTCTTTGAAAATCTAATGAGAGCTGTGGGCTGTCTCCCTGGAAAAATGCCGTTTAAGGACGTGCAAAAGTTCGCATTCGATGTCGGGAGGCTCGGGGAGCCGGGAGTGGAATCGTGTTTTGCGCAACTTGGAGAAGTTTTTGCAAAACTCTCTCCTTGGCCATTTGCATTGGAATGGAACGATTACTAAGTTAGACTTTTGAAGAGCTGTGTTTGCCTGGATTAATTTGGACCCAATATTTTTGGGGGGCGGAGGGGGTTTAAAAAAATCAGCCACGTTCTGGAGATGGCAAGAGCTGGCAGTCACGGCTGCTAGATGGGGGACACCGGTGTGGCCCCGGACTCTGAGCAGGAAACCTGGGCGGCTGGAAGCTCCATCCGGGCTTGACTCCAGCGAGCCCCCGCCGCCCACCCCAAGTCCTTTCCTTCTGGGTTCCAAGACCTGTGCTCCCGCCGCTGGGTGCCGGGGAAGTGGAGTGGATAAGGTATCAAATTGGAAAGACCCCCGACTGGTGCAGGAAGGTGCCTCTTTAGGCGATTGGCACTGAGCGAGGCCCCAGGAAATACAGACAGATTCGGCTGATTATAAGGAGCTTCCATTCTTCTTCCTGCCCTGGGGCTAAGAGCATCAAGATACATTTTTTCAGAATTCTCGGAAAACCTAGTTCAAATTGTTCAGAGGTTGTTTTGAAGATCCCCTGCTGACAAGGCACTCTGGGGCTTGAAGCAAGAAAGTGCACTCGGGGTGTCTCCAAGGCCGGTGGGTCTCATAATGCCACTTGCTCTCCAGGAGCAGCGGGAGGGGGCGGTGCTGGGACTAGGAAAGGAGGAAGGCAAAGTGGGCGCAAAGGGCTCAGGGGCCGCTTTGGGAGGAAAAGGCACTGGGAGGCTTATCAGCTTGGGAAAGAAGGAGGGTACATCAGAGAAATGTGCAAAGTTAAACAGAGAGAGTCAAGCATCAAGGAAAGAGATGGAGAGAGGAAGAGGAGACATAGACAGGGCGAGATATTGAAACAGAAGCCGAGAGAAGCCGAGGGACAGAAACAGTGAGAGACACACGCAGAGAAACGCAGACACGGGTAGAATCACAGCACCCTGGGGCTGGAGTGTGCAGCATCCACAGCCCTGTGGCTCTGGGTGGCAAAGCTGCCAGACGGTAGCAGAAGTCGCAGTTTCTGGGCACCCCAAATGTGGGAGGACCAATGATGGGGGATGTCGTCCCTGCCAACTCCCTGCCTGTAAGAGAGGGGCATAGTCAGAAGAGAGTCAGAGCAGAGCCCTTTAGAGCATAGGGACCCTCTTACCCTCTAAGAGTGGCACTGCCCAGCATGGCTGGACCCATGTAGATGCCCCCCAGAGCCCCTCACTGTCTGCAGACCCTGCTGTGGGTGCTGTCTGACACACACAGCTTATCCGCTCTCTGAGGCCCCAGCCATGCTCAACTCCTGCCATTGCTGCATTTCCTCATAGCAAATTCTGCAAGAAACTCAATCTGCTGTGTGCAGAATTATGGGTTGTTCTTGGCTCCAGCCTTGCCCTCGCCCCTAGTGCAAACACAGACATCCACACAAGCAGAGCAGGCTCTGCAGGAGCGCCACGGGGTTTGGAGTTATGCCAGGGAAACTGCCCTCTCGTTTCTCCCTCTCTGGGGCTGGAAATTTCCCAGCACCAAGGAGGAAAAAAACAAAAGCATTCAGGAGCTGATTTGGAAGGACACCCACCTTTCTGCTCTCTGGTTTTCCCCAAAGATGCAGCTTGCCTGGCATCCCTGAAAAGCCCTCTCTGCCTCCCTTCTCAGCCCAGTGTGCAGCTGGGATTCTTGCGGTGGTCCCTGCATGCACTCAAGCCTCTTGGACTCCTCCCTAAATGGTATGCAATACTGAGTCTGTCTACACCTCTGCCTCCTATACCTGTGTGTTTCTGGGTCTCCTTCTTTGCCTCTGTGTGTATGTGTCTGTGCATTTTGGATATATGGGACCCAGTTTCCATCAGGTTATCCAAGATATCCATGACCTCAAAAAGGTTTTGAACACCTGAGCTAGGAGGTTAAGGATTTTCAGGGACAAGTGGTGCCCATATTCCCCAGGATGCCTGTAAGAACCTCCATGGCAACCTTGTGACTAAAAGTCCTGCAGAGGGAAACAATCCAAATATCCATCATCAGCAGTGAAACAGAGAAATACATTGTGGCAAGTTCATTCAGAAGAGTACAGTATCACAGTGAAAATGAATGAACTACAGCCTCATGCAAAAATGTGGGTGAAACCTCACAAGCACAACACCAGAGTGAGAGAAGCAAGATACAAAAAGACATCTATACTTGCCATTCCTATTGCTGTCTGATTTTACACCGGAGGAATCTGGCTGGACTTGAACCCTGGTTTGTCTCACCCTTTCTTACTCCAAAAGTAACTCTTTAAACTACTCTGATAGCAGTAGTCTTGGAATGACTCCCAAAAGTTTGTAATGGAGGAAGTGCCTGCTTCATCATGCTGAATGAGGCAGGGTTGGAGAATAGAGTTAAATGGGGCAATATGCCCTGGGTAGGACCTTAAGTTGGCCACGGACAGTGTCGATGGAGAGGGTAAAGGAGCTGCGGAGCTTGGAAAATAATTACTTTCCAGCATGTATTATTGTCCCTTGGAGCACATTAAGGTTTGAAACTCAATTCTGACCATTCCAAGAAGGATATTTAAATGTTGGCTCGACCATCACTATACTCTTCCTTTAAAGCTAATTAAAAAAAAAAAAAAACCCTTGTAATCCCCCATCCGCCCCCAAATTCTTTAAAAAGTCCCCCACAAAATGATGATCCAGGCAGCAAGACTGATTACAACTTGCCCAGAGAAGTTACTCTAATAATCCTTTGAAGTAAGACGTTGCTTTCAATCTTTCCAAATAGCGATGTATATATTTCCCTCTGTTTTCTCCCTTGTTAAATTCCTCAGATGCAGGAGCCAAAGGAAGCCTCATGCAGAACCAAATTGTCTGTGTTCCACATGTTTAGTTTTTTAATAATAAAATAAAATGAAACAAAACCCAAAGGGCACAGGCCTCCTGACCGGGCTTTTATTACCTGATCAGAACACATGTCACAGCCCTGCCTGGGGGAAGGGAGTTACACCCGGAGGAGATGTCTTCTCTGACCAGAGCTGTCCAGGGAGAGAGTTCTTGTCTTGTTCCCCAACCCAGGCCACTCCGGAATCCTCATATCCGCATTTGGCCTTTCAGAATGGGCTAGAAGTTCTTCTGGCAGAGGGTGGGCTCTGGCTCAGCAGTTGCTTACTCCAAAGGTACCTCAGTTCAGGATTCAAAAATGGGTTTTCTTACAGCTCAGGTCACTGTATCCTCTCAGGCCTCTTTGTGTCCCTGTCCATTAAGTCAATAAATATTTATTTTGAGCATCCATTAAGTGGCACTCAGTGTGCTAGAACTAGAGAGAGCAATAATCATGATGGACAGGCCCCTGTCTCGGGAGTTAGCCATTCTAGAGGAGGAGCAGACAATCAGCAAGTTAAAACATATGCATATGAATAAATAAACAAACAAATGTGTGTATTATATATACAATTTTAGAAATTATAAAGTACCACGCTAAAAATAAAATAAAGTCATGTTAGAATTATGATGGGTGAGGATGTCCTTTAAATAAAATGGGGTCAGAGAAGTCCTTACTAAAGAAGCGATCAAAAAAAAAAACAGGTTATTATTGGGATAATTTACGTGCATTGAAATTCTCCCTCGATAATTATACAAATGTGTCTAGTTGTGTAACTGCCACCGCAGTCAAGGTGTAGAACATTTTCCTCACCCCCAAAGTTCCTTTACATCCCTGTCTGTCTGTCTCCTTCCCTTCCCCTAGCCCCTAGCAATCCCTGATCTGTTTTCTGTCCTATGGTTTCGCTTTTTCTGGAATGTCATATAAATGGAATCGTGGCGCATGTGGCCTTCTGTGCCTGGCTTTTTTCACTTAGCCCAGTGCACTTCGGATTCATTCATGTTGATGCAAGTGTCACCAGTCTGTTCCTTTTCATAGCCGAGTAGTACGGAAGGTAAGGATGTAGCACATTTTGTTCATCCATCCTTCGGTTTATGGACGCTTGACCTCTTTCCAGTTCTGGTCTCTTATGAATAAAGCTGCTATGAACGTTTATGTATGTATCTGTTGTGTAGACATATGTTTTCTTTTTCTCTTGGGTAAAATACTTAGAGGAATTGCTGGCTCGTATATAATAATAACTCTATGTTTAACTTTGTAAGAAACTGCCAAACTATTTTCCAAAGGGGCTCTACCAGTTTGCATTTCCACCAGCATGAATGAGCATTCCAATTGCGCCATATTCTTGTCAATACTTGGTAATGTCAACCCTTTTAATTTTAGCCATTTTAGTGTGTCCGTAGTGCACTTCTCTGATGACTGATGATGTTGGGCACCTTTTCATGAGCTTATTGGCAATTGCTATATTAAACATATAATTTTTCTATAAGAAGGTATCATGGTGGGAAGAGGCAGGGAAAGACAGTTCCAGGCAGAGGGAACAGCAGTGTCAAAGCCCTGAGGCTGGAACCAGCGAGGGATGTCTGAGGAGTAGAAAGTAGAGTAGAGGTGCACCCTGGTGAGGGAGAGCGATATGAGAGAGGAGAGGGTAGACTGAGCCAGACGCAGGGCTATGTATCAAACAAAGGAAAAAAATAGAGTCTTTTGGGTACTGTTGTTGCATAACAGACTACCCCAAGACTTCATAGTTTTCAGTAACAATTCTTTTTTTTGTGATCACAGATTCTAAGAATCAGAAACTTAGACTGGACACCATAAAGGGGGCTTGTTGCTGCTCTACAATGTCTGAGATCTATTATATAAGTTGGGAAGATTCAAATGGCTGGAGGTGACTTGATGGCTAAGGCTGGAGTCTTCTGGAAGCTCCTTTACTCATAGATCTGATGCCTGGATTGAGAACACCTGGAGGCTGGGCTCAGCTGAGACTGTCAATGGAGCACCTGTACTTGGCTTTCCCTGTAGCTCGACTTCTTCACAACATGGTGGCCTCGGGGGTCTTTTTCCATGGAGGCTTAGGGATGCAAGCAGAGGTGCTCTAGGGAACAGAGCCAAAGTGGCATCGACTTTTATGGCCCAGCCTTGGAAGTCACATAGCATCCATTCTGCCCCATTGCATTGGTAGAAGCAGTCACAAACCTGCCCAGATTCAAGTAGAGGGAAACTAGACTTTCCACAGGGTATGGCAGGATAATACCCAAGACGAAGACGTAGGATGGAAGATATTGATGTGGCAGTCTTTGGAAAATAGAATCTGCCTCAGAGTAAAACCTAGGAGCGATACAGCTTGTTCTGCTCAACAAATGCTTCAGAGGAGTGATGAATAAGCATGTGGATGAACAAGACCCAGTCCTTGAACTTGAGGAATTCCCAAGGCAAATGGGGGAGATGGATATGTAAATAAAAACCATGCTGTACATACTTCTACAGCATGTATCACATTAGGCTCCAAAGTCCCCAGGAAGCAATCCATATTGCCTGGGAGGTGAAGAGGGGGCTTGGGCTCAGGGGAATGTGGAGGGGTTTACCAGCTGGGCAAGGGCAAAAAGAGCTTTAGAAAGAAGAGCATGATCAAATAGTGCATGTTCAGGCAGAAGAGGAGATTGGAGGTAATGCAGGAAAGGCAGGCTGAGCCCAGGTAGGAAGCGGTTCTACATAAAGGCTGGGAAGTTTGACTCAATCACATGGGCGGTGGCAAACCAGTGGGAGATTAAGCGCCGTGATCAGATGGGTGCTGTGGGAGGGACACCCGGGGAGCTAGAATAGCGGGTGGGTTGGCAACTGACAAGCTAAGCATCCAGAAGCCAGGAGGGAGGTGTATGCAGAAGTCCACGCGAGAAATGGCAGGCATGCAAATCGGCACCAAGATCAGAGAGGATGGAGGCAGAATTAAGAATGTCTCGGTAGTGGGTTCAACAGGGTTCTCCAAGAGTGGGGAGGAAATCGGGGGAAGGAGGATGTGCCTCCCCTGGGCAGCTGTGTACCCCACCAGTTCTCAACCCCGGCAATAAACTCAAGTCATCTGGGGAAGATTTTCCGAAATGGAGATGCTTGAGCCCCATACCAAATCGGCTCAACCAAAACCTCTAGACTGGGCACCAGGAGTGGATATTTTTAAAAAACTCTCCTGCTGGTTCTCACGGGCAACTGAGATTGGGGTACGTGATGCATTTTGAAAGACTCTGTAGAGAACCTGGAGAATGCTGGTTCGGGCAGAGCGAGGAAAGAGAAACGATTTTGATTTTGGAAATGATGGGCTCATGATAGCGAGGATGTGAATCCTTCTGCAGGAGACACAGCATAGTTTAATAACAATTAGTTAATCCATAAAAAGAGATTAAATCTCTTCTCTCACAGCAGCTGCAAAGGGGAAAGGCATTGTGCTTCAAAGCCACAGACAAGATTTATTCAGTCCTAATCCGCCCAGGCACAGTGCTACGGAGTTTATATCAATCCTCACAACAACCCTAGAAGATAGGTACTGTTACTACCTGCCCGTTTTGCAGAGGAGGAAACTGAGGCTCGTAGAGATCAAGTAACTAGCCCCAGGTTACACAGGGAGAGAGCACGTGGCAGAGCCCAGAGTCAAACCCAGGCAGTCTGAGCTCAGAGGCGGATGGAGAAGTCTCCGAGCTATAACTCGTCTTTAGCACCCCCTCCCTGTTGCGTAAAATGAATCGATGCTATGATTACTGCTGTATTATTAGCACTGTTAAAATTACTGCCTGCATTAAACCCGGCCCTGCTAGTTCCACCGCCTCCGTTACAAAGAGTGACCACACTCATTCTGTGTCGTCACGGCTCCCGCCGCAAGTCCTCATAAACCATCGCCGTTGCCTTTTCGTTCACACAGCCCTCCAGGCCCAAAGGCCTCCGAGAATTTAACAGAGCCTCCACGGCATACCATAAAACAAAACCAAATGCTCTCCTCCCCGCACCCCAACACACCCCCTTTCCCTGAGCATCCGTCAAAGCCAGTAGAGAAATAAAAACCAGAATCTCCAAACAATACACTTCCCCACAGATAATAAATAAAATCTCCAAAGAGGGGAGGAAAAAGAGCAAGGAGCCCCGCAAAGGCTGGGGGCTCGGGTGCACCGATGCACAGTGTGCCTTGAGCCAAGCAGCTACCACCAGATCCAGGGTAAGGAACCAATTGAGATAAAAAATGGACGTCCCCGTTACGTACGCCGCCTGCCCGTGAGGGCGCGCACGGACACCGGCAGGGAACGCAGTCCGCGTCGGTCCCCTTTGCTCTGTTGCACACAAATAAACACACATGTTGCCCCATGTGCAGCAGATGTTCAATAATTCCTATGCAGTGCATCAAAGTACCAATATTCATTTGCAAATTTTCCAAGTACACATGTTTACGGGCAATCATTTCTCTCCTCTCACAACCATGGGTCCGGAAGGAATTGTTTGTAAACCTTTTGCATTCGTTGCATGCATGCGTTGAAGCTTTCCTACGCATTGCACATGGAGAAAGTGACAGAAAGTGGCACTTTGTGGACCCGTCTGGAGACTGGGAGGAGAAGGAAGAGAGAGTCGAGTTTTAGTTTATATTTCTTTGATTTTTATACCGATAACACTGTTCTGCTGGGCAGGTTTTGACTTTCTTCATTTAAAGAAATTTAGCTTTTCTCCAAACTCTGTACATGCTTTATGATGCCTTTGAGCTGGCGGAGCCTCATATACGTATCCAGATGTATAGTTTTACTCTGTTCTTGGGCAAGAAGAGCCTGCCCTAAATGCCAGTCCTCAGGGGGTCGCACACTGTCTCTCCTCCAGCCAAATCCTTCCTATGGGTGGAAGAGACCCCTGGACCAATGGGCCAGCCCATGCAGAGACCACTCACCTTTTCTGGGCCATGTAGCTGGCACCTACTGAATACCATGTAGATGCATTCGCTGTGTTGCCTGTGTGTATGTGTGATATATATATTTCAGATGTGCTACGAGCTCTTCAAGATGAAAATCTCCCTGAAACATCATCACTGCTCCCTCTCATGGGCCACTTTCTCTAGTTGGGGGAATGAGGCTGGATTTTGTTTTCTCATGGAGAAGGCATTGTAGTTGGTCATTTTGTGAACTGGGTTCTTTCTTCTGAATGACATACCCCTGGGACTTGACTCAGAGTCATTTGTGAGCATACAGGGATAGGAAGCTGGGAAGAAGCTTTTTCTACTGGACGCAAGCTTCTCAGAGTGGGTTTGTGTGGTCACTGTGAAAGGTGGGAGTCAAGATCCCAGGGATTATGACCATTTCATGACCTGAGCCCCAAGACTCCAGACTGTATTGCCAGATGCGTCCTTCATGTCTCCATGTGGTCCACATTCCGCTACATCAGACTCAACATGTTGCAAATGGAACTGATTTTCTTCCCTCCAAACCTGGCTTTCTCCTGGGCGCATCATCTCAGCAGATAGCTGCTCCATTCTCTGAATCTTCTAGAGCAGAAGCTGGACATTATTCAAGTTTCTTCCTTCCCCATCACGCCAATAACAATGGAAACAAGAAACCACCATTAGCTGAGCACCTGCTTTGTTCCGGGTGTGGTGATAAATGCTTCACAAATCCTATATCACTTACTCCTCCCATATAACTGTGAGGTTGGTGTTACTGTTATCCCCACTGTACAGATTAGAAAACTGAGGCTCAGACAGATGACGTAGCTTTCCAAAGAGATGCTCTGACAAAACCCAGTTTCCAGCCAAGTTGTTTGGACATTTTCCTTCTATCCCCTGTGACTCTCTTTCCCCAGCCAAGTTCCTTCCAAAGCACCCAGTAGGTGTTCAGAAATGTGCATTGGATTGAATTGAACCAACCCTCTAGAGGGTGTTAAGAACGGCATCTCTGCCCCGTCCAGTTGGAAACTGTTTCCAACACGAGGTCCTCCTTGGAGAGGAAGGGGAGTGGGCTAAGAGTGGGGAGAGAATGGATGGAGGGACTTCAAAGGGACGAGAAACTATTACTGCGAAGTCTGTTTATAGAGCCAGTGAGTGATGGTGAGGGGGAAACGCTGAAAAGCAGAAGGAGGGAGAAGTGCCCGCTTCACGAATCTATCACCCGTCGTTTTTCATCTCCTGGCCAAACCATGGGCCCCTGCACCTTTGAAAGTCTCTTCATTCCCTAAGCTGGTGGCCCACATTCGACCACCACCCAGCCTCAAGCAATGCGTGTGTGATCACAGCACGGTGTGAAGGTCAGCCGGGTCTGCTTCCCAGAGGCCTGAGAAGTGCAGGGGTCAGGCATCATTAGAAACATAACAATGGGCACTCTTGTGGCATTTACTACATGCCAGGCACAGCTCTAAGTTCTTTTGAATGCTTTTAATCCTCATGACAACTTTATGAGGAAATTGCCATGATTAGTCCCATTTTACAGGTAAGGAAACTGAGGCATAGAGAGGTGAGCTTGCCTAGGGCCATTCAGCTAGGAAGAAGTAGAACTGGGAGTTTATCCCAGGAGTGTGGCTCCAGAGGTGACTCTTTTAATCCTTGCACTCTATTGCCCTCCAGACAAAGAGGCTCCGAGCCATGAGTTCAAGCCCCGCTGCTCCAGCACTTGATAACTGCACAACTTGGGCAAGCTGCTTTCTCTCTGAGCCTCACTGGCTGCGTCTGTAAAATAGGGACAATAATCACAACGGCCTCATAGTGCCGCTGTGATGATTCTGAAATAATCCACATAAAGATAAGGGAAACTCAATGTTAGCGATTGTTATTATGTCTCCAAACACTGGGAGACCCTTTCCCCTGTGTGTCCAAAGTTGCAAGGAGGGTTTGAAAAGCCCAGCCGGGACAATAATGTTTTCCTACTTTCCTATTTCACAAGGATTCATGAGAAGCAAAGGTCACAATGTATATGTGTACCAGCACTTTTTAAATTTGCGTCTTGCAATATTTCAGGAACATGGAATTGTTGAGAATATTAATAATATAATAAGTACCCATGCATTCAATATTCAGCTTAAGAAAAATCTCTCAGATGCAGTCGGAGCCTCCCAAGTAACTCTAATTGCATTTCTTGCCTTCCCTCTTCAAGAATTAACCACTGTCCTGATTTTAAAGTTTATCATTCGTATGCGTATCTTTCTACTTTTACCCTGTATGTACGCATTTATCCTGAAACAACGTATATATTATGTAACATATGGTATTGTTTCACACATTTTAAAACTTCTGTCCCTGTTCTTGTGCAAATTTTTCCTAACATAGTGATTTTGAGATTGACTTATGTTGACATGTGCATTTCTGGTTGGTTATTTTTACCGCTATGGAGCATTCCGCTGAGCATAAGCACCTCAACTTACTGACTCATTCTCCTGTTGACAACCATGTTGGCAGTTTCCAGGTTTTTAGCATCACACACAATGTTGCAATGAATGTTCTCGTACATGGCTCCCTGCGCACATGTGGAGGACTTTCTCTACGGGTCCATAGCAAGTATTGAATCACTGGTCAAAATGTTTGTGCAACTAACTGGCTGTTGTTTGCTTGCTCTCCAACATGGCAATACCATTTTATCCTGCCATAAACAGTGACTTGGTAGGCTCATTGCCTCACATCCTCGCCAACTATCAGTTTTTGTCAAATGACAGCAATTTTTACAAATGGGAAGCATTGTTATTACTAAGGATACCATGTGTGGACAACTGATCCCCCACAGTCTGAACCAGGACTTCTTTTTCTGTGCTCCTACAGAACGCAATCCTCCCCATGCCAAAATTGATACTGAAATTGCCTGTTCATTTTTTCTTTTGACTCAACTTAAATCATGAGATTGGGAACTGTCAATCACATTTTAGCCCTGGAATCACACCCAGAACCTGACACGCCGTAGACACTCAATAAATGTTTATTAAATAAATAACTGGATTATTGTTTGCCACTGCAACCTAGAGCCTGGTGAATGGGTGGGGTCCCTGCATTTTGCTGAATGAATGAATGAGCAAAACACTCAAGTTAAAGTGTGAAAGATGTCCAGACACTGTGGGAGAAATTTCTATTGACCCATTCATTCATTTATTCATGCATTTGCTTTTTAAATGAGCATTTGTTGGGTACCTGTTACGTGCCAGGTCCACGGACTACATCTTTGAGCATCCCATGGTGTGTTATTTTGCAGTGTGATAGGCTCTAAGTCACAGGTGAGCACAGAAAAGAGAAACCTAACAAACCTGGGTACAGGAGGCAGCAAAGTCTTCCCAGAGGAGCTGGTGTTCCCCAAGGTGTTCCCTTCGGTCCTCCTCTCCCCATCATGTCCCTGCCATCTCCCGAGGACCCCGCCCCTTTCTCAACCTACTTCAGAAGTAGAATTCAGCTGCTGGATCAACATCTCCTTTACCTTCAGTTTCCCCCAAATCAAAAGCCAAAAGGTCCACATAGTTGAGGTGTCGGCTGCAGTGCTTTTGAATTTGGAGCAGGGAAGTCGATGAGGAGGTGCGCTTCTCTTTCTTTGACTATTACTCCAGAAAGAAAAGATGGGAGAAAGAGGAGCGGGGGTCTTGCCGACACGGAGGACAGGGGCTGGAAGCAAAGGGGGAGGAGACATCCTGGAAGAGAAAAAAGCAGGCTCCATGAGATCCTGCCTTTGGACCCAGGGCCCGGCGTCTTAGAAACTCACACCTAGGGATCTGCCAAGCAGGCTTGCAAACACACCTCCCAGCTCAGGCACAACCGTAAACCACTCAGCCGGCACTCGCTGGCTTTACCGTGATGGGCCCGTGATGTATTTACCCAAAGAGAAGTGAAAGGTAGCTGTAGCCATGAAGCCATAAATACATCCCAGCATTTGGGTGACGTCACCCCAAACTCCCAGCACAGTGCTCCACGGTTTATGAAATCACAACACCAGGCGACGTCTCCTGGGTGGATGTAGTGGGAGGCTCCAAATTTATTTGACCTGATTTGTTGAGTTTTTTCCCCTTTCACTTTTGAGGGGAGG
This sequence comes from Propithecus coquereli, assembly GCF_000956105.1. Taxonomy (NCBI): domain Eukaryota; kingdom Metazoa; phylum Chordata; class Mammalia; order Primates; family Indriidae; genus Propithecus; species Propithecus coquereli. The sequence continues at coordinate 8,382,343 of NW_012154285.1, forward strand.
AGGTTGTCGGGGCTTCTCCTATTTACTTGAGGAGAATTTACTCAACTGACTTTTGTCTGGGATGAGAACAATGCAACCTTGAAAGTAACAGGAAGTGGGTCTGCTTGGAGAGCAAAGTGGCTGCTCCATGATTTTGGAGAAATGGATCCATGCTAGCGTAGTCACGCTCAAAAAGCAGCCACTCTCTCAATTTTGGCTTTTTCTTTGGACCTTAAATACTCAGGTGAAGATTTTTATTTACTTTGTTCATTGCTACAACCTCAGTGCCTGACAGGTTGTATGCACCCTATACGTATTTATGAAATCTATAAACCATTGCTGGAACCCAGGCTGAAAGGTTTGGATGAACTTTACTGCTAACTGAAAATATCAACTAACTCTGAGAGTTTGATTTCATTAAACCTAAGTGACAATTCTTGTGCGTGGAGGATAGGAGTACAGATTGATACATCTTTCTGGAAAGAAAATTAAAAATGTGTTTCGAAAAGTCTTAATCCCAGTAATTCCACTGCTAGGCACTCATCCTAAAGAAATAATCAGAACTCTGCACCAATACTTAGGTACAAGATGTTCATTGCAGTGTTATTTATAATAGATGGCAACTGGAAATAATGTTCAGTGTTCAGCAATGGGAAACCTATTAGCTTATGTTACCATATTTAATGTTTTAAAAAAACTATTATTAAGAGTGAATGTGCATAGTCTCTTTGTAACAGGGAACTGGGTGGGTTATAAAACTGTACACACAGTATGATCCCAATTTTGTCAGAAAAAGAAATATATATATATTTAACAGAAGGCTATACACTAATAAGCTTCAGAAGCTATCTCTGGGTGGTAGAATCAGGTTATTTAAATTTTTTTCATCATTTTATTTTACTTCCTAGTTTTCTACAGCAGACATAACTCAATTATTAATAATAATAAATGTAATGAAGAAATCTTAGTCTGAGGGTCTATAATATCAATGTTTTTGAGGGAGGCCCCTATAAATCAGTGTGCTTGTTTTAAAGGTACATTCCCCCATCCCACAACTCAACTAAGTGATTTTGATAAAAAGGGATAGGATGGTGACCCACCCACATGTATTTTTGTCTGCTACCCTGAACTGTCACTTTCTGCACCTGAATTTTCTTATGAGAGGATTATAGCATTTTAGTAGATCTCAAGATTTTCTAAGTCAATCACTAAGTGGGTTACATGAGATATTAGTAAGCTATTGCTGCAAAAATGCATGCAGTGTTCAACAAATCTCCCTAAAGTGTGATGGTTTAAAGCAACAAGCATTTATTCCTTGCTCAAGAATCTAGGAGTTGACTTCAGTGCAGCTGATCTTGGCTGGGCTCTGCATGGAGGGCTCCATCTCAGGATTGGGATCAGGTCGGATTTATCATCTCTCTCATCCTTCCCAGACCCATGGCCACTCTGGACACAATGAATGGAAGGAGCATAAGGACCACGCATTTATAGCTTCTATTCACATCACATCCACCAACATTTTATTAACCAAGCAAATCACATGCCGAGACTAACGAAAGCGGTGCAGAGAACTACAGTCCACTCGCTGTAGCAGAAAGCTGTGCAAACTCACATGGCAAAGAATGTGGATGTGCATATCCGGTATAGGGAAAGTCGTAAACTGTGCCAATAACAACTCAACCTATCACATGTGGGAATGCCGCTATCTGCCCGCTGCCAACTTTCACTTCACCTTGTCTTTGTCGAAGATAATAAAACTTCAGAGAAATTAAAATTTCAGAGGCCCCTCCATTTCAGAATGCAGGGGCTTGGCTGTACACACTTGGCTGGGTACTGCGTCTCTTAATAGTTCGTACATCTAGGTCTTGCCACTCCTGCGAGATGGCAAGCAAAAGCCACAAATAGCACTTTATGTCTTCATTATAGGCTCAACTCCTTGCAGTAGGGCTCAGAGTGTGTTCTTCATAGAGCTGACAAATTCGTTCTTGGATTTTGTGGAGGTTTGTAGAGCATCAACTTGGTTAAGCTGGAACTATGTTTCTAAGAAGCCCCTTGGTCTTTGGGGTTCAAATTAGAGTTGGCTCTAAACTGGATTTATGGAAGAGTGGAAGGACAGAATGAAGCAACAGCCATTAGCCTTGGAGGACCTCTTGGTGTCGGCAGGTCCCAGTGGGTGGGTCCTCTCTTTCCTCTGTTTCCTTTGCAGCTGTTTCCCAACTCTCTCCAGCAGACGCTTGGAGCTGGACTCACAGAAGCCATATTACACAGAGGTGGGGATTGACAAAGACCCCTCTGCCTCCCACCCACAAGCTTCCCCTTGATATTCCCACCCTGGCTGCTGGACATGTGTGGCTTCTCAGATTAGCTGGTTGGTGATTCCTTCTAGGATCTTCTAACTTCTTCCTGGACCTTCTCTCCCCAGTTCCCTCTACACTTAACCATTAACACGCCCCTTTTCCCAGACCTCATGGTAGTTCTCCCTCACAGATTGAACACTGACCAGTATAGACCACCTCAAGTGACAGTCCATTCAGGTAGCAGATTGCAGGGCACATTTGTTCTCTTATAAACTGTGCGTGCCTCAGTTTCCCCATGTGTACAGTGAGGGTCTCCAACTCATGGCATTGTTGTGAGACTTAAATGAGTTAATCTGTGTTAACTAGTTGATAGTAATGGCTAGCACAGTTTATTGTGGGAGCTTATTTTCTAACCTTGCTTCTCAAATACTTTTACAGAGAAGGCAAAAGGAATTTCTTCTTCTCCTGATTGTATACTATTCATTTCAAGGTGCCCAGCTCTTGAAGATTATTCTGGGTACTGTTTAACTTGTTGGACACTATGAGTCAGAAAAAAGTTCAGTCAAAGAACAATAGACATAATAATTAGACACGTATGTTGAGTAGTTACAAAATAACTTTGCTTTAATCCACTCATTTGGTTCTTCGATTCATCCCAGGACAGAGGCAGGCCGGGGAGTGCTATTTCCATTTTACAGATGAGGAAAGCTGTGTGACAGTTTCCAGGGTGCAGGGTTGGTAGTGGCAGAAGGTAACTCCTGCCATTCTGATTTCAGGTGAGGCAGCTTTTGCATTACACTGAAATGACTATAATATCTGCAGATTTTGAGAATGTACTGCATGCTGGTAACTGCTGTAAATTATCTTCTTCTAACTGCCCTACAAGTTAGATATGACTATTATCATTCATTTTTTTAAAATGAGGAAACTGAGGCACAGGGATGTTAAGTAACTTTTCCAGTGTCCTATAACTTGTCTCTTTAGGGATTCTATGGCCGCCGGTGCAAATCTTGACCACTAAGCTACGTGAGATGGAGGGTTGAGGGGAAGGAAGGAGGCTCTGAGTGTCATGCCAGGCAGGGTCTGAAACTGGAGATTGTAAGACATGGATCCCGTTCCATGTCTGCACCTCTCTCCTCAATGCGGTGGATTGAATTATTGGCCCCAGTGACTCACTCCCCTGACGTTACATCGCACATCCTCACCCTTGCTGTGGTTGGAAATGTGTTTCCCCACAATTGAGCTCTAGGCTTGGCCACGTGACCTGTTTTGACCAATGGGTGCTGGCAGATGGGATGTGAGCAGAGGCTTAGAAGGTGCTTGTGTAGTTGGTCTTCATCTCCTGCACTCTGGTTATATGCTATGAAAAAAATATGCTCTTTCAGCCTGGGCTCCAGAATGAGACACATGGAGCAGGTCACATTCCCTGAATGGTCACCTGGACTCAACCTGGAGCCTGAAGTCCTGCCTAGCCTGGCTGAGTTACGACTGACCCACAGACCATGAGCCTGAGAACGCATGATTGTTTTAAGCCACTGAGTCTTGGGGTAGTTTTGTTATGCAGCATTGCTGTGGCAAAGCTGACTAATCAGTTGAAACACCCTATTGGTGTGGGAGAAAAAAGTTGCTAAACAGTGTGCATAGTAACTTCTTATTTAAATATATATGTATACTTGCATGTGTGTGTGTCCCTGTGTGCATGGAGGTCTATAGACCAAATGTTAATGGTGCTTTTCTAAGTGGATGCAGTTTCCAGAAACTTTCACTATATAAATCATCCATAGTTGCAATGTTTGATTTTTTTATGCCAAAAAATATATAATGTGTTTAAAATCACACAATATAGATGGGCTTTCTTTATAAAACTTAATATATTGTGGTCGCTGATGGATCTGCCAACAGGAAGTGACTTTGTCCTAAGTAAAAATGCAAATATCTCCTTAGGAGGATCTTCCCTTGGCCAACCAGATTCCAGTAATCTCATTCTGTGAGCAAATTCCCTACAGCACCAAGATGAGGGATGGGAAGACACAAACAAGAAATGATTTCTCCAGCATAGTGGATCTCAGCTGGGAGTGATTTGTCTCCCCAAGATCATTAAGCAATGTCTGGAGACATTTTTGATTATCACCCCAGGGGATGCGGGGCAGTAGATGCTATTGGCATCCAGTGGGGTGAAGCCAAGGATGCTGCTAAACATCCTGCAACGTGGCCCCCCTCCCCCCGTGAAGAATCATATAGCCCACATGTCAACAGTGCTGAGATTGAGAAATCGGCTTTTACAGGCTGTGTATGAAACCTTCTCTGATCCCGAATCTGTGATAGGCTGGAGGGACACAGTGAACGTACTTCACAGGAACACAGTTTGGTGCACTCAAGGTTAACCCAGAGCTTGTCCAATGTGAGTAACTTGCAGAGTGAGGTCACCCTGAACTTTGGGATGGAAGATTGAGCAAGCATGGGTTTAGGGAGTTAGGGCAGGCTCTGGGATGTTAGACAGTGGATTCCTTGGCTCCAGACACGGCTGGTGTCCAAGACAGACATGTGGTGGTTTCACGACATGGGAGCATCTGCGCTATCCCAGCAAGATTACTCATAGGATAAAATTAGACAACCAGACCCAGGCAGATACTAATCTACTTTCTGTCTCTACAGATTTGCCTTTTCTGAACACTGCATATAAATGGAATCATACAATATGAAGTCTTTCACTATTAGCTTCTTTTACTTGGAATTTTGGAGTTTCATCCACGTTGTAGCGTATACTAGTACTCTGTTCTTTTTTATTGCTAAGTAGTATTCCATTGTATGGATATACTAAATCACATTTTACGTATCCACCCACCAGTTGATGGACATTTTGATTGTTTTCACTTTGGGGCTATATTGTACTTCTAAAATACATTTTTAAACGTTTTTAACTATTAAATTATAATTATACTTGTAAAACACCAGTATTTTTAGATATACACATATAGCCCAGAATATAACAATTTCTTTAAATATGTAAATGCTGCAAAACAGATTCCCTGTCTATCTGACATCCACATATTCTCAGGAAAATCTCAACAGTTTAGAATTCTTTAACTTGGAAGCCATAAAGTTATTTATTAAAGAAGATTTAAAAAGCAGAATAAACTAAATACATGTGTTCTTAGTAGTAGCTAATGTTAATTAAAAATTTATCTTGGAACTATTGGAAACTATTAAAGTGCTTGACATGTATTAATTTATCTTATTTTCTTGACTACTCTAAGAGGAAGATATTGTTATTATCCTTACTTTACAGATGAGGAAACCAAGGAGTAAAAATTTTAATGATGTTCCCAAGGACACGCGGTCAGGAAATAGCAAGAATCAAAGCCAGGGAGTCTTGCTCTTGATCCCAGCCTCCTACGCATGCACTGATTTTTTTTCAATCAACATAAATTACTTTCTTTATTACAGTCTATGTATCGTTTGGCTTTAAAACATCCATGCCAATATAAGCTAATGATTGCATTTTGCTCGTAATACACTACAGCTTGAGCTTTTCAATCATGTACCCAGCGTTGAGCCTAAGACTACGTGCTTTGCAGTCCCACCACTTGGTAGCATCGTGCAACCTTAAACGTGTAGCTCAACCTCTCCAAGCCTCAGTCATTTCATCTGCAAAATGGGATCATAAACCTCACAGGGTTGCTCTAGCATTCAATAAGCTGAACATCAGATGCCTCACACCAAGAAGGCATTGACTAGTGTCAGCTGGTGTCACTTTTGTCATATTTGTGTCATGCTTTCACTCACCACTCATGTTCACATCAGCTGTTAATATTCATGCATAGCCTGCATTGCTACTTTTATACGAATCCACGTCTATATTTATACATCTAGAGGCACTCGCCTGGAATCGTGCAATCGGTCTCAGGCTCCAATCTGAACAGCCTTTCGGAAGGGAGCAGGGAAACTCTTTGCTCGGGACGTGTACACACAGACCCCTAGATGCACAGACACCTTTCTCCACCCACCCCCATCGTGCCCCCATCCCCCTCTCTCGTGACATTCCAAACTGCAGAGGCTGACCCTGTCTCTCTTGATGATTTAAGTTTTGGAGAAGGACCGGAGAAGGATTTGTTTTGACATTTAAAGGCAATCCAGGTAATGAATGGCAGGAGAGGCATTCACCTCCCTGTCCATATATCTGCGCAACAGTATCTATTTTGGACGTAGCTGACACGCCATTTCCTTTGGCAGCGCAACGGGGGCTCGTCTTTAAATTAAACTCGTCTCTGACCCCTCCGAGCTGCAGCTCGAACAGGGGCAGACCCTGGCGAGGGAAGCGAGAGAGGCAGGGCAGGCCTGTTGGCGGTCAGTGATGTATGGTGGAAAGAACCCGGGAACCCCAAGCTGGAAGCGACACCCTCTCTAAAGCATTAACTAATGACCGAGCATGTCCCCAAGTCTTCTAATCACCTTTAATGTGCATGCTTAGAAGCTAACTTGAAAGCAGGTGAGATAAGCAGGTCAGACAAACAGACAAAGAAAACAAAATTAAATCATATAATTGTCTGTAGGTGGCTGGTTTGGGATGAAGAAGGGCAGTGCACTCGATTAAGAATTAACTACGGTGGAGAAAACTTTCAGGCTTCTGTCCATGTCTTTGCTCCAGTAACCAGCGGATCCCCCCAGCCCACTGCCCAGAGGGGCCAGTATTCTGTTCCTGAGTTAACTTGGTGGAGCAGAGAGGAAAATACTAGCACAGGAACCAGCAAAGCTTAGCTCTGCCACCTTACTAGCGAGAGGGAAAGTTTCTTTCTTTTTCCAATGCTCAGTCTCCTCATCTGTAAAAAATCCCTCATGTCTTTTGAAGGGTTATTAAAAGGCTCTAAATGCAGAGAAAGAGATGGAGAGACAGAAAGGCCGAGACAGAGAGCAGGGAAGAGGAGGAAGAGGAGGAAGGGGGGGAAGAGGAAAAGGAGGAGGAGGAGGGAGGGCAGAGGAGGAGGGATAATATAGATGTGCAGGCGATTTATAAACTGCTGCAAAGTACTTTCCAAATGTTGCAATTATTAGATAACTAGGAGGAGATGTTTGGGGCCTACGTGGGCAAAAACAATAATAATAAAAGCAGGTATTAAACTGGCCTGCCTTCCCAGCCACATGAACCTTTCGCTCCATGCTTTGCCATTATTCTTCCCTTCAATCCTTTTCCCCTGAGGTCCCAAATCTTTGATCTTTTACTTAAAAAAATTTTAAAAAGACGGTCAGGGGTTCTTAGCGTCTGTGTGATCCCTTCTGATTTAAACTTTAAATGAAACAAAGACCTCCTGGGGAATACCATGGCCAAGTTGACCTATCTGACAGTCGGGTAAATTTTCTTTCTGTCAAAGCAAAGAAAAGTGGGGTGGGTGAACGTGCTATGGGGGGGCAGATGATTCCAGTCTCGTACACGTGCCCTCCCACCCTTCCTCTGCTCAGCCAAGGATTCTTAGGACGTGGAACTTGGGTGGAAAACAATGGCAGTTTCTCGCTGGGCCAAAGTCACCTGGAGCCCTGGCGCTGGCTCCCGTGGGATGATGGAAGATGCATCCCAAGAACCAGAAAGAGAAACAATGAGGAACTTCTTTCCAGAAAGCCATTATCTACTCGAGACTTTCTCTCCAGTGGCAGCTGCTATGACTGAGCCCCCGGGGAGAGGGAGACCTGCGGACAGTCTCCAGAGCTGGCCAAGTGCAAGAAGACAGTGGGTCCCTGTGTTCCCATCTCCTCGAACCTGCAGGACCCCATGGCTTCAGAAACAGCATGTTTTGGTCCCCGGAGAGAAACAGACAAAGGGAATGAAGTGGTTTGTGCCTTCTTGGTGGGCAGCTCCCCTTCTCCTGACGGCTGTAAGCACCTCATGGAAGTAGATGTCCAGGAAACTGACTTTGGCAAAACACTGTTTCAGTGTCAAGTTTTGTCCTTGGACTCTCCTCTGTCTACCTTGTCACCAATAAGGACCCTGAAGGCAGCCCTGTTTAGAGATGGCAACAAACTGGAAAGAACTCTTCCAATTTGGATGATTTTAAAAGAATCTACAATTTGAAATATTGCCAGGTAAAGTGTTAGGTGTTTGACGTAAGCTCACTTTTAGTTTTTAATCCGATGTCAAAACACAGGATGAAGAAGTGGTTTCATCATAGCTGATATGATTACACCTCGAGGGCCTGGGTTACTAAAGCTCCCCAATAATAAGGTCAGAGTAACTCGGGAGATACACCTACATGCCCACCCGTTGATGAATGGGTAAATAAAATGGTCTCTCCATACGATGGAGTATTAGTCAGCCGTAAAAAAGAAGGAAGTCCTGATACAGGAAGGGATCTTAGAAATCAAGACACACAAATGAAGTAGTTTGTGGTGTCAATACTGGGTACAGCAGATGGCTGCCCACAAATCTTTAGAGAGTCGTGTTGTTGAGGAAAAAGAGAGCCTCATATGGTATAATCGATGAAGTTTACATGGGAAATCAATTTGGGCTCAACATGTGGTAGAGATTTAAGAAGGCAGAGTTCTTTAAAAAATATATATGTATAAGTATATATGTGCGCGCGCGCGCACACACACACACACACACACACACACACAGCTACTTCCCTGTCAAGGCAGTGTTCAAGAACAAAGTGGGGAGCGTTTACCTGCGATGTTAAGAAGGAATTTCTGCACGAAGGATAGAGGTTGGAATAGAAGGCTGCCAAGAACATGTCCAATTCTTAAGTGCCTGTGATTCCAGAAAGACTAGATCACAAGTTCACTAGAATCCTGCCAAAGTAGTGTCTGCTTTGGGACAAAACTCAGGATGAGGTGGTTGGAGAAGCTTGAATTATAGAAACCACCAGAAGACCTGTTGTAAGGCTTCTTGACTTCTTGAGTTGTCATCCCTGCCCAGGACAGTGTTTCCATGTTGATTCAAAGGGCCACCCCCGGGAGCCAGTATCATATATTGGATACGGACGTGATTGTGGAGTTAGAGAGATTTGGGTTCAAATCCTGGCTCTGCCATTTCTGCGCCGTGGGATATTGAGGCAAATTACTTAGACTCTCAGTTTTCTCCTCTACAATATCAAGAGTAATTTTGTATAAATATATAAATTCTCTATATATTATAGCGTCAGTAAAGCATTAAAATGAGTGCTCTTATTGTCATCCTAAATTCTTTTTAAATTCTGGATTGTAAAAATAAAATCAACACGTTAAAGCATACCTATTAAAAATTAGAAGCAAACATATCCTGAAATCTCACCTCCCAGATACAGCTTTTACTTCTCTTTTATACTTTCGTATACTTTTCATATATGCTTCAACAAGTGTTTATGATTTTTATCGGGAAAAAGTACAATAAACGATACACTAAATATTAAAACTTGACATCATCCTTATAACATTCTGCGTGCTCTCTTACGAGTCATTTTTGATCTCTAACATCCTCTGCTAAAACATAGCAAGTTGAGGTACTAAGAGTTAGGTGCTAGGAAACCTCAGATTTGGGAATCTGGTCTCCATCATCACCATCATCATCATCACTACCAGCACCATCACCACCATCAGCACTACCAATTATGAAATACCCCTAGGCAAGCCACGCGGTCTTTCTGGATTCTGTGTGTGCATCTCGGGTCCCTGTTGGCTCATCTTTAACTCAGTATGAAACATCGATTTGACCCTACAAAGAATTTTAATAGCCCTTCCCTATAACATTCTTACCAGGGTCCCAGTAGACTTATTGGCATTCAGTTCTAAGTGTCAGCCCTAGGTGAAAATGCAGTGAATTTTAAATATATATTAAAATTCTCTGTAGCCCATACCTTGGGAACTTCTCTGTTCCAGAGTAAGTTTTCCTATCAAGTTCTGGGGCTCTGAGACCAGTTATCTTGGAAGATTTAACCACACAAATGCATCCAAGAAGGAGTAGGAGAAAAACCAGCAACACAAAGATGACTTCCTCAAGCTTGTGGCTGTGAGCAAAGTTACCCCCAAAGAATCTGGTCAGTCTTTTATTTTTCTGGACTCAATCCTTGACCTGTTGCCTCATGGTAGAGTGCGTTTGTGAGCGACGCGATCAAGACATTCCACTGAGTTATACTACATCCAAATATCAGACGATGCCTTTGAACCCCTCCGACAAACCACAAACTTAGGAACCAACGTTGACACAACACTCAGCAGATTCAAAACACTGAGCCGGGGAGAGGGGAGGACGTGGGCAAAAAGCTCTTTGATTAAATGTGTTTCTTTCTCTTTGTGCTCTAATGGAATCTGTGGTACTGCCTGGCAACGGGCAAGTTCACATGCTTGTGTTTTGAAGAAAGTCTCTGTCTCAGAAGTTTCCAGCCAACAGCAATATTCGAGGTTTGTTATTGGTTTCAATAACTGAGCATTTCGATGGATAAACATTCGAGCAAGAAAAGGAAGGCACGGAGGAGAAATTTCTCTGAAGAAAGAAAGGGCAGTAGATGCAAAGAAAAATCAAAACATCTTGTTCTTCAAAGAATCGGGGACATCTTTTCTCAGACTTCCCTCTGCAGGAATAACTGTCTAACCTCTGTGCCTTGTTTTTAATTCCTCCACACTGGTTTTAGTTTTTGCCAAGATGGATGTTGGGTCTGAATGAAAACCAGAATCGTTTATCTTTGCCAAAGCGTTTTCTTCTTCTGCGGCAGAAAGTTACGAAGATAGGTGACTTCTAATTGGAATGTGCTGCTTCCAAAGTTATCAGGTTCCTGTGGTTTGCTGATAACCAAAGAGACTGAAGCTCAGGGGTGCAGAAACCCATTGAGGATAAATGAGGAGACCATTAAAAAGAAGATGCATGGCTTTGTAGCCAAGGAGGCAACCAAGAAGAGATTTTTCTGGATGTGGGGAGATTTCATTTGCTAAAAAGAAGGCTCGTAAAAAAAGATGATGCACTTCAATTTTCCAAATCATGGCTCAAACTCTTTTATTTGTACTTCCTCTTTAGGTCTAACGTTAGGTAAAACAGTCGCATGCCAGGCACTTTTTCAATTAAGAATAAAAGGTAGAGGGCAATTGAAAGCCAATGACTGATTTCTTCCTCTCTCCTCTGCTCGCTGAGATGAATTCTCTTTGAAGCCAGAGGCAGACGGAATCTGAAGCCTGGTCAATAAGAAAACCTAGACTGCTCAGAGAGCCTCCTTTGGTTTGAGGTGTAGGATAAACGTCTAAGGGCATTTCTTTCCTCCTAGGTGAAGCAGGTGTGCATTTTATTGAGAGACAGGGGACCGAGGTCTTATGCGTGACGATTAGCAAGCCCAACATTTGGGGACTTAGAAAGCACTCAGTTCTTCCTACTCATTATCACTTTCCACCCATCTCTCAGCTCAAATTAGCCTGGGGGTTTGGAGTTGCTTTTATAGGGAAACCGAGAACTAGCACATCACCCACTGGGGTAGCCATTTCATATTCATTATTAATAATCACAGAGCACTCCATTTATAGGCTCTATGATATCTGGCTACATGTTGCAGGGTCCCTGTTATTACAGCTCCTCCAACATGAGAGAGATAAAAACCAAGAACACCTCCTCGGAAGCCAAATGGAGCAGAGAGGAGACGACCGAGTGGTATGTCACTCAGTAACGAATCTGATTTATTAGAAGTGGAAAGAGTCATCAACAACTTTTTTTAAAAGGTGCAAGTTAACGCTAATCTTTTTCCCTTTTATGCCTATAGATTTTGTCTCATGGCTAAAGCTGCAAGTTTTTTCCCAGAATATTAAAGGTTTGGGAATCAGAATTTGGAGGATAGAAAACCCATTCCAGCAAGGGTTCTGGCCTATTTGCTAGAAGGTTCTCACCAGGTTGGGGCAGCTCGGGGCCGTTGTCCCTTTTGTGTCTCTGGGAGACAGGACGGAAAGGAACACTGAACCTCAACGCCGCGGCGGCGGCACCGGCGGGAAATATGTATCGCTAGTGCCCTCTAGTGGTCAAAGCCTGGCTGGACGCGAAAAGAGATTTTTCACCCTGAGCTGGGTGTTGAGTGCTTTTGAAAAGCAATTTTGCAACTTGGCTGTTGTCATTGTGCCCTACTTGTAATGGCTTTTGACTTCACAATGCTGGTTCTTTCATTTTAAGCTGTTTCCAATTCTCTTGTGGAAGCAGATGAGTTTGAACTAAACTGCGATTTTTGAAAATGGCAAATCGTGATGTTTCTAAGGAAAACTCGTAGCCTCCAAAGCAGACTGTCCTTTGGCTACATGACTCCCTCTTGACTGCCTGTCCTCAAAAGCAACATCCTCACATTTATAAACATTTTCTATCGCCCACGTTTGTTTGGCAAAATTGTTTTTTTCTTCATAATCATTGTGTACCTTATAAAGGATCTAAAACTTAGCATTCCCTTTGACCTGAAAATTCATCTTACAAGAATTTTTCCTAAGTAATCACTTAGATATTAGCAACGTTGAGAAATAAGCTATTTTTTTTATCAATTATTCATTATAAAGGGAAAAACACAAACCACCTGAAAGTCTAACAATAGAGAACTTGATAAATTATAGTTCATCCAGCTGATGAAGTAGTCAGTAGTATTTAAAAATGACAGGCTACACTTGGGAGGATCCTTTGCTAATGGCTGGGGACACTAAAGTCTAGAGAGTGTGAGTGATTTTCCCAGAGGCTCACACAAAATCAATGTGGTGGTTACACGTCAGTGCTCCTTTTTTGGTGGGTCATTAAGCTACATATTTTCTGAATATATATATCCATTATTTAAAAAGAGGGGTTTTTTACAGAGTAAAAAACCAGGTATTTTTTAAAGAAACCAGGTATTCTAACCCTTAATTTAGCATTCTGTTTCCAACACTATTCTACTCCTACAAAGAAGGAATGTACAAAAGATAAAAAAGATGGAATCACAGTCCCTGGAAACTAAATTTAAAAGTTGCATTTAGAACATTCCATTGATGAAGGCTGGGCATGGTGCCTCATGCCTGTAATCCTAACACTCTGGGAGGCCGAAGCAGGAGGGTCGCTGGAGGTCAGGAGTTCGAGACCAGCCTGAGCAAGAGGGAGACCCCCATCTCTACTGAAAAAAAAAAAAGAAAAGAAGAGAAAAAGAAATTAGCCAGATAACTAAAAACAGAAAAAATTAGCTGGGCGTGGTAGTACATGCCTGTAGTCCCAGCTACTCAGGAGGCTGAGGCAGGAGGATGGCTTGAGCCCAGGAGTTTGAGGTTGCCGTGAGCTAGGCTGACGCCACAGCACTCTAGCCCCAGCAACAGAGCAAGACCGTGTCTCAAAAAAAAAAAAAAGAACATTCCATTGATGAAACTAGATTTGTTTGCAAATGGCTCTGTCATTGGTGAATTGGAAGAGTTCACGACTTGATAGCAGGTCTGGAAAATGATATAGTTAAAATTCTTAACTCCCTGCAGACAGGAGATTATCAATGAATTTCACTAATTCATGTTTCCTTATTGTCGTAATGACTGTGAACTGCCATACCTTTTGCTGTTATTTTAAAAACCCATAGAATGTTAAGAGAAAAACAGTTTGTCTAAATGAACAAGACAGTTCATGCCATCTCTATATTTCCATGTCAGAAGCAAAGAGATGACGAGTCAATTCTGAGTTACATTTAATAAGTATGTGTTTGTAGCTGTCATCCAGAGACAATAGTGAAAAACGGCTTAGTCCAAGACCTCCAGGTGCCCTCAGTATGGCCGGGAGGAAGTTTGACGTCCTTGAAAAACAAAATAGAGGGCAACATAAGGCAAATGAATGCATAAAATGCAACATAGGCATTATAATGCTGTATGGCGTGAAGTCAAGCATCAAGATGCGTGGTTCATGTGTGGTTCAAATTTTGAGTTGTGCTGATATGGAGATATGTCTGCATGGACAAGTGAGCTTAAATTTCTGTAGCTCAGTTTTCCCATCTGTAAAATGAGGATGACATTAGTGCCTACTATAGTAAAGATTAAATAAGAAAATGCACATTGCTAGAATATTCCATGTCCAAACATGTTAATATAACATTAATTATTGTTGAATACCTTTGAGCCTGGCGGACTGGAGTGTCCAGGTGGAGATTCTCAGTCTTTGCAGCAGGCAAAGCAATTTGCACGTTTCACAGAGCAAAGTTGTGTAGGTTTCACCTTCAGGCCAAGAGTAAGAAATCGCCATTTCACATAATTTGCCGGTTTCTGTCAGTAGAGGGCGCCCTTGAGACCTCCGCCCATGGGGATTTTTTTTTTTTTTTTTTCTTTTTTTTTCCCCAGGATTTGGTGGCAGGATGGACGTGCTGGGAGTAAGAAAGTTTCTCCTCTTTCTCTCTTTCTCAGCACAGGACTTACATTTATTATTTAGCTGGGTTTTTTTTCAAAGAGAATTAAAATATCATAAATTTCTTCGTATTCCTCCTTCGTCAATGTAGAAAGGTATTCCCTTTATTTTTGGAGTCAAAGACCAACCTTTATATGTGACTATAATGTCAGAAAACTGATTTTCACAAGTGTCTTGTACAAAGGACTCACTATTGCCGCAGTTTATAGACGTAGTTGGGCGAGAGAGAGCCGTGAGTATGCAAATTTATAATGACGGAGTGGCCATTCCATACTGTGTTTGCATTCCAGAAACAAGACTGTATGCTTGTCTTGCATGCAAATATTTAGTGCATTAAAAACACTGAGACCTTTTCTTTCATTTTTTTTATTACATTTGGACCTTTGAAAATCATACACCATCAGATATACCGCTATTCAGTAAAAATCTATTCTACTTTTTGGGAAGCACGCGGGTCACACACCATCGTGCTAATGGTCACCCAGACTTTACTAAGAGTTTATCGAAAAGGTAGGCTCTGCTCTGTGGGATCCTGAGCCTTGAAGTTTTGAAGGTTTTGGTTATTGTAAAACAATTTCAAGTAGATGAACTTAATTCCCAGCTGTTTTTCTTCCACAATGGGCTAATCATTTTGAGATTACCTAGTTCATTCCAAGAATATTCGATTCCTTGAGTTTGTAATCTATCCTGTCCTTGGAAAAGCTGGTTAAAAAGTCATGCTTTTTTTCTGTACAATAAGGATGAATTCCCCCCAGAACATACCTAATATTCCGCGGTTGCCATACAAGCCCCCAAACCCCCCACTCTCCTGTGCCAATGTCTGCGACCTTGACTTTGACTCTTGTTCCTTCTTGGGCATTAAGCCCAGTTTCTGCATGGCCACTTGATGATTTTTCTTTATTTCTTTTTCCTTCCTTCCTTCTTTTCTTTCCTTTCTTTTCTTTTTTTCTTTTTTTTTTTTTGCTTACACATCCACCTAAGTTGCTTATTTATTTATTTATTTATTTTTAAAATAAAAAATAAACAAGTTAAGGTGTGCAACATGATGTTTTGATATACATACACAAAGTGAAATGATTGCCACAATCAAGAAAATTAACATATCCACCTCCTCACACATGTACCTTTTTGTGTGCATAGGATGAGAACACTCACTGTCTACTCCCTTAGCAAATTTCAAGTATACTATACATTATTATCAACTACAGTCACCATGATGTACGTAAGGTCCCCAGAACTTATTCATCTCATAACTCCAAGTTTGCACCCTTTGCTCAACATCTCCCCATTTCCCCCACACCCTGGCCTCTGGTCATCATTGTTCTTCTCTCTGTCTACATATTCAACTTTTTAAGATTCCACATATAAGTGAGACGATGCAGTATATTTCTTTCTGTGTCTGGCTTATTTCACTTAGCATAATAGCCCCCTCGTTCAACTATATTGTTGCAAATGGCAGAATAGCCTTCTTTACGACTGAATGAGGGCTGGGTGTGGTGGCTCACGCCTGTAGTCCTAGCACTCTGGGAGGTACTCTGGTAGATTGCTCCAGGTCAGGAGTTCGAGACCAGCCTGAGCATGAGCGAGACCCTGTCTCTACTAAAAAATAGAAAGAAATGATCTGGACAACTAAAAAAATATATATAGAAAAAATTAGCCGGGCATGGTGGCGCATGCCTATAGTCCCAGCTACTTGGGAAGCTGAGGCAGAAGGATTGCTTGAGCCCAGGAGTTTGAGGTTGCTGTGAGCTAGGCTGACGCCACGGAACTCACTCTAGTCCAGGCAACAAAGTGAGACTCTGTCTCAAAAAAAAAAAAAAAGACTGAATGATATCCCATCGTGAATATATCCCATGTTTTCCTTCCCCATTCATTTGTTGATGGACACTTAGGTTGTTTCCATATCTTGGTTGTTGCGGATAATGCCACAGTGAATCCAGGAGTGCAGATAGCTCTTCACACTACCGATTCCATTTCCTTTGGGCATACACCCAGCAGAGGGATGGCTGGGTCGTATGGTAGTTCTATTTTTAATTTTTTGAGGAACTTCCGTACCATTTTCCATAGAGGCTTTACCAATTTACATTCCCACCAACAGCGTACCGGGGCTCCCAACATGCCACTCGATTTTAACTCCCACTTCCTGTTCCTGATTGCAAATCTTTTATACTTTTGCCACTTGAAGTGTTCCCCTACTCACATTTGAGCTTTGCTGTGCATGAGACGTTTTTAGATTTTTCCAGAATTTCTATGTTTAGAATGAAAGCCTCCTCCTTCTTTTTTCTCTGGTGTTTGAAATGACACTTTTATTTTTCTTCAATGTACCATTTATAGTAGTTATTTAATCTTGCTTTGTCTGTTATTGTCCATGCCCTAGGAGTGTGTGAGCCCCGTGAGGGTAGGGACCATGTCTGTCTTGGACTCTGTGCCGCTTCTCTGTGGCAGACGGTGTGAGTGCCCCACCTGCGTCCCTGGAGCATTCACTATTTCCACACATGCCAGCGGCTTCTCACTGCACGCAGCGCGACTCTCCAGCTGGGGCATTTCTCTGCCCGCAGGAGTGTGCTAGGTCCATGCACTGGACAAGCTAGGAGGGTGGGAGAGTCAAGCCCGGGGAATACTCCTCCACCCGGTGAGAGGTGGGAGTTGGTGGATAAATACTGCAGCTTTTCTTACTTTTCAGGTGGGCTGATTCTGACACATTTTACACAGTCTTTCAGAGGTCTGCAGTGGGATCAAATGCCAGTTGCCCACAGCAGTAACACCCTCTTTCCCTTTCTCTCTCTCTCTCTCTCTACATATATATATGTTGGTATCTCCTAGGATTACCTTCCAAACAATCCACTTGCACTCACAGCCTTTTATCAGGTCTGCTTCTGGAAAAACTCAAGTTAAGACACCCTATAACTCAGAAAATTTCCTGGGGATAGAATAGGATCCACTCTGAATGAAGGAATGCATATAGAGGTATTGCATTCATATCCCTTAAAAGTGAAACAGATTGCAATTGCTTGAAGAATTGGTATGTTACCCCCGAGCTTAGGAAGGTGAAAATATTCAGGGAGTATAATGGAGAGGAGGGAAAGGGCAAATGTGTGTCATTTGTCCACTGCTATGAGTTTTTTAAAATTGTTTATTTATTTATTTATGTATTAGAGATAGGATCTCGCTCTGTCACCCAGGCTGGGGTGCAGTGGCACAATCATAGCTCACTGCAGCCTCCAACTCCTGGGCTCAAGCGATCCTCCTGCCTCAGCCTCCTGAGTAGCTGAGACTACAAGTGCGAACCACCATGCCTGGCTAAGTCGAGACTTTTAATAGAATTCAGTGGAGTGTCGTTCTTTCTCCTATGCATGGGACAATAATGACATGTGTTTAACTTCTCGCATAACTTTCCTTATACAAGTAATGCCATAGTGAACATCCTCGTAATTGCACCATTGTACATTTCCATGGGAACTGCTGCAAGAGAAATTCCTAGAAATTGCTGTATCCCAAGGTATGAGTCTTTTACATCTGTCAGATCTGCCAAATTCCTCTCAATTTTGCATTCCCCGCAATCTTGCCAACATTAAACGTAACCCATTGCCTTCTCTTGGTCAATTTGATGTATGAAAAATAAACTCATTGTGCTTAGATTTTGCATGTTCGTAAGAGTGAATGAAGCTAATTTTCTTCTTCTGCGTGTATTACTTCCCCAAATTCTGAATTGGGAGAGAAATGAGGTGAAGCCCATGGAAAGGAGATAGGCAGACAGAGGTATACAATTGGGCAAAGAATATCAGGGAGCTCACGCCTTCGAATAGTCTCCCAGTGGGTGAAAAAATGAGAGATTTTTGTTTTGACGTGATTTCAAATGATTGCAGTGAGGAAGAAAAAAGCTGCAGTTGATCGTTATCGAAATTTTGAAGGGCTGAAAGTAAAAGACGATGTTTGCCAAGTGAAGGAATTCAGTGCATGAGGCAGCTTGAACAAACAGGCCCCGGGAGTGGATGTGATGGCTCTCAAGATGGCAAGATTAGCACGCCATCGTTGGTTGGGTTACTCCAAGGTTTGTCCATGATTTTATTAGCTCATCCATAATTTTATTTTCTATCATGGTGAAAAGGTTGTCATTTTTCTCTCTTACGAACAAACAGAAGGGTGGTATTGTGGTGGGCAGCCTTCTAAGGGTTCCCAATAATCCTTTTCCTCCGAGTTTTCACACCTTTGTGTGACCCCCACCTCCCGAATGTGGGCTGAGCCTAGTGACCTGTTTCTGAAAATCCTGCCAGAGCCACGGAGCGAGCTGGGAAGTGGATCCTTCCCCGGCCGAGTCTGCAAATGAGACTCAGGATGTGGCCAGCATCCTGATTGCCTCCAGGACAAGACCCCAAAGAAAAGGACCCCGTTACGCCGTGTCCAGGTGCCTGACCCATGGAAACAGTGCAGTAATCAATGTGTGTTGTTTTACACTGCTAAGTTTTGGGGCAATGTTTTGTGCAGCCATAGATAACTAATACAGATGGCATGTTTTACAGTGGATGTCGCTGATTTTATGGGATTTTGAGGGCTCTTTCATATTACAGAGAGTCAAAGTCTCCCCTCACCTGTTGGGGAAAGTGAGGCTAGAGCACAACCCCCCTCAGTTGCACTGATAGTATTTTCCTACAGAAATAAAGCTACTATTATCCTATTCTTCCCACCCCGCTTTGCTTCACGTATCTTTATTTATGCACATCAGTTGTTGTTCTGACGGTACCCCAGACACAACCTCAGCTTCATAGATTCCACCACTATCTTCGCCTTCTCATCGTCAAATATTGGCCAGACTCTAGATCTTCCGCTCCAAATGCCCCTTTTATCAAAGAGCACCCAGACATCACAGCAGGGTGTCTGCAGTCATGAGCTGACACAGGAATGGCAGCGATGCCTGGAGATGTGCATGGAATCCTTTTGGGCAAGGCTGCAGGGAGGGCCCTAGAATGTGAGCAGATGCAGGCAGTGCAGATTGTCCTCATTCGCGGCCCCGAAACTCTGATGTGGTTCTTCTTACAGTAATTAATGGTGCGCATTCGGGGGGCTCTTCCAAATGCACAGGCTTGGGTCCCACCCCAGATTCACAGAAGCCGCTGTGAATACACTGTCTTAGTTTGAGTTTCCTGGAAAGCAAATGCTGAAACAAAAACATAGCAGACCCTGGAACAAAGGTAGTTTGGCGGGTTATCTTGGGATGCAAAATGATGCAGTAGGACATTGAGACAGAGAAGGAAAAAAAGCCTCCCCTCCCAAACAAAAAAAGAGATAGGTGGGTTCATAAGCTACTTACCCCTGGTGGATCCTGGTGACTCACTCTCTTTGGTGGCCTTTGGGGAATCGTGGCAAATTTTCCTACTGGAGGACAGGGACCCTGGGGAGTCTCTACCTACTTCTGTCCTCCACTGGTTGAGGAGTGACCTCATGGTGTCAGCTTCCCTGCAGCTCCCTGCTTCTTGGAGAAAGCAGAGCGGAAAACACAACTGCAAGGCCTGCGTTTGGCAATGATGAGCTCATACCCAGAGATGGAGCACGGCTTGCTCAGTTACCCAGTGAGGGGGTAGCAGGGTTGGAGCCTCAGCCACATCTCAGCACCTCCAGATTTTCAGCCTAAGGCTTTTTCTCCTAAATCCCAATTGTTTGGTCCTCGCTGAGTGTTTGCTTTAAAAATCAACTTAGCTAAATACATGAATGCAATTTAAAACAATTAACACTGGCAGCTAATTAGGTCTTATAAAACCCTATGGGGAAGGTAATGCTATTATCCCTATTTTACAGGTGAGGAAATTAAGAACACAGAGCAGTTAAGTAATTTGCTTGTGGATAAACCCTAGCAGGTAGCTCTGCCAGGATTAGGACTCCCACGGTCTGGCCCAGGAGGGTTCCCTAGTGCTGGGCTGAGCACACACTACTCACACAGGGCTATGCATATGCGTGCATGTGTGTACACACATGTGTGTCTTTCCAAAGTCAAGCCCACATGTTTGCTAAGGCTGTGATTGAAATGAGATTTGGGCTTAAAACTCAACAACTTTCCTAATGCTAAGTGTCTCTCCTCCTCCCTGGATTGGAAGAATTTAATTTGCTCAGGAATCTCTCCTTTCGCCGCCGGGGAAACACAAAGTGACAGAACTTTGGCAGCTCCATCCGAAAGCTCCTGTAACTGTGGCCCAGCTCAGCCTGACACGGCAGAGGGAAGGAAAGTCCCAAATGTCAAGTAGCGCAGACATCCGCTGCTGGCCTTGTGCCAAACACCCGCCATGATGCTCGGGTCCTGTCACTCACTCCTGTTTGTGCTTACACCTTCCAGAGATGCTTAATTAGCTCCTGGTTCCATCTTTATTTAGCTATCTGTCAATGTCCCTGTCAGTTTTATTGCCTCTTCCTGATTTTAGAATTTTTATTTAGCTGTCTATTCTGAACACACCCGTGTCTCCCCCAGCAGAACCAATTATTTCATACTTATACAATCTATTTTTATCAAAGGACTTCCTACGGGTTTTTTTTTTTTTTTTTTTGACAGAATCTCACTGTGTTGCCTGGGCTAGAGTGCCG
>NW_012154285.1:8404265-8414809 GCF_000956105.1 Propithecus coquereli
AAAAAAAAAAAAACAAGAAAGAAAAAAAAAAATAAAAGCATATTATTTTGTAGCCTGCCTTGCTTCACTTA
This sequence comes from Propithecus coquereli, assembly GCF_000956105.1. Classification (NCBI taxonomy): domain Eukaryota; kingdom Metazoa; phylum Chordata; class Mammalia; order Primates; family Indriidae; genus Propithecus; species Propithecus coquereli. The sequence continues at coordinate 8,404,337 of NW_012154285.1, forward strand.
ATAAATTGTGGGCATTGTCTCAGCATCATTCTGATGGCTACCGTACTGGGTTAAATGGCATCCCCCCTAAATTTATGTCCATCCCGAACCTGTGAAAGTCATCTTATTTGGAAATAGGGTCTTCGCAGATGTAATCAAGTTAAGGTGGGGTCTTACTGGAATAGGATGGACCCGAAATCCAAGGACTCATGTTCTCATAAGCAGGAATTTTGGACACAGAGACAGAGGGAACACGGCCCTGCTAATGCCTTCATTTCAGTCTTCTGGCCTCCAGAACTGTGAGAGAATAAACTTCTGTTGTTTTAAGCAGCACAGTTTGTGATCATTTGTCGTGGCAGCCCCAGGAAAACAACGCGACTGCCTAGTACCGAACCATAGGGCTCTATGAAACTGATTCAATCAAGTCCCTCAATGAAACATCGGTTGCTTTTTATAAAGAACACTTTGTGGAACTCTTCGAATGTTCATTTTTATACCCTTATAATTTGTTTCCAAGTGGGGTTGGTGGTGTAGGGGTGAGTATAGCTGCCTTCCTAGCCATTTGTTTCAAAAAGTAGATTTATTAAAGCAAAGCGGGATACCCTGTTAAGGATTTCGATGTACACTGCAAAGTTAATTAGCCAATCGACCTGCAGTTCACTAGAGAACCAGTTTTTCTACCCTCCTCCCATAAGAAAGCATCATGAAGTATCGGGAAATCTTTTCTAAAATGCTTCTGGAATATCCTTCTTATTCTCTACAACCTTGTGTGTAGCCTGTGACCTCCTGCTGGGCAGGTATTGCCACTGTCTTATTAACCACTCTATCCCCAGAGCCTGACACACAGTAGGTACTCAACAAATATTTGCCAAGTGACTAAATAAATGAATGGGCGCCCACTGAAAACACAGCGCTGGCATCCTATCTCCCCAAACCAATCTCTCTACATTCAATTTTGCAACAAGGATTAATTTATGAGGCACCGTTTTGGTCCAGATCGTTGATGAATACTTATAATCCACTAAGCCCTGGTGTACACGGCAATATGCTAGATTCCACGTAAATAGATAGATCACAGGCTAGAGAGGCAGATATAAAGGAATTTTGAAAAATTGCCTTGCCTTTATGGAATTCACATTGGATTGAGAATTTATTTTAAATTTTTAATATTAAAAAGTCATTCACACATCGTCTGTAAGTTTTCAAAAATAAGAAGACTAAGGGAAATATTTTTAAGCTAAGCTTTATCTTTACTTGGGTTAAAAAGTTAATTGGGAGATACAGTTTTGTTCTATTCCAGATGTGAGCTCTGCAAAACTCAATCTTTCTGAAGGACCTGGAGTCCATTCATCCTGCAAAAGAGAGTCAGCATGTTCCTAAACCCCGGGAAGCATTTGCAAATTTGGTGTTAACATGCTTATGCAGAGGTGTTCTCTCTCTCTCTCTCTCTCTCTCTCTCTCTCTCTGTGTTTCTTCTTTCTAATCTATCCTTATTTTTTTATCCCTGTCTCTTCCTCTTATGCATCCTTTTATTTGTGTGTGTCCTTGAAGCACAAGTACAGTGGTTTGGGCTGCACGGATGTTCACTCCACATTAATAGGGTTGTGCTATAGAGAGCGTCATGCTTCAGTTTCCTCACTCGTCATCAGTCTTTAAGATCAGACTGTGTCGTCATCTGTGGTCCTATTTTCCACCAGGGGCTTTGCACGCGTTTTACACGTCTACTCCTTAGTGACAGATAATCCGGAGCTCTCCGCTTCCTGCCACGGCAAACAAGGCCGTGGTGAACGTCCCTGTCCTCTCACGTGCCTGCGTGAGAGCTATTCTGAATATACAAGCAGGAGCAGAGCTGCGGGGATACACGATGGTTGCAAATCTGTTCTGACTGAGTGCAAGACCGACTTTCCCAGTGGTCATCGCTGCCTGCATTCCAGCATCAGCTCTTGAGGCCGTCCTACAACCGCACGTTCTTCCTAACCAACAACAAATTTCTGCCAGTCCAATGAGTATCAAGTGATAGCTCCTGGTTGTTTTCATTTTCATTTTCTATTTACTAATGTATTTGAGCATCCCTCTCCATACTTACTGTCTTTTGCGTTTCCTCTTTTTATGAATTGTTCATTCAGATCCTTTTGCTCATAGTATAGCTTTATTTTTTCAATAAAAAAATCCTGAGCTTTCATCAGATTTTCAAAGTGGCTAGGAAGCACTATCTTAGGCTAAATATGAAAAAACTCAAAGTGAATTTAAATTGTGAGACACAATTGTGAGTTTGGAATTCGCCTAAATTTGGATGGCTTTCACCACGGGCTTCCAAGAATAGCAACTTTTGTCTTTATATCTATTGCTATATTTTCAATGTTTATGCGCCTGCTACATTGCAGGCACTCATTAAATATTTTTTGCATGAATTTGTGAAATAAATTTATCAAAAGCATGCATTTTTGAAAGAAAACATCTGACATTAAAAAATATTTCTGTATAGAAATATCCAATCATTTCTCCACCATTTATATTTGAACACATACTACATGCCAGGTGCTATAAATAATACAGCAATAAATAAACTTGGCCTAGTAAAATTGACAGCATATATTTCAATGCTCTATTTTATATGTTATTTCTCATTTAACTTAATGTAAGTTATTCTCATTTGCGTCTTGCAACAATTCCTCAAGGTAGGGATGATTTTCCCCTCCTCCTTTTTCCTTTATATGAAGAAATTGTGACCCTGAGAGACCGTTTCATATCAGTACGTGGCAGAGGTATTTAGAGACCAGGCTAGTGACAGGAACTAATTCAGAGCTTTGCTCAGATATTAAAGCACCACATGTAGCCAACATCAAGGTAATATTCCTCACTGCTTTCTTTCCCACACTTGAACTCATACCAATTGTGACGATTAATTTTGTGTCTACTTGACTGGACTAAGGGGTGCCCAGATAGCCAGTAAGACATTATTTCTGGATGTACATGATGGCGGTGTTCCTGAAAAAGAGTAGCATTTGAATTGGCAGACTGAGTAAAGAAGATCCACCCTCCCCAGTCCAGGCAGGCATCGTCCGATCTGTTGAGAGCCCAATGAGAACAGAGAGGTGGAGGAAAGGTGAATTTGCTCTTTCTGCGTGAGCTGCTTCTCCTGCATTTGGAGAGTGGAGCTCCTGGTTTTTGGGCCTCGAGATTCTAGGACTTACCGCGGCAGACTCCCCTGCCCTGCACCCCTGCCCTTTGGCCTCCTAGAGGGAGTTATACCATCAGCGCCCCTGGTGGACTTGGACTGAACTACACCACCAACTTTCCTGGTTCCCCAACTTGCAGAGAGCATGTCATGTGACCTCTTAGCCTCCATAATTGTGTGAGCCAATTTCCGTAGTAAATCCCTTCTTCCATATTCATATACATCCCATTGGTTCTGCTTCTCTGGAGAACCCTGGCTAATCCATCGATACACCCTCAATACAACCTCATGGAGTTACCATACAGACACCAACCGGGTATCTACTAAAGTGTCAGATGCTGCGTGGAAATTCATAGATAAATAAGACATGGTCTGTGCTCCTGAAAAACTTAGAGATGAGTAGTCAACCTGACAGGTCCAAAGTCAAATTTGTTACCCAGACAGATCAACATGGAGGGAGAGGTGAATGTCGTTTCGTGTTTGTGAACAGTGCCTTTGGGGCCAGACAGCTCTGTGACCTTAAGTGAGAAACTCAACCTCTCTGAACCTCAGAAAAATGGAGCTATCAATAATGCACAACGCCTAGAGTCATTGAGCTGATGTGTCACCTATTATAAAGCTGATCCGAGTGGCATACTTAGCATAGCACCCGCCATCCTTCCAGGATCCCAATAACTGGTATTGGAAGTAGTTTGGGAACAGAAGATCTTTTTTTTCCTGCCAGCAAACCTACTATGCACATAGTAGATTGAATTATATATAAGCTCTATGCTTCATAGGTTAAAACCATTCAAATGCCAACAATTTTATATGGCTTAATCTAATCAAATTATTTAAAAGTTGGGAGAGATTGGTGGAAGAGGCAATATCCAAGAAGCAAAGTCTCTTGAAACCAGGGAATAACTAGGGGTCCTGATTTGCTGTGACTGTTTTTCTCAACGTCCCCTGGGCTGGTCACCACCCTGCCTCTGAAACCTCTCTCTCTGCTCAGCTGGCAAGTGTCCAGCAGTAAAACCTCAAGAAAGGAAATACCAGTAGCTGTAAGAGTGTCACAACTTGGCTTTATGTGGCAGTAACCAACCCCTAGCCAATTGTGGAGTTTGGCTGGCGGTACACTCCACACCTTGTTAAAAAAAAGAATCATATAGAAACCTCTCTGTGAGTTCATTGTTCAGCACTTGTAACTCGTAAGGACCACTCGGTAACAGAGCGGGGAGGTTGGGCTTTTAAAAGCAAGTTTCAGTAAGAAGTTGGTTTCTAATCGACCAACGGGTATCCCTACTTAAGCCAAAGAGCAGATGTAGGGTAAGGAGGTATAGTATCTGGGGTAGAGAATGAGAAAGGAAGTAGGGTGTTATTTAATAAAACCTTCAGATGCATAAAGGTCTATTTTCCCATCCTGGCTTTGCCTAGCTCACTGTGTGATCTGAACAAGTTATTTGCCCTCTTTAAGCCTTTATTTTCTCTGCCATATAAAGGAGCTAAAATGTAAGATAGCTACCACAAAGCGTTGTTGAAAGAATCAAGATAATGCGTGTAAATTACGTGGCAGGTAGGAAGCGCTCAATAATAGCTGCTTAATATTACCATTTATCCAGTGTCTGATGTGCGCTGTGAACCATGCCAGGAACTTTATATACATGTATTTCAATTCCTCCTTGCAGCAACTCTATGAGACAAACATACTTATGTCGATTCTACGTGAAGAAACTGCATTCAGAAGGGTTAAGCCACCTGTCAGACATCACACAGCAAGAAAGAGGAACAGCTAGAATTTGAATCATAAAGGGAGGTTTGGATAATCTGGAGGGCTAATAGCAATTGCTATTTGTTTAGTCGGCTCTTTAAATCCTGGTGCCAGTTCAGCAACACTTGACAAATATTTATCATGCCCGAACTCATTGCCAGGTGCTCTGTTAAGGGAATGCAATATGATCTCACGTTCAGCTGTTGGAACTTTCAGTAATGTGATTAATAATTTTTTTAAAAACAACAGAAAAGAGAGACCTCAATGAATATAAGAATGAAGAATGTCCTGAATTACTTCCATAGTTGCATGAGAAGGCTTCTGGAATGTTCTAGGAAGAGAGCATCTGGTGGTCCCTGCCACCCACCTGCTCTCTATGGACAGATAAGAACAACTCTCTGGGCTGGTGGAGAGACTTGTGCGTCTTAATTAGTTCACTTTTATAGAGCATATTTTCAGAGGCATTTTCCTGACCCAAATAGGGTTGCCCCCCCGTGGGTGTGCAGACCCCGGGCCGTGGGCAGTCGTTAAGGGAGGCAGCGTTGCCCAATGCAGGCACTAAACAGGCAGAGACTCACAGGCTAATTCTCCTACCTCGACCCCCACTTCTTGCACCTGGAAAATTATAACCCAGAAACAACTGACTCTTTAGTCGGGGGGAACCACCCACAGACTGTAACAGTTCCTTACACCCAAGACTGGCGGGCCACCTCTATCTCCCCTTCCCTCACCCCCATGCAGGGAAACAGCCCAGCCGACCCCGAACTTTCTGTTATCTGTCTAATTCTAAGATACATCCTTGTAGCGTTAGGAAGAAAGACCATCTCCCTCACCACCCAGAGATATCAACCCTTGGAAAGCTGCCATTTCTAGATTTTGATTTTTTTTTTTTTTGCAATGCATATTTTCATAGGTCATTGTCTGTTTTTTTCTTTTTCTTTCAAGATTGGATATTCTGATTTTCACCAAGACAGCAAAGATAGCATCTCTGTTTCTGATTATTAAGGCATCACATTCATCCTCACTAATGATCATATTAATAAAACATCAATTCAAATGATGGGATACTATTTAAGGCCCTATGATATTAACAGCAAATAATTTAGATTTTAGTAATTTAGATTACTGTGCTGGGTGTTGTTCTAAGTGCTCTACACTGAAAAAAAGAACTTATTTAATCTGTACAAGAACTCTCTGATACGGATTGTATCGTTATCTCCAATTTACTGAGGAAAAAACTGGAGAGCAAGGCAACACATCAACAAGTGACAGAGGGCCAGGTGTGGTGGCTCACTCCTGTAATCCTAGCACCCTGGGAGGCAGAGGCAGGAGGATCCCTTGAGGTCAGGAGTTTGAGATCAGCCTGAGCAAGATTGAGATCTGATCTCTAGTAAAAATAGAAAAATTAGCTGGGCGTTGTGGCACACACCTGTAGTCCCAGCTACTTGGGAGCCTGAGGCAGGAGGATGGCTTGAGCCCAGGAGTTTGAGGCTGCAGTGAGCTATGACGATGCCATGGCACTCTAGCCTGGGGGACACAGTGAGAAAGAAAGGAAGAAAGGGAGGGAGGAAGGAAGGAAAGAAGGAAGGAGGGAAGGGAGGGAGGGAAAGATAAGGAAAAAAAGAGATTGGAATTAAGGAGGGAGGGATGGAGAGAAGAAAGGGAGGAAGGAAAGAAGAAAGGAATAAAAGAAGGAAGGATGGAAGGAAAAAACTAGAAAAGACTAGACATATGAATAATGAGCCCATTGCTTGGTATATAAAAAACACTCCCATATATATATATATGTTGAATAAGTGAATGAATTAATTAATAAATGAATGAATAAGTTGAGAGTCTCATCATTTTAGCTTTGTGAGGGACAAAACTCTGCTCTTCTCTGAGCACTTCGATACAAACATTTTAGTACCATTTAATGTCAACAACTCAGAAAATGTACTAAATAGAGTTACACCAATTCCTTAACATAAAAGGACTTGGAATTTCATTTTTCTACTCTGCAAAATGATGATTAGCATCAACGACAATACCAACACCTTCCTCAAGAACGCCTGAAAGGAGAAAATGCAATGATGTTTTGTGCAAGAGAAAGAACTCTTCTAATGGGAATTTCTGCCAGTGGTTGTGGTTACTAAACAGAGCTATGTCACTATGACGACATGAACAATGTGGTTGCAATTTTGCAATTGCAATTGCACCTGTCCAGGACCTGCTGTGGCTGAACTGGAGACAGATGAATACGTGGGTGGCATCCACAGGTGACTCTTCTGTGAACCCCTCACCAAGGCATCACCAAACTGACTGCCTGTCCCGTTCGAAATGTCGACACTACCCCACCTTTCTCTTAGATTTCTCCTTTCAAGCTTGAAATGACGCTTGGCTTTAGAATTCATGACGATAAATCCCCGCTTTCACACAGATCTATTATTATGGACTCTACCCGCATACATTTTTTTTCCCTTGGATAGGCACCTGGGAGACAGTGATTGCAGAAGAGTGGTTGCTGAGGCTCATGGAGAAAAATATAAGGTTGCAGGCTGTTGGTGGAAGCTTCTGGGCGCAGTCAATGGGCGAGCCTCATTCCTGGGCAGTGAACGCAGGCAAATAGATGGCGTAAATGTTTATTTTAAGGGGGGAGTCATTTATTTTTCAGGCAGAAAGTTTATACAGCTTGAGAGAATTATTTGAAAGGAAATGAGCCCCGTGGCGTATGATGCTTAAGGGTCTCGTCCACCTTCCTTCTCTCTGCCCGGCTGTGAAAATGAGAAGGTTTATTCCCTTCCTCCTGCGCCCCCTCCCGCCCACCACACACCTCCGGGTATCCCCACGCAGACCTTTGCACAGGGACAGTTGTTGTTGGGAAGCTCCACCTTGCAGCTTCAGATGGTCCCTGCTGAAGGATAAACTCTAGTTTTGTGGACGTAACGAAGCTGGTCCTGGAAGCCAGGGAACCTGGCAATGTCACTTAGAGGACAAGCCCGGACTGTGTCACTCATCTGTGATGTGACCTTGGGCCTCCATTTCCCCACTTATAAATGGGTGGTAGACCAACTGCTCTTCTAGGTCCCTTCCAGCTCTCGTGTGATATTTCGGGAAAGATCACACTGCATGTTTTTCCCCACAGCTCTGCCTGGCAAGATTCTTTCACTGCGTTTGTGTGTCTCCCTGGGTCATTCGTGTTCCTTTTCCCAGCTTTCACTCCTTCATCAATTCGTTTTTTAAAAAATTGATGTTATTATGGCTAGAACAGCCAAAAAAAAAAAAAAAGAGAAAATATTTTCATTTTAAGTTAATTTAGTTGAAAAACCCACACATTACAGGAAAAGGATATGTAAAATTCCAAACCTCTGACTTGTAAATTTGAATTACATATTCTGCTTTTTCAGGAAAATATTGCTGTGGGTCCAGTAATATTATATTTGAATAAAGCTTTGTTCTAATTTTTATTTAACAAATTCATATTGTAATGACAGTTTACAGGCCAGATAATGCGACGGGCCCTGAAATATAGTGGTTAAGTTTAGTGGGAAAAGGAGACAATACCTAAGTAAGCAAGTAGATAATAAAGTAATTCTATGTCATTGTTAACATTAATTCAAGAGGCAATAGAGTGTAGTCGTGCTTGGCTTTGAATCCTGGCTGATGGGCTGTGTGACCTTAGGCAAGTTACTTAACTTCTCTGTGCTTCAACTTCCTTGTCTATAAAATAGAGATAACATTATTTGCCTCATAGTGTTGTTGAGAGAATTAAATGAGTTTAATATAGAAAGCTCTTGGAACAGTGCCTCAGCTGCTATTATTCTCATCTTTACCATCATCATCCTCACCATCATCATCATCATCATCACTGTTGATCTGCCATTATTTTCACCAATTCTTCTCTAATTACTCTTTCTTTTCACAAGCCTCTGGAGTTGGGCAGGCCCAGATTTGAATCCTATCCAACACCTACTAGTTGTGTGACCTTCAATAAGTTACTTCACCTCTCTGATCTTCAAATGCTAATAAGAATAATTCCTTCTCCTACCATAGGATATTTTGAAGCTTAAATAAAATCACGTCATTGTGACCCAATAAATACTCATTTTCTTCTCTCTGCTTCACATATTTTTACTCACAAAGTTTCTTTCAATTTTGATGACTTTTTAAATTTTTGATGACTTTTAAAAATATAATTGGTTTTCTTCCTATGCATTTTATGCAAGAAAAATGTTATTCTGAAACGGAGGCCATTGCAGTTGCTTCAGATGTCTTGGGCTCGGCCAACCCAGAACTCTCCAATGGTGCCTGTAACTTTTTCCATCTGTTTGATATTTCTCCAGCCTTAAAAATCCTTCATTCAAATTGGTAAGAAAAAAACTGTATTTTTTTTTTAATTCTTAATATGAGTAATATTTATTTAATAAAACCAAACAAACAGAAAGAAAAAGCAATTTAATAACCATAAGATAGAAAAAAAGAGATTGTGTTGAAATCTTCTGGTGTAATATTGTACCACTTGCTTTCTATCAACACTTTTGGTGAAAACAAGAGTTCTAAGGATTTTTTTTTTTTTTTTGAAGAATAAAATAATATATAGTAAGAATGAGTTAACAGGCTTTTTTAAAAGAATACTGTTATCACATAAAATTTCTAACTGTTAATAGTGTTCTGGCTATGCATTTTCTAATTATCAAACATACAAGTTTTAAAGTTTTGTACGTTTCTGAAAATAATTATAAATTACGTTTTGTGCCGTCGTCGGATCCTTGCTCATCGATGAAAAGGTGTAGATGCCAGTAAAACGGACATAGAAGTACCAGTCAACTTGGAAACACAAAATCAGAAGTTGAAAGCAAATTTGAACAATTTTCAGAAGAAAACAATGGGTATTTCCTGAGCTCTACGTAGGGATTTGAGAAATGTTCTCATCACACAGAGAATATAGTACAAGGATCAGCTAATCTTAGAATCATAGACTGTTTTCAGTACAACGGATGGTTTAAATGGTCTGATTCCATTACTGAAAAAAATGAATTCTTAACGCATTATTTCTCTGACAGCTTTTATCTCTGCCTGCTTCTCCCAGATCCAATTTTTTTTTTATTATTATGATCTGTTTGGTCTCATCCACACAAACTCTAAAACCTACACCTCATTGCCCTATTGCTTCATCATTTTTTAATTGTCATAAAATACCATAACATGAAATCTACCATCTTATCCATTGTTAAGTGTACATTACAGTTCAGTGGCATCACGTACACTCACACTGTGGTGCAACCATCACCGCCATCCAGCCACAGAACTTTTTACCTCTTATAAAACTCAAACTTTTCGGGGCTGGGCGCGGTGGCTCATGCCTGTAATCCTAGCACTCTGGAAGGGCGAGGTGGGAGGATTGCTCGAGGTCAGGAGTTCAAGACTAGCTTGAGCAAGAGCAAGACCCCGTCTCTACCAAAAAAATAGAAAGAAGTTAGCCAAACAACTAAAAATATATATGGAAAAAATAAGCCAGGCACGGTGGCACATGCCTGTAGTCCCAGCTACTCAGGAGGCTGAGGCAGGAGGATCGCTTGAGCCCAGGAGT
>NW_012154285.1:8414859-8415767 GCF_000956105.1 Propithecus coquereli
ACTCAGGAGGCTGAGGCAGGAGGATCGCTTGAGCCCAGGAGTTTGAGGTTGCTGTGAGCTAGGCTGATGCCACGGCACTCTAGCCCAGGGAACAGGGCGAGCCTCTGCCTCAAAAAAATTGAAAAAAATAAAACTCAAACTTTGTACCTATTAAAAAATAACCTCTCATCCACACCCTACCCCATCTTCCCCAGCAACCACCATTCTACTCTCTGTCTCTGTGACTTTGATTACTCTAGATAACTCGTATAAGTGGAATCATACAATATTTATCTTTTTGTGACTGACTTATTTCACATAGCATAACACCCACGAGGTTTGTTCGTGTCGTAGCGTGTGTCAGAATTTCCTTCCCTGCAAGGCTGAATCATACTTCATTATATGGGTAGATCACATTTTGTTTACCCACTCGTCTGTTAGGGGGCACTCAACTTGCTTTCATCTTTTGGCGATTGCAAATAGTGCTGCTATGAACACCGGTGTGCAAAGATCTCTTCGGATCCCTGATTTCAATTCTTTTGAGTGTAGACTGCAAAGTAGAATTGCCGATCACGTGGCGATGCTATGTGCAACTTTTTGAGGAACCACCACGCTGGTTTGCATAGCAGCTACGCCTTCTTACATTCCCACCAATAGTGCACGAGGGATCCAGTTTTCCACATCTTTGCCAACACTGGTACTTACTGTATTGTTTTGTTTTTGACAGTAGTCGTCCTAGTGGGTATAATGTGGTATCTCCTTGTGGTTTTGATTTGTATTTCCCTGATGATTTGTGATTATATTGAACATATTTTCATGTGCCATGGTTTCCTTTTTTGCAGTCAATAGCAATCCCTTTTGTTGAACAAAGAGAGTCAGTTCTGGGACAAGGAGGCCAGGGTTCAACTCTACCATTTACCAGCTAGTAC
>NW_012154285.1:8416475-8426587 GCF_000956105.1 Propithecus coquereli
GTGCCAGGAAATCTCCCACCTCCCTCGTACCAGTAAAAGTATCACAGGTGCAAAGTGGCAGCCTTTTGCCAGGTTCTCGATGATCACGATTGCCCCGTGTCTTCCCTTCCATCACTAGAGCTCTCTGCGCCCCACCGGGAACACGCTCCGACCCACTTCCCACACGCAGCCTCCACGGGAAGTGAAGCTTCAATCCACATAGGAATCATGGTGAGTGTACTTGACATTCGTCACGTACTTGTGTGCGTCAGGCACTGGACTCAACGCCTTGCAAGTAACATCCTGTTGGATGCACACAAAAATCCCAAGTGGATGGTACTTCTATTCCCATTTTATTAAAAAAAAAAAAAAAAAAGGGGAGCTTGTCGGGAGCGCTGGCTCACGCCTGTAATCCTAGCGCTCTGGGAGGCCGAGGCGGGAGGATCGTTTGAGCTCAGGAGTTCGAGACCAGCCTGAGCAAGAGCGAGACCCCGTCTCTACTAAAAATAGAAAGAAATTGGCTGGAAAACTAAAAATATATATATATAAAAAAATTAGCTGGGCATGGTGGCACATGCCTGTAGTCCCAGCTACCCAGGAGGCTGAGGCAGGAGGATCGCTTGAGCCCAGGAGTTTGAGGATGCCGTGAGCTAGGCTGACGCCACGGCACTCTAGCCCAGGCAACACAGTGAGACTCTGTCCCAAAAATAAATAAATAAAAAGACTGTCAAGACTAACAACAGGGGAAATTGTTGAGCAATTAGGACTCTCACACATTGCTGTTGAGAATGTGAATTGCTGCCATCACTTAGGAAAACTGCTTGGTGGTTTTCTAATAATATTGAACATATGTATGCTCCTATGACCCAGAAATTCCACCCTTAAATGCATTCTTCCCCCCAAAATAAGTGCTTATGTAACACCAAAAGACATAGATAAAAATATTTAGAACAGATTCATTTGCTATATCGCCAAACTGGAAACAAATCACATGTCCATTAAGAATAGAAGGGATAAATAAATGTGATAGGATCATGAGATGGAATACTATACAGTCATGAAAAAGAACAAGCTACAGCCACATGCAACAATATGGATGAATTCGCAGACGTAATGTGACTGAAAGGTACCAGACATAAAGGGGAACACGCCAGGTGGTTCCATTTATATGAAGTTCAAAAATAAGCAAAATAATCTGTGATGATAGAAGTCAGAATAGAAGTTATCTTTGTGGGGACAGAATTTACCGGAAGGATAAATGTGGGTGATTACTGGAGTGCAGAGCTTGATGGCAGTTATACAGGTGTACACACATGACAAAGACACCCGCTACACACTATGTTTGTTCACTTTATTAGATGTAAGTTACATTTTGATTAAAAAATTAACAATGAAATCTGTGTGTTTAACTATGTGACGGGGACTGTTTGTAAATAAAGGAATTTCTAAGAGAAAATCAGGAAACACATGTTTTCCAGCTAGGCCCAGCATCTCCAAAACACAAATGGAGATATTATTCTCTCCCCTAAAGTTTAGTGATAGCCTCACGCTCCGATGCTGCTGAGACCAGCAGGAAATACTGACCCTTACTTGGCCCCATGTCCTCCGCCTGCCGTGTCCTCCGTTAGAGCAGACATCCCAGGCACTTCCTCTGGGACTCAACAAGCTGTCTGCTCCCACCACGGGACACTCAGTCCGAGTCACTGGTCACTCCGAGGAAGGTTAATTGTGGGTCCCCTGACGATAATTACACCCACGGCTGGGACATGAAGCAATGCGACAAATTTCACCATCGCAGGGCGCACGGGGCAGGGGAGAATCACAAAGCCATCCAGACCGAAGTCCCTGGTTCTTGAGATTTACGGCACAGCAACTGTCCCCATCTGTAGCGCTGAAGCCTTAGGTTGGAGAGGAGGCGATAGGGACACCAAAATCCTCAGTGGCCGGGAGTTTCTGCTCAACTCAAGGGCACGTGAAATCTATTTGTTATTTGACTTGGAAACTCCGAAGGCCTGGGCAGGACTCCCTGCCCCAGAGATCACACCATTCTTGTCACATGCTTTTGGGCATCTCCAGAGTGGCGGTTCAGAACAGCTGTGGCTTCTCTCCTCCTCTGCCAGCCGCTGGGGGAAAAGTCTCCACTATTAATATCAGTAGTAGTAGTATTTAATGTCTTCTGAGATTTGCTTCATTGATCTGGATGAGGGTTAAGCTTGGTGGAGCTATAGATAACCCCAAGGTGGGCCATATGTCAATAATTAATGTATGGGTAATGGGTCTTGAGCCTTCATAAAACCACCGTTCTCTCTGGTTGTGTATTTCCTTGAAATTTTCATATTTAATGCATTTTCTAGAAATGCTTTAGGTTCCCTAGACTTCTAAAATATAATAAACAATCAACTAAGCTGAGAGAAATAAAATCAAAAGTGGGAATTTGATGAAGACCTTTTAAAAAGGCATTTCAGGGGCTGGGCCCAGTAGATCACACCTGTAATCCTAGCACTTTAGGAGGCCAAGATGGGAGGATGACTTGAGGCCAGGAGTTTGAGACCAGCCTGGACAGCATAGCAAGACCCTGGACTCTACAAGAAATTTTTAAAAAATTGGCCAGGCATGGTGGCACATGCCTATAGTCCCAGCTACTTGGAAGGCTGAGGCAGGAGGATCGCTTGAGCCCAGGAGTTTGAGGTTGCAGTGAGCTCTGATGACACCACGGCACTCTAGCTTGGGCAACAGAGTGAGACCCCATCTCCAAAAAAAAAAAGAGAGAGACAGAGAAGAGGAAAGCCCAGGCCTTTCACAGTCTGCCATGGCAGTAAAAATAATGAGAGTACCTGCAGCTGCAGGTGAGGACACTCCCTACCCCTGATGGCTCTGAGGGCACAATTCAAGCAGCCCAACCAGGACGTCTCTGAATGGTGGCTCACCACCTCTAGAACCTGTGCTTGAGTCCTCCCATCTCTCCTTCCCGGGAAGTGAGGCAGGGAGCTCATTATCTCCCACTCCGCCCTGGGCCCAGGGTGGGTGGAAGGGAATACGGCAGCATCATGAGCTCCCACCTGAGCTAACTATAACCTCGACTCCTGACCTCACGTGATCCTCCTGCCTCAGCTCCCCAAAGTACAGGGCCTGCAGGCGTGAGCCACCACGGGGCCTGGGCTTTCGAATCAGACAGACCTTGATTCAAACCCCATCTCTTCCCCTTGGGAACCCTGCGATCACGGGCCAGCCACTGAGGCTCCCTGAGTCTGTAACCTCACCTGTAAAAGGAGGATAAGGACAGACTTAAACTCTGAGGATTATTGTGAGGGTTTAGTTCTACCAATGTTTTGAAAGTGCCTTGTGTTATATTACGTTTATATAGGACTCTGGCGTGCGCTGTTTCAGGAGGTCTTAATGGGCTTTAGTTTATTCATAACCCTCTTGGAACTGTATATAAAGCTACATATATATGGATGGAAGAGGAAAGGGAAAAATGTCTCTAAGGAGAAGGTCCCTAAACGCTGTAGGTGTCCTATGACCCTCAAAAGGTTAAAAGTCACTGCTTTCTTCCAGTGCCTTGCGACAGAAACGATCTGTACCTGAGTGGCCCAGCGTGGCCAGGGAGACTGGAGAATTGAATGTTTCATTATGTTGAATTTTAAATAAAAGCGCAGCTTTAGGTGATCTCATTTGAGCCTCCGATAAGAGAAGGCAGTACGGAGGTGAGAGAACTGAGTCCCAGAGGAAATGAGTGGCATTCTCAAGATCAGGTAGCCGATGCTGAAAGTGTGAGAATGGAGTCTAGACCTGCCGACATGGATCTGAAATTCTCTCTCTGCTGTGACATTCTGGAGGCCCCGACAGCCATCACCATGGCTTGACAGGTCACTGCCAGCGTTGGCATTGGGGGTGGCTCAGGATGAAGCACAGGGATTCAGACTAGGAGGCGTATCTATCTCACCTGTGTCCTACGCCAGGTAGCACTAGTACGGCAGCAGGGAAGGGGAAGAACCTAATACCAGGTGTGTTAAGGAGCAGGTGTTTACTTTGGGTATTTGAGGTTGAATCTTGGCAGAAACTGCTGGAAGATGGGGATCAGAGTTGGCCACCCACACAGAGAAGAAGCTGGGGTATTTGTGCTCCAACAGTGTCTGCTACTGACATCACAATTAAAGGGCAGCCAGTGAGAGAACCCAAGTACCTAGCGTGTGGCCAAGAACTTACAGAGAAGGGATATGTTATTTGTGACACATTGAACTTACTTGAAACTAAATATCGTTTATTTCTAATAATCCGTCCTTCAGAAATACACAGGCGCACAACGACGCGATTTGTGCAGCATTGTTTACAACCAACGAAAAATGAAAACAACTTCAATGTCCATGAACTGTGGATTTGCAAAATAAGCCAAGGCACAGCCGTATTATGGAACGCTCAGAAGGGTTCAAATGTACTGTTATGGAAAGATGCCCTGATAAATTGTTAAATGAAAAAAAGCAAGCTGCAAGAAAATAGGGTTAGTATTATCTAATGTTTTCTATTTAAAAAAAAAACACATAAGATAAGGAAAGCTACTCACTAAGCCGCAGACAGCAATTTCCTCTGGGAAGTGAGATCGTAGGGTAAGGGTTAGAGAAAATTTTTACTTTCTTCTGTATATACTTTGCATTTTTGCGATGGGTCCATATTATTTTCATCATAGAACTAAAGCAAAATTATATATGTAATAAAAGTTCAACTTCATGGGAAAGCAAGGTGGTAGCTGAGCACATATTAGGAAGAGGCGACATCAAGGGCTGGCTGGACTCATCCGAGAGGTGACCAGGAGCCCCTTATGTCTGCCTGCTCAACCAACAGCTGGTTGGAAGGTCACTGTGTCATTTGTTGGCCCAGCTGATCATGGCTGTATGAGACACAAACAAACCTCAGCCTTCACCTCCCTGGTACCAGGTTCCCATCAAGTCTCAGCCTCTGATGGCCTTTTCTGCACTGGCTTCTGTTTCTTGGCTCTGTGGGTTTGGTATTTTCCACTGGGTCGCACTGTAAACCCATATACCAAGAGTGCAACTACATCCATCCCTAGGAGGCAGTATGGTGCTGTGTTTGAAAGCATTCCTGCTAGAGCCACACTGCCTGGGTTTGAATCCCGGGAGTCCCACTAACTAGCTGTGTGACCTATAAGCAAGTTGCTTAACCTCTCTGAGCCACAGTTTCCTTATCTGTAAAATAGTAATAATATTAATACAACCTACATTACAGTGTTCTTGTGAGGATTAAATAAAACAAAACACAGTGAAGTGTTCAGAATGTAGCGCCTGGTACTTGGCAATGGCTCAATAAATATGAGTTACTATCATAATCATTCATTTATTAAGCGCCTACTACATACCAGGAGCTTTTCATATACTATTTATAATTTGTCCAACTTCTCCACAAAGTAGATATTATTTATTCCTGCCTTATAGGTAAGAAAATATATATATGTCTTTAAAATATATATATGCGTAAGGCTCAGAGAGAGTAAGTGATCTTAAGACTTGTTCTCTCTCTTTTTTTTTTTTAGCACTTACTAAAAGAGGCAATTTGTATTTTTCAAAAACGACCACAGAAATATTTCTGGTGCCACGTTCTCTTCCAAAACCTTGGCATTCTCCCATCGAGAGATAGGGCTACTTCCCCTCCCTTTGAACCTGGGCAGGCCTCTGTGACCGACCCAATGAATCGAATGTTGCAGTAGGAAGGTAGTCAATTTATGACGAATGCATTTTACATCATCATCACTGTTGTGTTTTTTATTCTATACAATTGTAAAGTCAGATGTACCTCGGTTTTACGTCTTCCTGCCTTCATTCACACTGTTTCTTCCACCTGGTTTGCCCTCTCCCTCCCATCTATAGGAAATCTGTTTTGCAATTATAAAGAGTCCCAGCTTCTGAATCAGACAGAGCTGGGTTCGAATTCCACCTTTTCTACTTCCAAGCTCTTCAAGCTGGATCAAACCACTTACTTCTCTTTATATCCATAAAGTGGATATATGGATGGTACATGATACACAAGATTGATGTGATGTGATTAAATTCTGGTATTTGGTAAGTTCTTGATAATTGTTAGTGAACACTTTAATAATGTTTTATCTTGGGAGGCTGTTCGTTGGTGATGTTTGGGGTCGTGGTCAGGGTTCAGTGGAGGGCGTGGGTTAGAGGAAACGTTTCTGTTTGAATTTTCCCATCACAAGCTCAATCTGGGTTCATCAGCATGTATACCAAGGTCTCAGCATAAGCTACCGTTTATCCCCAGAGATGGAGGAATTCCCATAAAACCTTAGGCTTCCAAACAAACATCTTCCCACACTCAACACACCCCATTCCCACAATCTTGGGCCTCTCCAAGGAATACATCAGTGGAGGGTAGGACATGAGTGAGTCCCACTGTGGAGGGACACTTTGCAAGAAGCTCCATGCCAGCCTCTTATTTAGGAAAATAAGTCTTAATAAAGTGAAATGTCTAAGTTGTGTAACCCGTTTTGTAGACTCACCTTTGAGTATCATGATTCTGATGGATGCTAAATAATTTTGGTTCTTCCCAGCCTCATCCTAGGGAGGTGTTACTTATCAAATGCATGTGGGTTCTGCCAGAGAGACCTGAGTAGGAATTCTGGCTTCTCCACTTACTTGTAATGTGATCTTAGTCCTTCAGTTCATACTTCTACATCTATAAAACAGGAATACTCACCTTACGTAGCTGCTGTTTCAAAAACTAAATTAGACAATATCTTTGCCCAGCAGTTTGACATCTGTGTTCCAGGTATCTCTAACTTTGGGGCAAACCATCTTAAAAATCAGTGGCTTCAAACAGCAATAACATTTGTTTTATTCATAGATATGCAATCTGAGCAGGGCTTGGTGAAGACAGCTCTTCTCTGCTCCATCTGGCATCGGCCAGGGTGGCTTAAAGGTTGGGGTGAGGGATCATCAGACGACTCACTCATTCACATGTCTGCTGGTTGATGCTGGCTGTTGGCTGCTGCCTCAGCTGAGGTCACTGGCCAGAACACCTACATGTGGCCTCCTCGCGTAGCTTGAGCTGCCTTGCGACATGGTAACTGGATTCCCAGAGTGAATGTCCTAAGTGAAAGAAAGCCCAGACGGAAGACATATCATTGCTTATGACCTGGACTCAGAAGCCCAGGAAGAGTCCATCCAATGAGAGTTTACAGAGGGGATGATGTTTGAGTCTTGAAGGCCATGTCAAATGTCAACCGTGTAAAAGGCCATCATTACTAACATTAATATATTGCTGGCCACAACTATTAATATTATTTATGTATGCGCATCGGTGAGGACCAATGGTTGTCAGTGGCAGAATCCCATCTCAAACCAGCTTAAGGGAAAAACGAGATCCAGTGGTCCATGTGAATAGGAAGAGAAAAAGTGGATACAGAGATTCAAAACAATATTGGCAGATCTCAGATCAAATCTCCTTAGCTCCCTCTAGCTCTCTTCTTTCTGCATGAGCCTCACTGCAATGAAATGTTGCTGGGCTTTTCCCGAGTATATCATGGCCCCAGTCTGCTTCAGGTTGACACAGTTAAGAGGCTCCCAAAAGTTAAGAGGAAAAAAACCTTTTTTCTTTCAGCATCTAGATACACAGTGTCACGAAATTATGTGATTGGTTAGGCTTGGGTTTTAGGGCCCTCTTTGAGCCAATCACTGAGGCCAGGATATGGGAAGCTGTGATTGGCCAGGTCTGGGTCACATGACCCCACACAAAACCAATTAAGTTGTCTCCCTCCAGAGTTGGTATTCGTGAGTGCTCAGAAAGCGTTTGGTAAATATTAAACGTTCACCGAATGTTGGTCATCAGTTCACCTCTTTTCACTCCCTCGGGACGTCTCAAGCTCTTTGACTGCCAAGACCAGGGCTCATGTCCCTCTATTATTAACAAAACAACCCCTTGCATAGCATCCCCGTGTTTGCTGCCTCAGGAGAAGCTGTGAATAGTTGTATATTTTCTTGTTCCCATTTTAGAGATTTGGAAACTGAGGCTCAGCGACTGCTTCAGGGCCAAGAGCAGAAGCTGCAAACCAATAAGTAGCTTTTGAAAGAATGCCCTTGACAGAGGAGGAAAGAGTCCCAGAGAGCAAAGGGACCTGCTCCTGGCCACATCTTGCCAATATCACAACCAAGACCCCACTCCAGGCCCCTGATTCTAGTCCCGGCCTCTCACTACTACCTTGATATGAAATTCCAGCTTACTGATTGTGTTTTAAACGGCAGCGCCTGGGCTGAGCCCCTTTTTTGCATTACTCATCTCATCCCTATTTTCACGTGAGCCTCTGAGAGGTCAAGAGGCTTCCTCGAGGTCACAGAACTAGAAAGTGGCAGAGGGAGGATTAGGATTTAGGACCTTCAGACCCTGGAATCCATACTCCAAATCTCTATATTGCACTGCGTTGGGCTCCTGTTAAATTTACCAAAGGGTTTCCAGGCTGCAGCTCTGGGCCAGATGAGGGAAAGTGTGCAGCGGTAGGAAGGGTGTACACTTAGGCACTGGTGAGAACTGGCACTGAACTCTAGCTTTGTCAGGAAGAAGCCACACGACCTTGGGCTTCTTCTGGCATGGGGATAATTGTCATGGGGACAAGCCTTGGATGGATAGTGTATGTCGCTCTCAGTGGAGGGTCTTTGAAAATATTTAGATAATGACTATTATATTGCTAGTGTGCTTGTTACCTAAAGGGTGTGAATTTTAACTGGCACCTGCCAAGGGACGAACCATCTAAGCAATGAAAGAGCATTGCCACCAGGGGGCAGCAGAGCTCCAGCAGACTCTTGCCGGCCCCGCCACTCCTACCCCGATTCTGGCCAAGCCCCTTTGGGGACCTCAGTAATCTAATCAGCCTTGCCTTGGTGTGGTTTGATCATACAAGGAAATCGCAGGCGCCTCCTGCTTTAAGCAAAGCCAAATGTTTAAGAGCCCCAGACTTCTGGGATTCGATAAAGCGGGCTGTGTGACTTCGAATAAGTCATTAACCTCTCCAAGCCTTCGTCTCTCCTCATCTTTAAAATGTGGGTAATGACAGTACCTACCCCAGAGTGGTGTTGTAAAACTTAAATGGGATCGTGTAAAGTAAAGCCCCGTGGACAAAGAGTAAAGCTCCAAAAACAACAAATAGTTGTTAAAAACGATTAAGCACACAATGAACTTTTTCACTAAAAGGTTTTAAAACTTAAGGGGAAAAGTCCTGGTTTATACTAAAGAACTTATTGGAAGATGGAAGCCAAAGTTTATGCACAAGGATGTTCACTGTGGTGTTGTTTATAATAGCGGGAAAATTGGAAAAATTAAAAGTGCAACAAGAGGGCAAAACAGACCAAAGGGAATTATTTAATAGTTAAATGAGCTAAAGGGTGGTCATATTAAGGAATGCTAAGAAACCTTTAAACCTGATGTGGATAGCCTTGACATTGATGTGAAGAGACAGCAATAATATATATTATTGAATAAAAAAATAAGTGCTACAAGCCCGCAGGTATAGTATAATCCCACACGTACAAAATGACCTCTGTGTGTATGTTTGTGTGTGTGTGCATACAGATGTAGGCAAGTTCTTAAAGAGTTGTTAGGAGATGGATCAGTTATAAACACTGGTTACCTTTAAGTAGTGGGATTTGGAGGTCACTTTTAGCTTTTTACTTTTAAAAAATCTAATTTGACAAGTTGCAGGTATAGTACCATGAACTCTCATACTTTCTGCAGCCAGATTCAGTATTACCAACATTTTGCTACATTTGTTTTATCTATATCGGTACCTACACCTATACTTACTAAAGCTATCTATGTACATGTTATGAGCGTTATTTCTGTAGAACCACGTGAAAGTAAGTTGCAAACATCAGGATGCTTTGCCCCCTAGTTCTCCAACATGCCTCTCCCAAGAGACATTCTCTTACATAATCACAGCAGTTATTTCTATTATCCAATATGCATCCAAATTTCACCAATAATATATCTCTATATAACATAGATACACATATATGCATAGATACATATACACATATGTAGATTCCTGATATATATTACAAGGGTTGTTTTTATTTTCCTCTTATACTCTTAAGATACTTTTCTATTTGAAAAGTACTTTTAAAATG
>NW_012154285.1:8428314-8445486 GCF_000956105.1 Propithecus coquereli
GGCAACACAGTGAGACTCTGTCTCAAAAAAAAAAAAAATCTTATAAAATAAAATAAAAGGGCTACAGTAGCCCATGGATAATGGTTCTTGCAGCACCATGCGAAGAACATTTAACATATGCACTTTTGCTCCAACTGCCCAGCTATAAGAGACAGAAAGAGTTCTTTTAAGTGAATTCAATGAACAATTATTGAGAATGCACCCTGTGCCCGGCCTGCAGCTAAGTGCTGAAGCTCCACTACTGAGGAAGATACAATTTCTATCCTTGAGGAGCTTAAAATCTAGAGGGAAGACAAGTCAATAGACAGGCATCACAATATCACGTGGTAACTCCTACATGATGGGAACAAGCTCAAAGACTTGGAACATACCCGAGTGAGAACAAAAGGGCAAGATTAATCCAGGGATGGAGAGAATGGAGCATGTTCCAGATGGTGAGAATAGAATATACAAAGGCCCAGGGGCAGGGGGGCATGCCAGGGAGGGCATGCAATAAGGCTAGACCATGGAGTGTGGGCTGTGTAAGGGGGTGAGATGAGAGATGAGATCACAGAAGGCAGAGTCCAGGAGGAGAAGTGCCCTGAAAGCCATGTTAAGAAGTTAGTACAAAGTCAATGGGGAGCCATTGAAGGATTTAGAGTGAGGGAATGTCAGATTGGTTTAGAAGGTGCAAGAGGGAGCGGTTACAGGCTGTTGGGGGTGACTCAGATGAGAGATGGAAGTAGACACAGAGGCAAGGGATGCAGAAAACAGCAAAGAATGCCAGTTCCGAACATAATTCTGATTCGGCAGTAGAGACAGGTTGAGACTCTGTGTATTTATGGACTCCCAAGTGAGGCTCTGCGGCTGGTCCACAGACCATACTTTGAGTAGCAGCAAGGTTCTAAATAACATCAGGCCAGGCTATATATCCTGCAGGTGTCCTGAATACAGATATAATAAGACCCAATTCAGTTCATACCTGGATGCATCATTTATCAGTTTTCAGCCTTGGTTAAATGCTATTACCACATTCAGCCTCAATTTTCTCACCTGTAAAATGGGTTAACTAGTACAACTCTCTGTGGGGTTGCTGTGAAGGGGAAACAAAGCCATCAGCACCTGTAAAATGGGAGCTCTGATATCTGTTTCATCGACTTTCAATGCCTCCAATCCCTGGCTGCTTCTGGGTCGATTTCCCATGAACTGAATTATTAGGAGAACAAAATATCATGAAGTCAACCTCAAAGACAAGAAATGAATTCATTTGCGGTGTTTGGCTATTTGGGGGTTCTCTGCAGTGCTATTTTGGGGGGGAATGTTATTACGAAGTCTCCAGGTTTATTAGAGTCAGCTCTGAGCTTGGAGCCCTCTGCATGGGCCACTAGGCTTCTCAGGGTCCCCCACCCCGGGGCACTCCGTGACCTGTCCGTCCTTGCTGCAGAGGACTGAACACAAGGACAAGAGGAAGCGTGTGCTCTGACAACCCTCCCACCCAGATTGTTTTCAAATAACATTAATTAGCTTTGATCTCCTTTTCATGCTAAAAAGCAAAAGAATACATGTTTGATGAAAACAATACGATAATGGCTGGCATCTACTGAGCCCCTGTTAAGTGCTTTGTTTCACCTCCTTTATCTCTTAATCATTCCAAATCCTTATGAGGAAGTCCCTGCTAGGATCGTCTCCTTTCACAGGTGAACAAACCAAAGCTCAGAAGATGACCTTGCTTGCCCAAGGTCACACGGCCAGCGAGCAGCGGAGCCAGGGTAGGATGCCGGATTTCTCCGAGAACCAGTGCGGGCACCACTAATGCATAGCCTGAGACCTTCTGAGAGGCACAAAAGAAAAATTCACCCTACCCAGGGACAAGCCCTGTTGACATTCCACTGTATTTTCCCCAGTGTCTCTGCGTAGTTACTTTCTGAAAATTCATTTGGAAGCATACTGTGTATACTCAGCCTTGTTGAATATTAAGTATTTTTTACGTTATAAAAGTAGCTCATTTTTTATTGGTTGTTTTTGTTTGTTTCCAATTCAAAGAATACACAAATATATGCAGGTGAAAGAGAAAACTCACTTCTCATCTCTCTGTCTAAATGTCTTCCCTGGGTACTCAACCTGTAGCTTCCTCTCAATTTGCCAAATAGGTCTTTACACCTCTTTTGTGCCACGCCTGGACTTGGCTTTGGAATCGAAGATGGAGAAGAAAGATTGAATCGACAAAGCACTTGGCGTTTAACCACCTTTCCTCGGCCCAGCCAAGGCAGAAAGGGTTGAGCCAAGGCCACCAAATGACCTTAAGCCCAGAGAGATGAAAAGGATACAATAAAACTAACATGCTCCACTGTCTCACAGGGAGGAGGGAACCAGAGATTCAGAGTTTTAGAAAAGGGGAAAGGTAAGTAAGGCTTTGACAGGAATGAGAAAGAAATTTGTTAACCCAACTCAAGATTAAATCAACTATTCAATACATTCCAGCAGAGTACGTTTGGAATGAAGGAGAAGTTAACATAGAACAGTGGTTCTCATTTTTTGTGGGGGAGGATTTTTGCCCCTGCCCCACCACCACCAGGGGACATTTGCAATGTCTGGAGACATTTTTTGTTGTCACCGATGAGGGTGATGTTATTATTGACATCTAATAGGTAGAGGCCAAGGATGCTGCTAATACTCTATGATGCACAGGACAGCCCCAAAGCACAGAATTATCTGGTACAAAATGCCAACATCAGGCCGGGCGTGGTGGCTCACGCCTGTAATCCTAGCACTCTGGGAGGCCGAGGCGGGAGGATCGCTTGAGCCCAGGAGTCTGAGGTTGCTGTGAGCTAGACTGGTGCCACTGCGCTCCACCCTGGGTGACAGAGTGAGACTCTGTCTCAAAAAACAAAAAATAAACAAAAAAACCCCAAAATGCCAATATCGCCGAGACTGAGAAAGCTTGGCCTCAACAGGTAAGTTAGGAGGTGAGGTGCTCTCGAAAACAGATTTCTGGGATGACGTCCTAGATAAGCCAATTCCTAGCTAAGGCATCTTGGGAAAATCCCTTCACCTCTCTAAGCCTCAGTTTCCTTCCCTGTATAATGGGGAGATATAATAGCAGTACCTACCTCATTGTTTTGTGAGGAGGATAAATTAAACAAAGAAGTACTTACACAGAGCCTGGCACATAATAGATCCTCAATAAATGTTAGGCATTTAAAAAAAGGGGGGGAAGTGTTGGGAAGACAGAGATGGGTCCTTGAATACTGTAGCGAAGAGTCTAGACTTCTGTTCTCCGTGCAGGCTGAAACCTTGGAGGTGTTTGGACATTTGGGAAATTTGAAGTTCAAGATAATTCACTTGATTAAAAAACACTCCCCTGGGGGATGGACATGCTCGAATCTCTGACTCAGGTGGGGCAAAAGCAACATATGTAACCTTAACATTTGTACCCCCGTAACATGCTGAAATTAAAAAAATTTTTAAAAATTAAAAAAATAAAACACAATCCCTCTAAACACACATACGACTGTTAACCCTAGGAAACTGGAATATGGGAATGAAAGGTGGGAGGAAATGAGAATCTTTAATTTTTTTTTAACAACAAGATAAATATAACTTTTGGAATGAAAGTATATAATTTGTGCTTCTTACAGCATAATTTTCTTAAGTATATAATTTGAAAAGTGTCCAATTATGGGAAAAATCTTTACAGGGCAAAACAAAATAAAAATAAAATACATTGCAGATAAAATATTTTAAAAAAATAAAATAATCTCTGAAGATTCTTATTTTTAAAAAATCTTTTAGCCCCCTCCCCCACACACACACACTAACTTTTATGGCTGCTCCAAACTTATTTCCAAGAAAAATATGAAGCTGCACCTCTGTGGTTTTTCTCCACCAGGCACTGAAGCCATGGCTTTGGTCATGGCAAAGTTGACTGCATTGTCATTTAAGGAAAAATCTAGGGTGGGCACAGTGGCTCACACTTGTGATCCCAGCACTTTGGGAAGCTGAAGGCGGAGGATCACTTGAGGCCAGGAGCTCGAGACCGGCCTGGGCAACATAGTGAGACCCCACCTCTATAAAAACTAAAAAAATTAGCCAGGCACAGTGGCATACACCTGTAGCCCCAGCTACTCTGGCAGGCTGAGGCAGGATGATCCCTTGAGCCCACGAGTTCAAGGCTGCAGTGAGCTATGATCAGGCCACTGTACTCCAGCCTGGGCAACAGAGGATGACCTTGTCTCTAAAAAAAAATTGGAAAAAAATGCAGAGTTTCTTGGTGGGTGTGTACAGGGCAGGGGAGAGGAGGATAGAAGTGTGCATTCATATGTCGAAAATAAACTGCTTCTAGGTGGTTCTGCACTCGTATTTGTCCAACGCGAGCCAATGGTCGGCACATATGAACCACCAGGACCCCATCTGTCCAACCATCCCGGTGTGTCCAGATCTTTGAGTGTGTGCCAATGCCCAAGAGCCCCAGTGAAAACAGTCCCTGAATTCATTGTCCTCCAGGAACAGCTTGAGACCTGTTTGCTTCAGAACCTGCAAAAGGTGAACAGGTCTTTCCCGAAAGTCCTGGTTTTCAGCAGCAGATTTTAAACAGGGGACGGGGTGCCGGGGGAGGGGAGCGGTGTCAGGCAGAGGACTAAGGACCAGGAGCTGGAACTGCTCAGGGTGTGGAGAGTTCTGGGTTGGCGTGCGTGACCTTGGTGACCTTGGGCATGTGACTTAACCTTTCTAAACTTCAGTATCTTCCTCTATTCAAGAGGGCCCGTCGCCCGTGAGGCTGCCGTAAAAGTCACGAGAGACAAAGGAAGCAGAGAAGTTCTGGAAATGCCCGGCGCTGTGGAAGAGGCGGTCACTGGTACACCTCGAGTGTGCCCAGACTTTGTCCTAAAACTGTCACCCACTCTGCCTCCTGGGCAGGCGGTTCAGGCTTCTCAGAGGCGAGTCTTATCAGCGGAATGCTGGGAACACCCAAAATAGAGCCAGCCGAGGCGGGTCTTCCCCAGCGAAGGTTTGAGATGACGAGATGGCTCCCGGGGTCTGTCTCCATGCCGTCTTTGAGAGGATTGGCCGGGGACGAGATTACCTATCTGGAGTCCTTTCCACAGACGCACACGCTGGAGACCCAGAGGACAACCCAAACCAGAGAGTGATGTCAGCACCCACAAATGTGTGTCCAGGGAGAAATTTGAGACAAGAAAAGAAAGTGGGGCTGGGAGTGGTGGCTCACGCCTGTCATCCTAGCACTCTGGGAGGCTGAGGCGGGAGGATCACTTGAGGTCAGGAGTTGGAGACTAGCCTGAGCAAGAGCGAGACCCCGTCTCTACTAAAAATAGAAAAAATAGCCGGGCATGGTGGTGCATGCCTGTAGTCTCAGCTATTGCGATGGCTGGGGCAGGAGGATCGCTTGAGCCCAGGAGTTCAAGGTTGCTGTGAGCTAGGCTGACACCACGGCACTCTAGCCCCGGCGACAGAGCAAGACTCTGTCTCAAAAAAAAAAAACCAAGCACAATAATAATAATAATAAAAGAAAGTAGACCAGGAACATTTTCCAAGAGACTCACAGTTCAGAGGGCTGGAACCTCGAGAAACGAAGGAAGTCCAGCATCCCAGACAGGATGTTATTTCTTAGAGACAGAAAGGTGTTGATGAAGTAATTAATGCTGGGGCTTTATCCAAACCAGGCCTCCCAGAAGAGCCATCTTGTGGTTACCTTTTTTTCTTTTCTTAAGAGACAGGAGCTCACTCTGTCGCCTAGATGGAGTACAGTGGCATCATCGTAGCTCATGGTAGCCTCAAATTCCTGGGTTCAAGTGGTCCTTCTGCCTCAGCCTCCCAAGTAACTAGGACTACAGATGCTTATCACATGCCCAGCTAATTTTAAAATTATTTTTGTTGAGATGGGGTCTTGCTATGTTGCCTAGGCTCGTCTCAAACTCTTGGGCTCAAGCAATCCTCCGGTCTTAGCCTCCCAAAGTGCTGGGATTCCAGGTGTGAGCCACGGTGCCCGGCCGTATCACTTGAGTATTTGACTTTTTGGTGGTCTGCTAAGCTCCCCGTTTTTCTTCTCCAAAGAGAATGTTCTTCCCAATCCAAAATGGAATTGGCTGCAATTGTTGTGTGGGTCATAGGTATTTTCGAAATTGTCAAAGAAGAGAGTTGCCACACTGGTAAATCTTAGCAAGCTGGTAGGGTTAATGCTGGTTCTCTAAGTAGGTGGACATGTTACTTATTCTCTAACAACAAAAAGAATAGAGATTAACAATACCTTCTTTTTGAGTAACAACATGTGCAATACACCATGTTTTCAATATATTTTATCATTTAATCATCAAAACTTCTGACCGCATCTCATTTTAGAGATGAAGGAAGTAGGTTTGCCCTTGGAGGTTAGGGGTAGCCATTGTAGGTTACTAACTAGGGAAGAGAGAGCAAGAAAAAGAAACAGAATTTGGAGTAGAGTTTCTGGGATATAAATTTGGACTTGGGAGGGTCAGGAGGCAGGGATCTAGAGTTGGGCAGATTTCATCCTGGCAATGCCAGTGTAACGCACTCTGGGAATAGAGTACCCATTTTAGAGATGAAGAAACTGACATTCAAGCAGAAAGTTTAAATGTGTTGCCTGAGGTCATACAATCATGGTAAATTAGAAAGTTTTGACCTTGGGGAGCAAGACTCTAACAATGAAATTAAATAGCTAATCTATCTAATCTCAAGAGGGCTAGTGGGTGCTTTTGGAGTCAGGAACTACATAACAGTAAATCCAGGTATCCTCTTCTGATCTCCATGCAAACAAATGGGATTAGCACATCAAAGGTTAGATTCTTTGTATTGTGAATAGTCCTGCCCTAAGGTGGGAGGTGGGCCGGATGGAAGATGCAGAAATTCAGAAATTGTTAATTCTCTGATTCCTTGGGCTTCACTCCTTACTAGCTGTGTGATCCAAGTTACCTAATCTTTCTGTGCCTTTGTTTCCTCATCATAAAATGGGGGTGATTATAATACCTACCTTATAAACTTGTTGCGAGAATAAAATTAAAGTAACATGAACATTTATTGAGCAGTTACTATGTGCCAAGCATCATTCCAAGTTCATCTGTTACATTAACTGAATGCTCACAACGACCTGCGTATTAAATGTGTTACTATATAAGAGAGCAAACTATTATAGGATGATTAAAATGATGGATGTGAAACCTATCTAGCAACATAGGAAACACATTTATATTGAATAACAATAAAAACAATAAATTAACTTCAAAATACCATCTACTCTAAGGCAATGACTCTATTTAAATTCCTGGATACAAGGACAGGAAGAGAAAGTGGAAAAGTAAACCCCAAATCATTGGTGGAATCGTGCCTGGTCCAACATGTCTCCAGTTGCTGTTATAAAATTGTTTTTGCAAGAAATAAAATATATGTATACATAATCTTTATATACAAATATTTAAGAGCAGTTGAATAGGGTCTGATAGGAAAACCTATTTCTCTCCTCCCAGAAAAACACACATACCCAGAAGGTAGGTGGCCTTTCACTTTCTGGAATTCCTAAACCTAGCCCCCCTCAAAAAAATCTTCTCCACTTATCCACTGGGGTCCACAAGTTAAAAGCCTGTGATTTCATTTTGGAATACAACACATCTCTCTCTCTCTCTCCCTCACCTTTCTTTCTTTGTTTCTTTCTTTCCTTCCTTCCTTCCTTCCTTCCTTCTTTCTTTCCTTCCTTCTTTCTTTCTTTCTTTTTCTTTCTTTCTTTCTTCTTTCTTTCCTTCCTTCCTTCCTTCCTTCTCCTTCTTTCCTTCCTTCCTTCTTTCTTTCTTTCCTTCCTTCCTTCCTTCCTTCCTTCATTCCTTCTTTCTTTCTTTCTTTCCTTCTTTCTTTCTTTCTTTCCTTCCCTCCTTCCTGTAAATATTTATGGAACCCCTACTAGGTGCCGGTACTGGGGATAAAATAGTGAGATGTTAAAATGCCACCTGCTAACACTCACATATTATCAGGTCCCCAGGTCACTCCCCATCTTAATCTATTTCTGACTTTCCTTTGTGAAAATAGCAATAGAGATAGAAAAATAACTAGCAATCAGGGGAGATTGTAAAGGACTTTACACATTACTCGACAGAAGCCGGTGGCCGCTGTGTGAGTAGATGTTGCCATTATCTTGGTTTGACAAAGGGGGCCATGAATACTCAGAGAAGACAGACTTACGTGGCAGGATTATCTGCAAGCCACAGAGGCAAAATTTTGAACCCAGGGGCTTTTGGCTGCAGAGATCACACAAGAATTTATCATCTGGTAGATAAGACCAGAGTCTGAACTGAAACTCTAGTGGGTGCTGTGTGATCTTAGAAGAGCTACTTTAACTCTCTGAGCCTGGGTTATATGTCCTTCTGAAAATCAGCAACAGGAATGACATTGGCTTGACAATAAAAACAGGAGAGACAACAACAGCAGGAAGACGACTCCCTGCCGGGATGACTGAGTGTGTTTCCGGGAGCACTGTGCAATCTGCAGGGATTTCATCTCATCTTCCCAACAGCGCTATGATGGGGTACGATTGTCATCCCCCTTTATAAAATGTCGATGGCGAGAACTTCAGCACAATCCACCACACAGAGCGAGTGCTCAAGGTGGGACAGCAAAATTAAAGGAGGAAAATAATCTCACTTCATTGATTTTTTTTTTTCACTTGTAGGGAAAGTTTGGGCTGAATCTTTGACAACTCCTCCTCCAGGTCCCCTGGACCTAAAACCCCATTGTTTTAAGAGGTTTTCAACTAGTGAATGGCTCTTTTTATTGACCTCAGTGCCATCTGCGTTTCTAAAACAAAAGCTGGTCTAAACTTTCCTCAGATGACTTGGAGGGAGGTGCTTGCCAAAATTAAAGTTAATGAACGTTTAAATGTTGACAAAATGTAACTTTATGTCAACTGGCCAACAGCTCGCCTCTTCTAGCTGTATAAAGTTGTATTTGTTATGTAATATGAGTACATTTTAAGATGCGGGGTGAAGGGCCCCCCAAAAGTCAGAATGTTTGGGATCTACAAGATCCTAAGAAAGTCTTTGTCCAAAATTATGATAAATGTTGAAACTGAATGACGGGGCTGGAGGGGTTCATTATATTTGGACACGTTTCAGATTTTTCAAAACATATGTTTTAAAAGCCCCTTATTGCTCCCCCGGCAAAAAATTCCATGTCTCCACCAATTCATCCCGGCAAAACACCTTTTGCTTAAGTGGGGCTTGCAGAATTCCGTTGAATCCATTCCTTAGATCGCTAAACCTGGAGGTGGCTTGAGATGTTTGGAGACAAGAAGAAGAATGAATCAACAAATGTTTGTTTTCTCCTCTTTTAAAATTCCTTGAGGCAGGAAGCCGTAAATGAATAAATTAGTCCATCTCTGGTGGAGCTGGCCCCAGAAGCAGCCGCTGGCTCCTGCCTTTGTTTTTCTAAGACTCGGGTGCTGTTGTCCCCCGTCAGCTGAAAAGCCATCCCTCCGGTTTTTGAAAAAGAGGAGGTTGCATTTCAATGTCGACTAAGAGTCTCCGTCTCCAGGCTGGGATTCCCCGACCCGGTGGCGTCTAGCTGTCCTCACAAAGACAAGAAATCGTTAGCCCTAATTAAGTCCTCCCCAGCAGGCTGCCGGGGGTCGCTTAGGCAAGTAAGTCTTCATTCCTTCCTCCCTCCTGAGCAGGAAAAAGGGAAGGAAAGGAGAAAGGTATCTTTGGACATTCTTCTTCAGGGTGGGTGAAAGTGTGAATCTGTGAAGGTCAGTTTGGGGATATGTATGGTAAACCTTAAAAATGCCTCTTGAGCTCCTATCTCTTGGAATTTCTCCGGAGGGAAACCATAAAATGGGAGGACTAAGGGGAATGGATAAGGGTTTTGGAGAGCAAAAAATCGCCAACTCAACCGCAAGTGAATTATCTCTTTGATGGAACACAGTGGCGATAGAGCTATAATACGCAATGTTTTGCCAGACTTCGTGTTAACATGGGGAAGGTATTCACGTGAAAAAAATGTTCTTCACCTCGTAAAGAAATAATTCAATTACAAAACAATAATATTTTCATTAAAAATAAAATATGCAAGGACCGTACTAAACACCTTTTTGTGTATTATTTCATTTAAAATTCCTTTCTTTTCGGTTTTTTTTTTTAAATGAGCCTACTTACATCTTTTTTTCTGATTACATTTTAATGACAAGCTATTGGGGAGGGGATCAGAGAGTTCTGATTTGGGGGTCCCCCCACCCCCGTCCCTGGCTGGCTACTTCTTTTAGATTTTTTTTCCCCAATGTCATTTCCCAGATCCCCTTCTGGACCCTTCTATCAAAATTGGTCCCTCCCTGACACTGTTTATTTTCTTACCTTCTGCAAAGCACCAAGAGCATTTTGGACTTGAGTTTTACTCTCCCTGCACCTGTCTCCTAGAATTCGAGCAGTGACCTTGACCGTCTTTGCTCATGGCTTCAAGTAAATGTGTCATATGATGAAGAGTAGTTTATGAAATATTATAGAATAAAGAAATGAAAGAATGAACATATGAATGACCGAGTTAGTGAATGAATGAATGAATGCGTAAAATCTGACTTCGGAGAGAGGGATTTTTCTTTGTGCATGACTCAGCTACGTTGGACTTTCACAAACAGGGTCACCATGCACGGTGACAGCCAGAATGTGACAGACAAATGGCCGGGCCCAGCCCCTTGCCTCTCACAGCTGACCCTGCTCAAGGTCCCAGCGGTGTGGACAGAGTTGGATCTCAGTTCCCAGGGAAGGGGCCTTTCGTGTATTCATTTTCTCACGGGGGTTTGCACACATGGTATTCTTTTGCCTTCACAACAACACTTGGGGACCGGTATTATTATCCTTGTTTTATTAATAACTGACAAGGAAACCGAGACCCAGAGGGGTGAAATGTTCTGTCCCGTTTCACAGAACTAACAAAGGTGCTCCAAGCCCGGCCTGCCAGGAGGAGGGAGGGACCCCATCTTCACAACCCTTTATCTAATCCGATTCTCACCTTAGGATTTTCACTCTGCAACCATAGTTAGGAGTTTGGGGCAGAGAAGACAGGCAATGTGAAGTCAAGAAAGAAAATCTTCAGGGAAAGATCATGGGGGAGAGACCTCGGCAATCACAGTCTATTAAATTCTCATTTCAGATGTGTTTGAGTAAAAAAATGAATGAATTAGTGAATGAATGGGACATAGTCAAGTGGCTAGAAGCATGCACTCAGGTATCAGGCCTGGGGTCAACCTCCATCTTTCCCACTTCCCTGTTGTGTGGTCATAGGCAAATGACTTAAATTTGTCTGAGCCTCAGTTTCCCCATCTGAAAAATGGGAATCAAAGGGTTACTGTGATAATTTAATACCATAATGCTTATTGGTGCTTAGTGTGATATCTGGTAAAGTAATGTCAGACGTACAGTAGCTCCCCGAAGTCAATAGAAGTCGGTTATTTTCATTACTTCATTCAAATTGGGGGCTGTCTGTTGAAGACAAAATTACGTAGGGAGTTTTGGGAACAGGGGAATCTGGGTTCAAATCTCATTTGCTGTGACCAGCTATGTGGCCATGGAGATGTCACGTAACTTCTCTGAACCCATTTTCTCAACTGCAAAATGGGGATTATGCCGGACCGGAAGTGGCAATGTTTACATGAGATCTTTGCCAAAGGACTCAACATGTCATTGGCCCAAAGTAAAACGGAAGGTTCTGTTAGACTCTCATTATAATTCAAAGCATCCTAAGAGCTTTGCCAGAACATGGGTTGGAAACATGGCGTGATTTCTAAGGTTGATGTCGATGATAGTAGTGAATTGATTGATAACAGAACTCAGAGTTTTTGGATGCCTTTTCGCCACAAAGGAAATGCAATCGGTCCAAAAGGTAACCTGTGTTCCTCATCCTAAGTCTCTGCAGCACACCTGGTGATAAAACCTGAACTAACCAGTTGTCTAACAGTTGAGGTAAGATCTGAGAATTGAGCTCTCAGGGCAATAACACAGGATTCAAGGTTAGTGGATCTAGCCTGCGATCTCACATGCAAATCCTGATAATAAAAATAACTAACAGTGATGAAATACTTGCTAGATGCCAGCCGCTGTTCCAGCCACACTCGATAGGTCAAAGCTTTAAATCCATACATATATCATTGTACTCTGGTCTCCACTTCATGTGTGAAAACATGAAGCTCAGAGAGGTTAAGTAACTGGCCCAAGGACACACAGCTAGAAAGCTGCAAAGCTGGGTTTCGAATGAGCCAGAATTTATACAATTTAGAACAGAGTTTCTCAACCTTTTCATTGTTGCATCGCTGATGGAGATGTTTTTCCTGACGGCCCAA
This sequence comes from Propithecus coquereli, assembly GCF_000956105.1. Classification (NCBI taxonomy): domain Eukaryota; kingdom Metazoa; phylum Chordata; class Mammalia; order Primates; family Indriidae; genus Propithecus; species Propithecus coquereli. Next base: position 8,440,643 of record NW_012154285.1, read on the forward strand.
CCCCACGATATTTGAGTATCACACTGCATGTGTCTTTGTACTGTATGTATATCTGTGCTTTATATGTAAACAGTGCACTTTGTGGTAGCACCCTGTCCAGGAATCAGTTTCACGCCTGTTGAGAGTGCACGCTCTCAGCTGCCTCCCTTCTGACGGTTGGGGGGATATTTGCAGCTGCCATGACCCCCTAAAAAACCACAGACAATGGCTGTCTAAAGGTGCCATCTGGAATAAAGGACTAAATGTTACTGTTCAGAAAATTGAATTTGTCCCTAATACCAGCCTTTCGTCATTTCCGAGTCTGTTCCTTGACTGCAACACTCCCGTCTTGAAATTATCAAGTGTGGAGGGGAGGGATTGCCTTCCAAAACAAAGACGATGTTTTTTAAAAAGAGTAAACAGTGTGGATTCTTTTTGGTTCTTAGTCAAAAGCTGGCGCCCTAAGCCCTCAGGAGCTGGTGTATGCTAGCTTGGCTTCCCACTCGCCCTTAATTAATCCCTGAAGACGCAGGGGTCTGTCTGAAGTGGTCATCAAGAGCTTCCTCTGGGGCCCGGCAGGGGCCTACTTGAGCCTCCCCAGCGAGGACAATGGTCCTGCATTCTTACCCGGTTTCCGCCCAGCCAGGGCTCTCTTCTGACCCTCCGAGAAGGGGAGCGACAACAAGGCTGTTATTGGAGGGCCCTGACATTGTAATGCCAGCTTTTGTGGTCTCCCCAGTGTGGCAGGATCTCTTCCCCACCCCCTCCAACCCCAGCCCCCGCTCTCGGGCACTTCCTCCCCACTCCCACTAACTGATGTCAGTTCCAGAAAGGATGGATTGTTCTGCCCGGCTGCCGGCAGCAGAGCGCATGGCCCAAGCCTGGGAGAAGCAGGGTGTGGAATCACCCACCACCCCGGAGACGGAAAACTCATTAAACCTCCTGCCAAAGGCACCCCGCGCCCCATCCGTGGGCGCCAATCCTGCTATTCAACAACAAAGTGGACCCTGGCGTTTCTGATGCGGGAAGGGGACTCTTGCAGTCCCTTCTAAGCTCGTAAAACAAATCCTGCCACAGAAAGGAAATAGAACTGCAGTGTGTTTTGAAGTCCTGAGAAAAGACACAAGATGGAGATGGCATTCCTCTGCTATAAATATGCACCTTCCTTTTTTGTTTTTTTTCCGTTTTCTCTGAGATCTCCTGGGTTTCAGCCAATTAAATATTGTAGTTCAAGAGTTTGGTGCTAAACGTGAAGAACCTTCCAGAAAGAGAAGCTAACCGACGTGGGCAAGGCACTTGACCTTGAGTCTCACTGTGCTACTGTGGCCAAGAGCCTTGGGAATATCACTGGTTCAACGTGCCCATTCCACAGTAATGAAAACAGAGGACCCAAGGAAGGCAAGGAGCCTGCCTGACGCTCCCACAGCCCAACATACAGTAGATTCTGGCTCCCAATGCATCTGCTTCCATGATGGATTTCTTCTGCCCACAGCTTCTTATTGCAGTTCACATTCTCCATAAGGAAGAAATCAAGGATTCTGCTCTATGGCGGGATACAGGGCTACGGAATAGAGTAGTGGTTCTGGAATGTTAATCCACCTGTTAACTGTGTGAGTTTGCACGATCAATCTAGCTCTTCAAATTTTCTCTCTCCCCACCTGGGAAAGAGGATCACCGACATCACAGGGTCATCAGGAAGATTAAGAAGGATATTGTGTGTCAAATGTACCCAACACCTAGTGTATCGGTTTGCTGTGGCCGCCATAACAAAGTGCCACAGCCTGGCGTGGGGGACGGTGGTGCTTAAACAACAGAGATGCATTTGCTCACAGTTCTGGGGGCTGAAGGCCTGAGATCAAGGTGTCGGTAGGATTGGTTTCTTCATGACCTCTCTCCTTGGCTTGTAGATGGTCACCTTCTCCCTGTGTCTTCCCAGGGTCTTTCGTCTGTGTGTCTTTGCGTCCTAATCTCCTCTTATAAGGACACCAGTCATATGGGATTGGGGGCCCACCTTAATGATCTCATTTAAACATAGTAACCTCTTTAAAGGTCTTGTGTCTAAATACCTTCATGTTCTGAGGTACTAGGGCTTAAAGCTTCAACATATGAATTTTGGGGAGACACAACCTAGCCCAGAACACATAGAAATACCCACAATTAAATTATCCTTGAGACAGCCCCAAATCCCATTCACGGAAAGCTGTCTATCAGAAGTGTGATCATCCTTCTGGAACGTTATCAGAACAGAGCTAATTCCATCCTCAAAATATGGATCCTTCTAGAGCAAGAATTGGCAAACCACGGCCAGCTGACCCAAGCTGGCTTGCTGACAATTTTTATAGAGCCTGTGAGCAGAGAATGGTTTTCATATTTTTTTAATGGTTGGAAAAAATCAAAAGAAGAATACTATTTCATGACATGTAAAAATGATATGAAATTTAAATGTTAGTGTCTATAAGTAAAATTCTGTTGCAACACAGTCATGCCCATTGGTTTACATATTATCTAGGGCTGTGTTTGCTTCCATAGTTGAACAACCAACCATGTCAGACTGAGTGGCCCACAAAGCCTGAAATACTTACCGTCTGGCCCTTTGCAGGAAGTCTGCAGACCCCCAGTTAGAGAATCACCAAAGGCATTAATTCAAAATTCATATCCTCAAGATCTCTATGAAGAAATTCTGATTCAGGAGCTTTGGGTTGGGCTCCAGAGTTAATGTTTTTAATGGGCAACATAGCTCTGTAGAATGGACTGATTCACAATTGCACAGGAGTCAGATGTATCCATCAGAAATCTAATTTATGGACCAGGCGCGGTGGCTCATGCCTGTAATCCTAACACTCTGGGAGTAGACAGGAGGTTGCTTGAGCTCAAGAGTTCAAGACCAGCCTGAGCAAGAGCGAGATCTCATCTCCAGAAAAAAAAAAAAAATTAACCAAGTGTAGTCCAATTAACCAAGCTGTAGTCCCAGCTACTCAGGAGGCTAAGGCAGGAGTATGGCTTGAGCCCAGGAATTTGAGGTTGTAGTGAGCTGTGATGATGCCACGGCATTCCAGCCTGGGCAACAGACTCTCTGTCTCAAAAAAAAAAAAAAAAAAAAGAAATCTAATTTATGAATCCAGAAGGACCCCTACAACTGCAAAGGCAGTTTCTTGAGTCCCTGACAAAGAACAAAGGAGTATTCTTTAGAAAAATCTTTTAAAAGATTTAGATATTCTTTAGAATATTCTTTTAAAAAAAAGATTTTTCTAATGGTGAGGTAGAATCCATTTAGCAAGCTGAATGAATGAAGTTGAAATTGTCCAATAACCACACGCTCAGAGCAGGGAGTCAGGTGGATGGTTTAAAAGTACCACAGCTTCTGGATGTAATAGCTTGACTCATCGTTTTCACTGATACCCTCTAAGTCCAAGCAAAGAAGTTCTTAAGAAATGTATTTCAATATAATTGGCTTCCTTCAAAATCTTATGTATTTTATTTTATTCATTTAAAAACATTCATCTGGCTGGGCGCAGTGGCTCGTCCCTGTAATCCCAACACTCTGGGATGTCAAGGCAGGAGGATCACTTGAGTCAGGAGTTCAAGAGCAGCCTGGGCAACACAATGAGACCCCACTTCTATAAAATATTAAAAAAAAAAAATTAGCCAGGCGTAGTGTCGTACACCTGTAGTCCCAGCTACTTGGGAGGCTGAGGCAGGAGGATCATTTGAGAACAGGAGTTTGAGGTTGTAGTGAGCTATGATGATGCTGCTCCAGCCCAGGCAACAGAGTGAGACCCTGTCTTAAAAAAAAATTCATCTGAGAAGGGGTTCATAGACTTTATAAATCTGTTGAACAGATTGAAGGCTCAAAAAATGTTAATGACTTCCAAGGGATTAGATGAACATTCTTTCCCTTAAACAGGAACTGAATAAACCATGAGCTCGGTGAGCACAGGGTCTGAGCATTGCTGCCCCATCAGTGACAGTGCAGTAGATGCTTAGTAAACACCTGCTGAATAAATAAATGAAATCCTTCTGTAGCTATGGTAATATCATGTACTGAGCTGCAGCCCAATTCTCCTCCATCTTGTGCCAGGCAAACATTTTGTTTCTTAGGTTTCTTCTTTGATAGACCCGCCTTCCTCAAGGACGCACTGATGAGAGGGACGGCTGCTTTGCTTTTCCTGCCATTCCGCTGAACATCTTATGCCTAGTCCCTTAAACATCCCTCTACTGGTTAACCCCGAGTTGTCATTCGTGTCTCAGCTCTAATGACACTTCTTCAAGGAAACCTCCCCAGACTGTCTTAATGTCCAGGTTATTCTTGAATTTCTCATGGACGTATGTGACTCTGGTGGGATGGTGAATGAGTTATTCCTTTACCTGGAACCCCATTCTCTCCTTTGAGAGAAGGTCTCACACTATGTAAGTTTACAAGCCTTTGTGTGTCTTCTCACTTAAGAACTGTCTTTTCTGTTTGGGGCATCTCTGTGTTCCTAACACTTAGCATGATGCTGGGCACACGGAGGGCTTCAGTGGACAGCTGTTGGATGGATGGATGGGTAGGTGGGTGGGAGGATGGATATCAGCTAATGGTGAGGAAACATGAAAGGGACTCTGGGGAGAGGGGAAGATGGATTCAGGTTGCATATACGTTTGAAGGCATGATTGAAATGCCCTACTCAAGGGCATTGAGCAGGGAGATGGCCAGACATGTGGGTGGAGAAGCAGAGGGCCACGGGGTCATGGGAACTGAGGAAAGAAAGCGGTTTCAAGAACACACGATCAGGCCGGGTGCGGTGGCTCACACCTGTAATCCTAGCACTCTGGGAGGCCGAGGCGGGCGGATTGTTTGAGCTCAGGAGTTCAAGACCAGCCTGAGC
>NW_012154285.1:8445536-8449631 GCF_000956105.1 Propithecus coquereli
GTAGAGACGGGGTCTTGCTCTTGCTCAGGCTGGTTTCGAACTCCCGAGCTCAAACAATCTGCCCGCCTCGGCCTCACAGAGAGCTAGGATTACAGGCGTGAGCCACCGCGCCCAGCTCATCTCTGTGTTCTTAACACTTAGCGTGATGCTGGGCACACAGAGGGCTTCAGTGGACAGCCGTTGGATGGATGGATGGGTGGGTGGGTAGGTGGGTGGGAGGACGGATATCAGCTAATGGTGAGGAAACGTGAAAGGGGCTCTGGGGAGAGGGGAAGATGGATTCAGGTTGAATATGCCTTTGAAGGCATGATTGAAATGCCCTACGCAAGGGCATTGAGCAGGGAGATGGCCAGAGATGTGGGTGGAGAAGCAGAGGGCCACGGGGTCATGGGAACTGAGGAAAGACAGCGGTTTCAAGAACACATGATCAACACCATCCAAGGAGGCCAGGAGAAGCCAAGAAGATAAGGCCATGATCTTGAGCAACTTCAGCCTAGTGTTGGACACATCAGCAGTGGAGGTAGTGATAAGAGCTGTGTCCTCAGCGCGCCACAATCTTTTTCCTGAAATACACTTCATTTGATTTGATCTTGGAGCAGCGACGTTTAAACTTTTCAGAGGAGGAGTCCGGCTACCCTTGTGCTTTGAAAATTTGATGAACACCATGGACCATGTCCCCCTAAAAATGCACGTCTGCACATCATCAACAAACTATGCAAAATTTCAGAGCGCCACAGACCCACTGAAGCTACAGAGCCTGGGGAAGAAACCTCATAACCCAAATTTTAGGGCTGGGGGTTCGAGTTCTTCTTTCTTAGTCTTTTGAAAGCCTCTTTTGACTCAAAAAGTGGAAAAGATTCACTCTCTTTTTATCCCCTCGTCCAAACGACTAACCAACGACATTGTCAATGGCCTGTAGGAACTACCAATACCTCCAAATAATGTGGGTGCTGTTTGGAATCACTTCGGGAGCTTTTGAAAAATACTAAGTAAGGCCAGGGAGGGGCCTGTTCCCCAAACTGGAATTCAACCAGTCTGAAGTGGAGCTCCGGGATCGGGAACGCTTTAAGGCTCCCCAGGTGAGTCGAATGTGCAGGTGGGTTAAGAACGACAGTTCCAAAATGAAAGGTTGCCATGGATGCACAATGATTGGAGACGGTACACCTGTTTGCTTTTTAGCATCGCTGCCTGTGTTTTGATTCCCACTCGACATTTTCATACTCCTTTTTGCTCGCTGGGCTGGCCTTGTGTTTACGGAACGCGGAGTTCTCTGGCCTTGAAACGGCCTTGGGTTCCGACATCAGGGCTTAACCCTTCCGCACCTGCACGTCCTCCTCTCTGCCCACGAGTGAGCCTGCCAACCTCCTGCCGCCTTGACTGGCGTGAGAGTTAGCAATAAATAAATAGGCACACAGACAAGAAGCTTATGTACTTTGGGGCTCCTGCTTCTACTTGATGTCATCGGACACCACTTTGCTTTTCTTTAAAGTCTGTTCCTTTTGAACTGGGCTGCCGCAGCCTATAAAATTTTAATGCACGGATTTTCCATTGTTCGGGTGTCCGCGGGGGCACCAGCCTTCCTGTTTCCCCGTGGTGTGCCGACCAGCCAAGGAGCTGGCTGGGAGGTCTGGGGGTAGTTTCCTCGTTTCTGCAAATGCATGTGATTGTGTTCAGTTTAGCAGATGGGACTCTCAGACCCCATAAAAAAATAATAATAATAGCAGGCGTGCATCAAACTCACTGTTTGCGTCCCTGGGCTCTGTGTTTGACCTGCACCGTCTCCCAACAACGCTGTAAAGCAAGGGTCATTATCAGCCCTGTTTTAAGAGGAGGGAGGTGATGGCTCCCCCAAGAAGCTTCAGTTCTTTCCTGGGTCACGCAGTTCCTGAGCAAACTGGAAGCACTGCGGGGAGAGAGGTGAGTGGGACAGAAATATCTGCCTCCTCCCAAATTCCCTCTCTTTTTCAAAGAAATTATAGATGACCTGGTTTTGGTTCCTTTTCAAAAATTCTGTGGTTTTTTTGGCTTGATTTTATGTTTGAGCACACACATGCACACACGCACACACACCCCATTGCTACTTTGATATTTCCGTGTGTTGGGAGTGTTTTCACAGAGCAGAATTGCTAAGGGTCGAGTGTGCCTCCTGGGTGGGGTTTTTGTGGAAGCACAAAGGTTACTGACCTCAAACACAAATCGGCTGGCCCTCTAGAGCCTGTCCAGCCTGCCTCGCTCTCCCTGGGGTTTTGTTCTTGCCCGCCTGTCCTTAGCTACCAGGCCTTGTTCAACGGGGACAAAACAAACAGGGGCTGTTGGGGAGAATTGGCCTCTTCAGCAACACAATGAGAAGAGGGAGTGGAAACAATGACTCCAATAATTCAGATGTGGATGTTAAAACACTCACAACACAACCCCAACGTTTACCTAAATTATCCGGGTAATTGCATCCATTTGCAGCTTGGATTTGGGTTCTGCAAACCCTGGGCCTTCAAAATGATAAATAAAGAGATTCTCATTTAGGCCAAGAGGGAGCCGGGGCACTGGGGCATCGAGATAGAGGGGGTCAGAGTTTTGTGATTAAGTCCTACATTGGAATGGGAATCCTGGGCAAATCGCTTCCGTTCTCCGAGCCTCAGTTTCCTCCACTGACCCTCCGAGTGAAAGCAGTTACGTGGAATAGGAAAAGATGGAAGAAGGAAGAAAGGAAAGGGAAAGAGAGAGCGAAGAAAGAAAATTATCGTGGCCTCTTTTGTGTGCACTGAATTGCTACAAGCATTGCAGAGGAATAAATATGACCTTATGTCTCCTCTATTCAGCCTAAAGGAAGGCAAATCACAGAAAAAGCCATTCATGGGAGCCTCTGCTTTTGTCTTGCAGCTTCAGTCATCCTGGTTTTACTTTGCCGGGAGTGGAGTCTAAAACAAAGCTGATTTCACCTTGAGCCTGCTCGACCCACGACCATTCACTTTCTTTTGATTCCCACAATCTGTTATGTTTAACCTTTGGCTGAGTCATTTTAAACTGAAGACATCGTACAACCAGCACCTTTTCTCTAAGATCTGGTGCTCCCTGCCCTGGGCTGGGGGGCCGGGGAGTGAACTTTTGGGAATAAACAGGCTATTTTATTGAGAAACTACTAAGTGCTAGATGTCATATCCACTGTTCATTTTCATTTAAAGCAACTTTCAAATCCTTATTTTATTTCATTTTATTTTTTTAGAGACAGAGTTTCACTCTATTGCCCAGGCTGGAGTGCAGTGGCCTGATCACAGCTCACTGCAGCCTTGAACTCCTGGGCTCGAGCGATCCTCCTGTCTCAGCCTCCTGAGTAGCTGAGACTACAGGCACACATCACCATACCTGGTTAAATTTTCTTATTTTTTTGTAGAAACGGGATCTCACTATGTTGCCCAGGCTGGTCTCAAACTCCTGGGCTCAAGCAATCCTCCAGCTTCATCCTCCCAAAGTGCTGGGACTATAGCAGTGAGTCACCATGCCGGGCCAACTTTTAAATTCTTATTCTTAGCCTCATTCAGCACCTTGGGAGACTAGCTTTCAAGCAACTGGGCCCCTGGTCTGCATATATTGGGGGGTTCCCTCTCGGTACAACAGTAACCAGGCCCCAGACATTTTTGTGGTTTGCAGCACAGTTTTCCATTGTGAAAAACAGGTGTTGTAGCCACCCCCTCCTTTGACCTGGGGTCAGCAAGCTTTTTCTGCAAAAGGTTGGATAATAAGTATGTACAACTTTTTGAGTCATACAGTCATTGCTGAAACAAGATAGTACGTAAATGAGCAAGCGTGGCTGGGATCCAAGAAAGCTTTATTTATGAACACTAACATTTGCATATCATATCATTGTCACATGTCATGAAGTATGATTCGTTTTTGATTTTTTTTCCTCCAACCATTTAAAAAAGTAGAAACCTTTCTTGTCTCACAGGCCCTGTGAAAACAGGTGGCAGGCGGGGAGGCCGTGGTTTGGTGATGTCGATGTCTTCCTTCAGCATCTAGGCCTAAGGACAGCAGAAAGAGGCTGGAGTGACAGGGGGAAAAAGTCCCAAATGACCTAAGAGTTTCTTTTTTTTTTTTTTT
>NW_012154285.1:8450181-8462793 GCF_000956105.1 Propithecus coquereli
TGGTTGTGCAAGAAGTCTTCATTGATTGTCTGTCACTTGTTAATACAAGGCCTCCCAGTGAGGGTTCCGTGCGCAAGACTCACCAAGCCCCTGCCCTCTGGTTGCTTGCACTCCCTTAGGGGGACATACACTAAGTATCTCATTACACCATTTGTTATCTAATTAAAATTATTACCTGCTCAGTGGAAGAGGAATTAGGGGCTCGGTCTGGGAGGTTAGGAAAGGATTTAGGGATGAAGTGGCATTGATATATATGCCAAAATGAATTCAAGGAGACAGGTGAGGAAGGTATTCAAACTAAGGCAGTGGTTCTCAACCAGGGGTGACCTTTCCTCTGCCCCCCCCCAGCACACTTGGCAACATCTGGAGACATTTCTTATTGTCACAACTGGAGGAGAGGATGCTGCTAGCATCTGGAGGGTGGAGGCCAGGTGGTCCTGCTAAACACCCCGTGATGCACACAACAGAGAATTATCCCCTGCACAAGAGAATTATCTGGTTCAAAATGGCAACAGTGCCAAAGTTGAAAACCCCTGGGGCTGAGGGAACGACACAGGGGAAGACCTTGAGTTGCGGAAGAGAGAAACGGTGACTTGGCCAATACAGTGTGATTTTAAAGAAGAGGGCAAAGTGAGTTTGGAAAGAGAAATAGGGGCCAGATCAGGGATGCCCTAGGAGGCCAGGGAAGGAGGCTTGATGGCTTATGGGCCACTGGAGTCATTGAAAGGTGACACTGGTGAGGGCCATGGGATCAATCCTGCTGCAGTATGGCCAATGGATTTGAGGGGAGGCAGGCAGGAGTGGGTTTGGGGAGCCCCCTCTAAAACCAGCATTGCCACAGGTGAGAAAGATGGTAACAGCAGCTGGAATTGGTGTAATCATCTGGGACTATCTCAGTAAGCGTGTGACTAGGAAGAGGATTCCTGAAAGGGGGCAGCTAGCTGGAAGACCAACCTTATCTTTCTCATCTCGGGGTAACCCTCACCCAGAACCCCTGCTCCATAAATACGGGTCAAATGAAATTGCTGGAGGTGGGTGCCATTGGGGCAGGTGAGGAAACAATTTTCCGGAATATTCAAGAGGAAAGAAAGGCTAACTGAATAAACTGCCTTTGTTGGGACTTAGTCACCTAAGTCCAAAAAAGGAAAGGAGTAGGAGCATGTGGTTTGCAAGAGTATTTGTCCTTTGCTCTTCACAGCACACCTGCCTGTAGGTATGCAGGTATCATTACTCCACTATTATTGAATGAGGAATTGAGACCCAGAAAAGTTAAGCCATCTGGCTAAAAGACACTCAGCAAGTAGATGGCAAAGTCAGGACTCCAGTCCCATTTTTTGTTTCTCTTTTCTTTTCTTTTCTTTCTTTTCGAAAGAGGGTCATACTTTATTGCCCGGGCTGGAGTTTAGTGGTGCGATTCTAGCTCACTGCAGCCTCTAATCCCTGGGCTCAAGCTATCCTCCTGCCTCAGCCTCCCGAGTAGCTGGGACTACAGGTGCACACTACCACACCTGGATAATTTTTCTATTTTTTTTTTTGTAGAGATGAGGTCTTGCTCTTGCTGAGGCTGGTCTGACCTGAAACAGTCCTCCCACCTCGGCCTCCCAGAGTGCTAGGATTACAGGCGTGAGCCACCTTGACTGGCCTAAATTTTTAAATTTTGTATAGAGATAGGAGTCTCACTATGTTGATGAGGCTGGTCTCAAACTCCTGGTCTCAAGCGATCCTCCTGCCTTGGCCTCCCAAAGTGCTGGGATTACAGGTGTGAGCTACCTGGGCTGGGCTCAATCCCATTTTTCTGCCTCCAAATTCCAGTTCTTTCCCTTGCCACCATCCTCCCTCTGTATCTTACTTTCAGGGAATGGCCATGAGGCTTGCTTCACTGGAATGCACGCTCCATGAGAACAGAGACCAGGTCTCAGCAATGATAATTTGCTGAACGAATGAAGGATAAATGAACGCGGGACTCAGCCTCCCAGGATTGGAAAAGCCCCATGCACTTCCCCATGAAACCAGCAGATGGCGGCAAAGGAACGGCCTAGCCAAGGCCGGGGCGCCCAGGGGAAGTTCTTTTATTTATGTATCCTCCCTTCCCCCAGCTTTGCAAAACAGGTAGCTTGAATTTGTCCCCTAGGAAGAAATAAGAGGTCATACTGACTGACTGCAGTTCCTTCCTGTTTGGACCTCTCTGCCCCACCTCAGAGACCAGGATGTTTCAAGAAATCGGGAAATTAACACCAGGAGAACTTTAATGTCAAATAAAAACCAGTGCAGAAACGACCTGTTTATCAACAAATAGAGAAAAGGCACTGTGTCCCCAGTCCCCAGCAAAGCAGACACAGGCTGTCACCAAACACTGGCCTGGCCATCTACACTTGTCTTGTGATTTGTCTTCTAGAAAGTTTTTGGAGAGAAGTTTGGAATGGAATAGAGGTTGTTGGGGGCTGAACTGGAGTGTAAGGGGCAGAACAGGGACAGTGGAGAGAGGTTCTTGCCTGAAATCAATCTTGCCTCGACGCCAGTAAGAAATCCATCCCTACGTGGCCAAGTGTGAATGGCCACGAGGGATTTATTTAGGCAGGGCCCAGGGGTGATGGGGGCTTCCCCTGGGCTCCTGTTTTATCCCGGAGGTGGAAAGAGAAACGATTCCCTGTTCCCTTGGACATTCTGCAGCGTTTCTAACGTTCCTTTATGTTTGTGAATTTTTATAGGCTATTAGCATGTTTGCCTGAATAAAAAGAGAACGAGACACAAGAGAGGAAAATGATACAGAGAAAATATATCCGCCATAACCACCATAACCTCTGCCTTCCAAATTAGTGGGATCCTTGGACATGTTTAGACTCGGCCCACACACGTTTGGTGTAGGTGCCTATTTCGTTCTGGGCTTTGCCGGGCAATAAAGATAAAGGGAATTATCTGCGCTGAAAGAGGTCCCAGCCTTCCCCTTGTTAATTCCGCTTTGAGGAAAAGGCTCAGGTGATCCTCAGGCCCGAAACTATCCCCCTCCAACCCATACACACCTATCTTCCAAAGTTCAAGCCCCCATTCCACCAGGTGTGGCTTTAATGAAAGAACAAAGTCTTTCCAAAGATCTAAACAAAGATGAAACCTGCCTCTATCGTCACATCCCTATGATGGATGTGGAGGTGGGAGGTGAGGGGGTGTCCAGGTTAGGAAACTCTCAACAGGGACCTCAATAATCTTTCCACAACGAGGACCCCCTGCAGCTCTTTTTACCCTTGATCTTCAGGTGGGAGGCATCTAGAAAAAAAGTCATTTTGTTTTATGAAAAGTGGTTTCCTTTTATTACCTGTGATAGCTGAGTGGGGGTGACCCTAGCAACAGGAAATTGACACGGAATTCATTGGGGATGATAATGACTGTTCATAATCATTGGGTTGATAAGTTAATATCATTAATGAATCAACAAATTATACAATGCCCGAGGCTTTCAGGCTTAGCTTTAAAATAAGCAAGGAAATAGTGTCCTTCCCTGAATGAGAGTGAGAGAGAGAGAGGCAAAGTCCCTAAATTCTACCTACCCAAGAGAATCCCCAGGGGCCACCCCAATGTTCCCCCTTTCCCATTTCTTATTGGCTCCAGAACAGTCGGTGGGTCTTAATTTAGTTGGGCTCACACACCTCGGAGAATATGTAAGGAGTTGTAGGGTCCCCTCAAAAAATGTGCACATATGCACAAGATCAAGCTTTTGTATATGATTTCAGGGGATTCCCTGCAGGTCATGAGCCCTCTCCTCTTAGGAGTCTCGGGAATGCCCCGTGAGAGAAACAGTTCTGGCCTGGGAGGGTGGGCTCCAAGGGAACGCCGAGTGTCGGTTGGGGTCGGGGCTGCGCTGTTGGCAGATGCGCTGTCAGCCCTGGTTCTTCCAACAGGCTGGCACCGCAGCTCTGTGGCTGGGTTGGGAGGGTTAAGGGCGACAAAAGTAACGACCAGAGGCAGCTGGCGCTACAGCCTCGTGAGGGCGCCTGGTCCCTGCATAAAAACAACAAAAAGGTTATGTCAAAGTTGCCCGCGCTGGGGAATGGGGTAGACGACCACGCGCAAAAGTGGCAGGAAGAAAGTTTTAGCGCCAGTGTCAGTTTCGTGCCTGCGGTGTCCTGGATCCTTTCAGGACCTTGGAGGGGCAAGGGGTGCACTTTCCTGGACCCGCCACGCACGGGCGGGAAGAGAACCTAGGTGAGATTTGACTGCGCGGGCCTGGGGTGGAAGCAAGCCTCTCCTCCGGGTGCAATTCCCCAACCCGAAACCAGAGCCCGGGTCATTAGCTGGAAACCGAAGTGGCCTGGGGGATCGCATTTCAAAAGCTCAAATAGACTGGCGGACTGCGATCTTTGGACTTGCGGGTGGGGGGAGGCAGAAAGCCCGACGACTCGGACAGTACCTGTCCAGGTTCCGATGGGTTGCGTTACCCCCAACACACCTCACTTTTGCCCTCCATTCTAGCGACTGCGCCAAAGCTGCGAGACCCAGGCCGCCAAGGCCGCCAGACTTCATCCCAGCTGCGGGGCAGAAAGCGCCTTGCGTTTGGGGCACAAGAGCCCTTCCCTACCCAAGCCACTTTTGTCTTCACCTCTGCCAGACCCAGGCCCTGGTTCTCTAGGCGCATGGGGCCTGCAGATGCCCAGGCCGAGGGAACTTGGGCCACGCTGCCCCTAACCAAGCACTGCTTTTCCTTCGCGGTGCCCTTGGCACCCCTTCTTCGGCTTGTCCGTAGATTTCATCCTTCTGCGAGCTGAGCCCTCAGCTTCAGCTGGGGCCAAAGAGTTAGAAGTAAGAGAGCAGGGGAGAAAAACTAAGTCTGCTTAGCTTCCTGGAATCTAGGCAGCGTGGAAGCAGGAAAGAGCAAGTGATCTTTGCGCCCACAGAGTCCCAACCCGCAGCTCCCGGACTGCGCTCGGGTACCCTTTGCGCCAGGGCAGATAGAGCACAGCAAACGCTACATACTCGGGGGAGGATCTGAGGCCGGAGAGGAAAGCCTGAGACACCCAAAGCCAGGACCCGAGGGAGAGGGAAACCTTGGAGTGGTCGCCCTGCCGGCCCTAGCGCGCGCCGGCGCTGTTGCAATTCCCTCTGTCCCTCGCCGCTTCCCTGCCGGCTCAGAGCCGGAGAACACTGTATCTGCTTCAGTGCCCCGCCCCAGACGCTTTCAAATGGGGGTTTCCATCCCCAACCAATCTCTCTCTCTTGGCCTACCTGGGGACAAAGGCCCCAAACCCGCAGTCTTAGCCCGGGTGGGTGTTCCAGGACACGGAGAAGCCTGGGCCCCGAGTGGAAAGCGGAAATAAAAGCTGTACTTTCACATTGCGCGACAGAAGCACGGAGAAAGTAAAATGTCTCGTATAAATAAACGTGTGAGACACACTCCAAAATCCAGAGCGCACCCATAGATTTCTCTAGCTCCAGGACATACCCACCCCAGGTACCTACACCTCCACCTGAATTAGTCTGGAGCCCCCGCCCCCTCCCCCCGTCGGTTCAAATTCTGGCCCCATAATTTCCCCGGGGGATCTTAAGTAAGTAACTTAACTGTTTTGTACCTCGGTTTCCTCCTTTGTAAAACAGAGGTAAAAATCATACACACCTTAAAGGGTTAATTGTGAAGGCTAACGGAGGTCACTCTAGTGGGGTTCTTAACTGAGTGCCTGGCTCGTGCACGTGGCCTTTACATGCCAGCTATTTTTATTATTGTTGTTACGTGTACTTTGAACGCCGACATCTGCAACATATACTTCTTGATTATACGCATCTTGATTATAAAACAACCAAATGCATCTACATCCGGAACTGTCTTGGGCATGAACTTCTAAATCGAAATTGGAAGCGACGTCTACAGATGGAGCACGCGAAGTACACGCAAACACACACATGTCCTTCTAACACCTGCAGTTCCTGGTCCTGGAACGCAAACACCCGAACAGCTACCCATAGGTAGGAACATATACGGCCACGTACACAACAGCCCAGGTCGCCTCTCAAAGCGTTGTACCTTCAACCCAGACAACCACTCTCTTGGCTGGTTGCCGTGAGGTCAAATTTGGAAACCAGCGAGGCAGAAAGCACGCGGACGTGAAGCATTTCAAGCCTCTTGCAGCGCCCCAAGGCGGCTGCATGTCTGCTGGCTTAAGGGAAAGGTCAGAGCCCGGCTTTTCCTTCTTGGATGGAAAATTTTTAAGGGCCTACACGTGGAGAACTGTCCCCACAAAGAGAGGGTGGGTCCCAGGACAGCGCAGATCAGAGAGAGGTCCTGCCCACACGCACACGCCCGCCTGCTCACACTGGGCTCCTTCGGGGTTGCCCAGACCTCGGGAGGAGGGAGTGCAGGGTCGTGACCCCTACCTCTGCCCGAGCGCGCCCTTCGGCCCCTGCAATTAGCGCCGGGAGGTCAGCAGGAACCGGGACGCCTTTACCCGCGGCTCAAAGCACAGCAAAAGGCGACCCCACCCCCTCCCCTCCGCGGGTCTCAGACGCCAGGGCGCAGCCAGGCTTGGAGCCGACCTTCCCGACAGACAGGGGCCGGAGGCCTCCGGCCGGCACCCGCATTTGTCACCTTAAATCTACAAATCACGAAGTCGCTGGGCCCTGCAGGCTGCAGTAGCTGACCGCCCCCCCCCCCCCGGGGGACCGTATGGATTGCTGCTCCCACGAGCCGTGGCCTTTGTCCCTGTAGACTCAAGAAGGCAAAGGGAAGTTGTACCCGGGATAGAATGTAAGGTGTGCATATTGGGAAGAGGAGTATCCTTTCTCTACCCATCACGAAATCAGGCTATTCCTTGCCGGGAGGGGTCTAGAACAGGGGTCTACAGGAGAGTTCCACACGGAGCAGTAAGGTTCCTTGCGAGAGAATTATGAGCGAGGGTCCCCTCAGCGAATTTTCGAACGTTCTTTGGAAACCCAGAGGAGAGAAGGACTGTTTTTCTCATCTGAGGCCCAAACGGGAGGGAAAGTGATATCCCGGAAAGAGAGGACGGCAGCTTCTTCCGATGCTGAGGATGGGGGTGGAGGGGGAGGCGAGGGGAGCGGGGACTGGGGGCAGGGGCGGCAGCAGAAGGGGCAAAGGCGAAGCGCCCAAGCTCCGGAACCGAGGAGGCGCTGGGGTGCCGTGCGAGCGGCGGCGCCCAGGGCGCATTCGTGGGCCGGACAGATAGGTGGCACTCGAAGCCCGGGAAAAGGGCGAAGGCGGCGGCCCCGAGTGGCCTCCCCGGCGGCCGCCGCCACCATAAAGCCCGCGGCGAGATTGCGACCGGCGCCAGGTGAGTAATAGCAACGAAATCCACAGAGATTGCGAGCCTTTCACCCCCCGTCCGTCAGCGCCACAAGAGTTACTCATTAACATCACTATATACAAATAAGATATACGGGAGATTAAAAAAAAAAAAAAGGAAAGCCAGTAGGAGAGGCTGGACACGCGCCTGAGCACTGTCCCCGAATCCAGGGGGTGGGGTGGGGTGGGGTGGGTAGGAGGTAGGCACATCTGAACCGAGAAAGAGAAGTATTTCTTGCTTCCTTGGGGCTGAGTTATTTTCTCCCCCGGCGCAGCAACCAGCCAACTGCCACCTTCTCAGGGGCGCAGGCGACTGCGCGTTATCTTTGGGCCAAAATCGGCCCCATTCGGCAGCAGTGGCTGCGCGTAAAGCCAGCGTCCTAGATATCTCCCAGCCCTCCAGAGGAGCTACCTCCCCAAGGTCCCCGTGCCCTCAGCTCAGGCCCTCCGACTTCACCCCGCTCCGGGTTGTCTTCCCTCCCACCCCTGGAGACAGCGCAGGGGAGGCTGTAGGGGTCCCCACGTGCCGGGCCCCAGATGGGAAGGGCTTTGCCTCCCTCTCCAAAAGGTCTCGACCTGGATCCCCTTCCAAGTACAGGATGAGGGAGGGGAGGAGGCGTCCTCCTAGCCGGCCATTCAACAGGCCCGAAGGTGACAGGGACGTGGGGCCTGGCTGGCTGGCTCCAGGGGGGTAGGGGGTGGGGGTGGGGAGGGAGGCAGCCGCCAGGCAGGCTCCGGCTTGGTCTTCACGTCATGGCCCCCAGGGCAAGAAAAGACCTAAGGACTAACCCTAGAGAACCTTCCCAGGCCGCCCCCCTCCCCCAGACATACACACACCTCGGAGGCTAGCCAGGGGGTGCGGAGACCAAATGACTGACACCGCCTCGCCATTTTTTATTGAATGTTTCAGAGATAAATTGAACTTCAAAAGGCAACTCCCCAAACTGCCTGGGGCCTGGCTGGAGGAGAGAACGAAGGGAAGATGTCAACCTCCTGGGTGACTTTTCCCTCGGAGGGGGTTAAATATGCTCCCTGGAATTACCTTTCCCTTGCAAGGAACACTTTCCTCCTCCCTCGCGTGACACAGCTAGGTCTGCGCCGAGCTGGCCGCGCTTCGCACGCACCACTCGGGATGGATGGGGCCTCGCAGGGGCGCCTTGGGCCAGCCTGGTTCAATTTGAGACACCAGGGACTGCCGGGTGTCTGTGTGCGGCGGGGGGAGGCGTTCAGTCCTGCCTGCGGCAACCTGGAGGGCTGCTGCCCCGCCAAGCCCAGTCTGGCCGAGAGGGGATTCTGCTAGCCTTTTCCCGCGCCGAATACACTGGTGCAAGGAGGTATTTTTCGACTTGGATTCCCCAGATCGCTGTCAGAAGGGAGAGCAGAGCTTAAAACGAAAAACATTCGTTGAGCTCGAACTTATTTTTGGTCGGATCCATGTGGGAAAAGCTGACTTAGGGTACAAGGCTGTCTTTTTCCATTAAAACTGAAATATCCGAAATTGCTATTCTTTCCGAATTCTAATCAGGCCCTTTCCTTCTTCCGTTTTGCTCCCTAATTTAAAGGAAAAGTAATTTCGGACTGAAGCGGGCTCCCTTCGCTGGAGTAAGGGACTTTTGTTTTTAGCTTTGTAACTTGAGTGACTTCTTATTTTGGTACGCTGGGGGCGGTCTTAATTATTTAAAGGCGAATGGAAGGGGGTAGGGGAAGCAAGAAGAGACCAAATCCTTCCCTAACTCTCCCCCTTCAGAAGGAAAAGGTTACTAAAGAAAGCATTTAACGCAAGGCCCAAAGACGTTTCAATAAAAATTTATTGAAATTTCAGTGATGTTTTAAAGAGAGGGGGGAAAATAATACAGAAAACCAAAGAACCCATCAACAACTACAACACAAAATATACCTTCACGAACTTTTGTCTTTAAACCATCTCTCAGCACCTGACTTTTGAACCGTGTATCTCTGTAGGCACCAATTCAAAACACCGTCAATATCGACAACAGTAGTAAATTAATTCCACTTTGTTTTGAGGAAAATCAGAGATGAGCAAATGTGAATACAAAAGAAAACTTAGAAAGTTAAACCATGGTCTCTACACTCCTTCCTCCCCACAGCAATCTGAGTTATGTTTTAAGAGATTTAAAGTAGAACTGGAAAGTGGCACCCCCTCCCCAATTTTGGCTAAAATAGGAAATAACACTCTCCCCAACTTTGGGACATTAAAAAAGAAAAAAAAAATATTTTGCAAACAGCTCTTTTGCAAGTGTGTTGGTGTTGGTGCAGAAAGTGTGTTTTCTAGTGTGAAACAGCCAATTCTGTGACCTGGAAATGAAACCGACTAAAGGAAAACAAGAACACAAAACCCAACAGTTGCCATCCTATTTACATAGAGCTATATACAATGTCAATAAATTAAAGTTTAATTTTCCAAGCATTCATATTCCACCTATTTACAAGTTATCAAATAATTACATAAATACTTTGTCTAATAGTCGCGCTTCTTTATTATTTTTTTAAAACCTTGTTATTGCATATACAGGAAAGAGAACTGCTCAAGAGGGACAACATGAATCCTGCTACACAGCTTAGATAAAATAAATTCATTTTTGTGTGTGTTTTCCACCCTTCTTCCCTCTAAATCCTCCCTCCCCCTTGGGGTCTCCGATTTTTGAGGACACCGGATGGGGAGAAGGGCGTGGGGTTATGCTGTTTTCTCTCTAAAAGCAAGCATTCAAAATAAAACCCACAAATACATCACTGTGGAACATGCAAGAAGAGACCTATAGCGGCTCTTAAAACATCACAAGAATATTAAAAAGACACAGATTTCCTTAATACAGACTAAACAAGGATGGCAGGGACTTCCCCACCCAAACAATGCTGCTCAGTAATTTATTGAGAACTGATACGCAAGTCACTATAAAATTTTTAATCTCCACAAACAGAATCATGTTAATGTATTCATTTGTCCCGATTTTTTTTAATTTTATTTGTTTTTGTTTCCACTTGACACAGTGAAGGAAAGAAAAAAAAATATATATATATATAAATCCACACTGAGGGAGATAAATGGCTTTGAACACCTTCCCTCCTGGTGGGCTTGGCTACTGCTTTCTTCAGCCACAGCTCCCAGACCAGCCTTGCTGGAAGTTTCTCTGGACACAAATGTTTGAACTTCCACCCCCAACAGCTCAATGCAACAGACGTTTCTGAGCCCCGGAATCGGAGCCAGATCCCGGATATATAAACCACGCCAAGAAGACAGGGCCTGTCTCTAGTACATTCTCTCGAGGGAGTCCGGCCCCTTCCCAGACACGACTGCAAAAGGCAGGGCTAACCCCACGGAGGCCCGTGGTTTATTTTACATCCGACAAAGTGCACTGCAGACTCGACTGGACTGGAATGAAGAGACTTTCTCCGGGAGGGGTTTACGGGGACGCGCTGCGGGATCTGTCCGGCTTGGCTTCCAAGCCGCTGACCAACCGCTGGATACTCTGCAGTTCGCTGGTGGCCGCCTCCTTCTCCGAGCAGAGTTTGGGCGACAAGGACACGGAGCTGGAGGACAGCGTGGAGGAGCGGCTGTTCAGTTCAGAGCCCGAGTCCACGGCCACCGAGGCCGGGCTGGCCGCCAGGGCAGCGGCTTTGGCGTCCAGGGGCCCCGCGGCCGCCGCCATGGAGGGCAGGGCGGTGGTGAGCAGGCTGCTGCTGTCGGGCACCGGCACCGGGATGGAGTAGGGACTGTAGCGCAGCCGCGGGCGCATGGTGTTCAGATTGAGGAAGGGGTGGCGGTGCACCGAGCTGGAGGCTGCTGCGGAGGAGGCGGCCGCCGCAGCCGCCATGTACGTGTAGGGGTAAGGGAACAGGCTTCCGAAAGGCGACATGGCCAGGCCCTGGGGAAGGAAGAGAAACGCACACGCAGAGTCAGCCGAGCAGGGGCTGCAGAAGATTGGGGAGAAGCCAGCCTCTTCCACCTCCTTCCTCCCACCTCGGGCAAGCCATTAATCCTTTTCCTTTTGGGGAGTGGGGATGACTTAGACTTCTCCAGGTTCAAATCTTAGCTGTGTCACCTTAGACAGAGGGACTTAACACCCTGTGCCTCAGCTTCCTTACACGAAATAAAACAGGGAAGTAGTAAGTAATTCACATAAGTATGGGGAACTCTGTGGATATTAAATGAGCTAATGCCTGCACTATGCTACGCACATGTGGACTGTTAGAGACTCCCGCTAAGAGTTAGTTGTTGCACCTGTTAAATGGGACTACAGATTCAGTCCACCCCACAAAGTTGGCTGAGGGAAAACAAAAAGGCATAAGTTATTAGTCATAATTTTTTTTGTCCTTCTTGTCCCTACCCTAGCCCCACAAATCCTCCCACACCAATCCTAGGGGTGAAAAAAAATCCCAAGGAAGATCTTAAGCAAAAGGAAATGGGGGGGGGGATAAAAGGGCATTTTTTATAAACAGGGACAAAGAAATCCACCAGCCCCATATGCTGGTGTTACAGGTGGGAAGCTAAGGCAGGCCCCAGGAGTTCAACAATTCACTGGGCTAGTAACTGGCAGAAACAGAATTTAAGACAAGGGGACCCTGGCCTGGGCCACTTCTCTCTGTACGGTGCCTTGAGGCACCATTGGTGTTTGTTTGCCCAGGCAGCCACTGGCCCACCTATCACCTGCCCACCTATGACCTGTGTCTCCAGGAGAAGCCAGCAGAGGAGCTGGGAAGAATTGAGAACTGTCAGAAGCCAACCTTTTTCTCAGCTCCCTCATTCCCAGAGGAGGAGGGCAATCCTGCCTCTTGGCTCAGGAAAGGGAGACGAATGTGCTTAGACAAAACAAACGGCAACAGCATGCAGAAAACATCACAGAAACTTTTCACTGGGTTCAGAGCGTGTCTAGCTGCCTGAGACTTCTCCCCAGCCACCCTGTGCTGTCTGAACCATACACAGACCACCAGGCCTGCCCCAGCCTCCGCTGGTCCCTCTCCTCTGACATTTCCCACGTGTGCACAAACCATTAACCCTGTGAGGAATAGGCTGGCCGGCTTGGGGTTAGGGTGGGGAGAAGAGCTTTGAATGCAAGGACAAGACTAGAAGACTCAAGACTCAACTCCCCACTCAGGAAGTCACTTCCCCTTCCCAGGCCTTGGTCTCTCTCTGGTCCAATTCCTGGGGGAGGGTTGGCTATGAGACATGTAGGAGACATTTCAGCTCTGAGACTAAAATCAAAAACCCTCAAAGAGGCCCTGGAGTCGGTCTGGCTGGGATAGAGTCTCAGCTCCATGGAGTACCAGCTGTGTGACCTTGGACAAGTTACTCAACATCTCTGAGCCCCTTC
>NW_012154285.1:8464233-8466294 GCF_000956105.1 Propithecus coquereli
GCAAATTAGCTCTTTAAAAATAAAAACTAACTTTAAAAGTCACTGGTGGAACATATTCCAATGACTCCCAGTGTCTTTGTTTAGTGAGTGACAGAGATCAGTACCTTCCACAGATTTGTGAATTATTCTGGAAGGATTTGTTTGGAGAGGGCCCTGGCATCTGAATTGGTAATGGCAAAAGGGACACCCCTCCCTCAAGACACACACTACACTTGGGCCTTCTCCCAGTTTTCCCCAGTCTCTGCACACAGAGATGGGTGCTGGGCAGGCTGCTCACTGCCTGGGGACAATTCTGATTCTTTTTTGCTTTCACCACACCCTCTGTGGGTGTCCTACCAGCAAAAAGAAAAAAGGATCCTATTTTATGTTTAAGGCTTAAATGGATTGAAGACATAAAGGACTTTCATTTGATTTCACTAAAAAACAGGTTTCTTCCTGTTGACAGTGTGTGTGTCTTTCCAAATAAATAGCGCTTTCTCATTAAACACAGGAGACTGACTAGGGATTCGAACCACCTCGTCCACTCCCACCCCCAGACTCCATCAGCCCTGCAGATCCCCAATGCTCCACCTCCTCTCCCAGGTCAATGGTTGCTCTATAGGTGGATGTTTTCTCAGCCACCTTCCCTGCTCTAGGTAGCAGAGAATTCCTCCCTTTCTCCAGCCTAACACAGTTTAACCTAGAGTTCAAAGATGGTGAAAAGTCAGCAGTTGGAAGACTCACCTGATTGGAGAGTGGGTGGAGAGAGACAGAGAGAAAGAAGTGCTTCAGGCATGTTTTTCAAAGCTGCTTCAGCCAAGAGGTAACATACAAATAGACACCCACCCCCCCAAGGCAAATAAGGATTTGGTGGAAGGGGTTCTGAGCTGTCCTTATACTACCTTAGGGAAGTGTGTGTGTGTGTGTGTGTGTGTGTGGGGGGGTGGTATACAACTGATAGCCCTTTTTGAACTTTGGTTCTTCTAGAAGGGTCTGAAGCTTTTAAAGGACAAGTACCCTGGTCTGTGCCCCATCCTCCTCACTCTTCCAGGCCACCAAGAGCTGCAGTCCAATCATCACAGAGGTGACCAACCCTACCTTTGAGGTTTGACGTCCCTACGGTGGAGACTGCCGGAGAAGAAGCCTGAGCGAAGCAGTTGAAGGCTGCCTGTTCGCTGGAGGACTCATCCGAGGTCCCATTCTCCTTTTTGTGTCTTTCATCGAACACTCTCATGGACTGCAGGGTGAGCTGTTTTCTGTGGCAGAAGCCCACACCCAGTGTCACAGAATGTAACATACATTTCCCCCCTTTGTTTCCTTTGACCTTTCCAAGGCGGCATATACACACCTCACCCGCCTGCCGCCCACGGACAACACGAATTCTCTGAAATCTGCTCGCCCCAGGGCAGTCACACAAACCCAAGCATTGTTCTGACCCCTCTACCTGCACTGAAGAGTGTGGCATAGGGGCAGGGAGAAGGATGAAGGCTTCAGTTGCATTTCTTCAGTATTGGGGTTTCACTGCGAAAAGGCATTTGCTTGGGCTGGGAAGTCTTATTTCAAAGCAAGAAGAGAGGTTGGAGCTAGCCATGGATAACTGAAGTGCTGGCCTTACAGAGGGGGAACTGGGTGTCCAACCCTGCAAACAAAACGCTGTGTGTCCCCAGCCTACCAAACTCCTGGGTGTTTGCTACAATTGGGAAGAAGTATTATTTCATGGTGTACTTTACTGTGATCGTTTCAACAACACATTAATTGGAATAAAATTCTATTTGGATGTTAGAAATTATTTTTTTAATGCCCATCCCAAGGGGATATAGGTTAAAATTTTGGGGTGATTTTCTGGATTTTAGAACTTCTTTGAAAAGGGGTGGGGGAGGGGAGACCTTATTTCATATACTCTCCAGCTGTCAACTTAATGCGAAATGATACACATCCCCATGAAGGAGGGGGTCTTAGATCTCTCAAGGGTCCCCCAGCTTTGCCTGATGGTATTTGAAAGACAAGAGTGCAAAGATTCCAAAGCACTTTGTGAATGATTTGGTCCTTTCCTGGGACCTGCCCAGGAGGAATATAAAATTA
>NW_012154285.1:8467984-8518073 GCF_000956105.1 Propithecus coquereli
AACACACACACATCATAAAAAACACAGCAGCATAAAAGGTAATAAAAACCAGACCAGCTACTCAGGATTTCTGGCTAGGGGTGAAAAACTAGTCTCCACTAGGATTCTCCCCCCAGGATCCCAAATGGCTTTTGCCTTAAATTTTTAGCTGGTTCCTTTGGAACCTGATTTCTGGATCCTTCTTCCTGAATGGGGAAGAGAATGAGCCTTGAAACAGACAGAGCGAAGCTGAGGTGGGGGGCAGAGACTGGGTGCCAACAGCGACAGGAGCTAGAGGAGCTTCTTGGTGACAAAATTGTTTTGGCATTTTTTTTTTTTTAACTTAGCATTGGATTCATAGCTGGTTGAGAGGCTTTTGCTGCCTCCTTAAGGTGCTGGTGTTCCTCACCCTATCTCGATGTTCCAAAAATCACAAAAGAAAACTCCAGGCTCTCATCCCAATTCTCTAGTAAGTTTCTCACCCTGACCCAAAGCAGCTTCAAGGGGAGGCAAAACATTACCATTAAAAAGGAGAGCCCCCTCAGTTACCTTGTCATTCTGGTATGCAGTCACAGCGATGAATTCAGTTTCAGGGAATAAGTATGTCCGAAATGTACTATAAGGGAGTTTCAAGATGTCATTGGCTCTTACAATGTGGAACCGGGGCTGGTATTTGTGCATGGAGTTCAATATAGTCTGCAGGGGCAGGGAAGAGACACACATAAAAAAAAAAAAAAGAGGATTTAGCAAGACAAATGGGATCTTAGGACCCCTGCCAAGCTGACATCTTCCCCCACCGCAGGGTACTACGCTTGTACCACTTTTACCGAGCCCACCTCCTCCTTGGAGTACCTCCTGGGTACATTTTGCTCCACAGATGTTATCTTCTGGAGAATCCAAATTGCTCCTCAATTTCCAAAGGGTCCCCCCCACCCTCACCATCTAAGGATCATTCGTACCTTGAACCCTAGCCTACCTGAGTACCAAAACTATAATTCCCCTGCCACGTTGCGTGATCACTTGGGAAGGCCAAAGTCTTAAAAGATAGAGAAAAACATGCATTTTAATTTACAAAATGATTCAGTACTTTAAGCGCCCACTAATTGCCGAGCCCAATCCACTTAAAGCCCTGAAAGGCTGAACTCTAGAGAGGAATATTTATGCCTTAATCAAATCAAGGGCTTCAAATGCAATTCCTGCCCGCTGAAGATATTTCCGCGCTATTCACGTCTTCCTGGGCCTAATCTTTCTGCTTATGCCTCGCTTATCACTCTGTTTACTTTATTGAAATGTTGGGGAGGTGTAGAGAAAGGGGCAAAAGGTCCCTTGCCTGACTTGTACAAGCAATCCAAGTCTTCCAAAAGTTTCTAAGCCCTCTCTCACTGAATCCATATAGACCCTCCCAACACACACACACACACACACACACACACACACACCACTTTTTACCAGAGATCTAAGCCTCATTTCTAGTAAACCTGACTCTCATCTAAGCCCAATCAATTCTTTTTCAGTGAAAAAAAAAATAAGTTTAAAAAAAAAATGTATTCACACCATTTAACCAACATAGTCAAGCCTCCGAGAAACTCAAACTTTTCCAAGAAATAATATGGCTGGTTTGAAAACAGAAGTATGATGTTTTAAACCAAAACAAATCCTTTATGAACACATAGCTTTGAAATTGATTTTAGATCGTAATGATCAGTTTTTAACTCCACCGCCAGGTCAGGCAGGGGAAGTAATTATTACCACCCACTCTTTTCATTATAAGTCCCTGCATCCCACTTCCAATACTTGAGAAATAAATCTGAGATATTATCTGAGAAATAAATAATTGTTTCAACTCACCGTTTTTCTCTCCTGCCATTTCCAGTGTCCCGAAAACCTTTAGCAAAAGGGTTGTTGTCTATTTTTAACTGAGTTATCTAGAGGAGGAGATACAAACAAGACAGAGACATTGACTTCATTTTCCAGAATGTTTTGGGAGTGTTTTTCCCAACTCAGTAGTCTCCTAGAATGTGACTACCAACAGAAGTCATACGGATATGCCAGAGAAAGGAGGAAATGGCAGCAGATTGGAGAAAATGGAGAGGAAAAATCAAAGGCAACTGTACCAGGGCTTGCATCTCCCATGAGACTAAACCAGGGATTCCAGGCTGAAATTACCCAAAGAAATTCTTTTCTTTGCGCAGCCAACAGCTTAGGTTTAGAAATGGAAATGTTGTCAAAGTTGTCAGGAGGGACAACTTGTAGATCTTAAAATTATGCTTTCATTTTGAGTTTTTTACACAGTGCAATTAATCATAAAATATGTTATGGCGTACTCCCCTGTCTCCAAACACACACACACACACAGAGCACACATACCAATCTTTTCCATGAATCTAATAAATGATTTATGGGGCCTTGCTACCCTCGTGCTGGAATGAGTTTGATTTTTTGCTTGGAGTGGGGGTGGTTTGAGGAATTATAATACTGACAATTACAGATGTAAAAGACAAAATGACCACTGGAAACATTTGTTTTCATTTACATGCTCTGCCACTGCCGTTAAGTGGAGAAGGCCCATGGCCTCTTTGTCTGATCAAAAATGCTACATTTTATTATTACATTAACAACTTTGTTTCACAGGATTCTGGGTCTAGAGGGAACATGCATTTTGCATGCTGAAGAAAAATGCCATAGTATGTAATCTTTCAAATCCCTTCCCCTTGGGGGCAAAAATTTATATATACAGAGTTACTCAGAGGTGGAAAAAGGGCCCCTTGGTTGGATTCTTGTTCTTGGAATAAATTGCTGTATGCAAGACTTCAGGTTTCAGGCTTGGCAGGGAGAGGGGGGTCATGATATCTTAGTCCCCAGACTAAAGAAATGTCTCTGGAACACCCCCATCATAGGTCTACAAAGGACCCACTGACAGTGACAGTGAGTTGAAAATGCAGGGTGTCATCAGGTGAACTGGGCTGTCACTGAAGTCCAGGATTCAGAAGTTGAAGGGCAGGGTCCCAACCCCTCCTCCCACCTCCAGAACTGCCTGCTAACTGCCATTCTGGAAACGGGTGAATCAGCAGCAAGGGTCACTTTCTCTGTGTCCATGACCTTCAGGCCACCATAACTCTAGATATCAGGTGCTTCCCTATCTGGGGGTCCTTTTATTCCCCAGCTTTAGGCCCAAGAGAAAAAAAAATTTTTCAAATGAAGTGGTGACTTTGGTCACCTTAACTCAACAGGCTCAGACAATTTCATTAGTATGACCCTGTGATCAGGGTAGGTTTTTCCAACCACACACATGCACGCGTGTGTGCACATGCACACACACACACACACACACACACACACACACACAAACACACACACATCATAAAAAACACAGCAGCATAAAAGGTAATAAAAACCAGACCAGCTACTCAGGATTTCTGGCTAGGGGTGAAAAACTAGTCTCCACTAGGATTCTCCCCCCAGGATCCCAAATGGCTTTTGCCTTAAATTTTTAGCTGGTTCCTTTGGAACCTGATTTCTGGATCCTTCTTCCTGAATGGGGAAGAGAATGAGCCTTGAAACAGACAGAGCGAAGCTGAGGTGGGGGGCAGAGACTGGGTGCCAACAGCGACAGGAGCTAGAGGAGCTTCTTGGTGACAAAATTGTTTTGGCATTTTTTTTTTTTTAACTTAGCATTGGATTCATAGCTGGTTGAGAGGCTTTTGCTGCCTCCTTAAGGTGCTGGTGTTCCTCACCCTATCTCGATGTTCCAAAAATCACAAAAGAAAACTCCAGGCTCTCATCCCAATTCTCTAGTAAGTTTCTCACCCTGACCCAAAGCAGCTTCAAGGGGAGGCAAAACATTACCATTAAAAAGGAGAGCCCCCTCAGTTACCTTGTCATTCTGGTATGCAGTCACAGCGATGAATTCAGTTTCGGGGAATAAGTATGTCCGAAATGTACTATAAGGGAGTTTCAAGATGTCATTGGCTCTTACAATGTGGAACCGGGGCTGGTATTTGTGCATGGAGTTCAATATAGTCTGCAGGGGCAGGGAAGAGACACACATAAAAAAAAAAAAAAGAGGATTTAGCAAGACAAATGGGATCTTAGGACCCCTGCCAAGCTGACATCTTCCCCCACCGCAGGGTACTACGCTTGTACCACTTTTACCGAGCCCACCTCCTCCTTGGAGTACCTCCTGGGTACATTTTGCTCCACAGATGTTATCTTCTGGAGAATCCAAATTGCTCCTCAATTTCCAAAGGGTCCCCCCCACCCTCACCATCTAAGGATCATTCGTACCTTGAACCCTAGCCTACCTGAGTACCAAAACTATAATTCCCCTGCCACGTTGCGTGATCACTTGGGAAGGCCAAAGTCTTAAAAGATAGAGAAAAACATGCATTTTAATTTACAAAATGATTCAGTACTTTAAGCGCCCACTAATTGCCGAGCCCAATCCACTTAAAGCCCTGAAAGGCTGAACTCTAGAGAGGAATATTTATGCCTTAATCAAATCAAGGGCTTCAAATGCAATTCCTGCCCGCTGAAGATATTTCCGCGCTATTCACGTCTTCCTGGGCCTAATCTTTCTGCTTATGCCTCGCTTATCACTCTGTTTACTTTATTGAAATGTTGGGGAGGTGTAGAGAAAGGGGCAAAAGGTCCCTTGCCTGACTTGTACAAGCAATCCAAGTCTTCCAAAAGTTTCTAAGCCCTCTCTCACTGAATCCATATAGACCCTCCCAACACACACACACACACACACACACACACACACACACCACTTTTTACCAGAGATCTAAGCCTCATTTCTAGTAAACCTGACTCTCATCTAAGCCCAATCAATTCTTTTTCAGTGAAAAAAAAAATAAGTTTAAAAAAAAAATGTATTCACACCATTTAACCAACATAGTCAAGCCTCCGAGAAACTCAAACTTTTCCAAGAAATAATATGGCTGGTTTGAAAACAGAAGTATGATGTTTTAAACCAAAACAAATCCTTTATGAACACATAGCTTTGAAATTGATTTTAGATCGTAATGATCAGTTTTTAACTCCACCGCCAGGTCAGGCATCTACCAAGGAGCTGGAATTGCTAGAGAACACGAGCTGGTAAGTTTTCCTGCCACTGTTTCTTTTAGAACGCCAGGCCTTCCATTATCCAGGAGAAACACCCCAGAATCCTCTCCTTTCTCTGGCTCTGTTGCAGATCGGATAAGTTTGCTATGCTTAGGGGGAAGCAAGGGAGAGGTCTGGGCTGGAAACTCGATAAATAGGGAAGCACTGCCTTTGATAGCATGAAGAAAGAGAAAATTTCACTGAAAGGAGCAAGGAAACTTACAAATCCATGTTTGTCCGAAATGTTGTTGGTGAGTTTCAGTTTGTGGAAAGTGACGACTTTAGACATCCACTGCTCCCCGGTAGCGGGGCTGTCCGGGTGAATGTACATTCTCTTTGGCATTTCAGGGTCAGCTTTACCTGCCACCATCCACCGAGAATTGTGAAACTTGTATCGGCAGTCATCAGCAGCTATAATGTCCATCAGTAAAATATATTTGGCTTTTTTATCCAGCCCAGAACATCTCACTTTAAATGGAGGAAACATTCGCCTACGATAGGGAAGAATAGAAAAGAAAAAAGAAAGATAAATCACTCAGAAGCCTAGGTTTGCTTTCCTATTTATCCTAAAACACTTAAACCAAATCGAAGACTTTCTATTAACTGGCGAGCTTATGCTTTTCAGAGCAGGGCAACTGGTTGTAAAATTTTCTTCTACAACTAAAATATTAAATATGCTCAATTTCTCTTTATTTAGATGTCCCAAGATTCAAAACAAATGAATTGTGGCACTGCATTTCTCTACGTTGTCTAATCAGTCTTTCAAAAATTTTTTTTTTCTCTCTGTGAGTTTACAGATAGCCCTCTTTACAGAAAATTCATGCCCATGTCTTTTTCTGTGGGTATCTAGCTCAAAACGGTTTGGGATACGATTGTGGTAAAGTGCGGTCAGTCGAGACCAGGATTTTCCACCACCCATTGATGAGAAAATGTTAAACTTATCAAGGAAATAAACATGAAGTTGCAGCACCCCCTCTCTGCTGCAGAACAGCAATCCCGCAGTTGGAGAAATGAAACTGGACTTAAGCAGGTTCTCAGAATGAATTTTGCGGATTGGGGTCGATCCGCAGGCCCGATAACCCATCTGCCCACGGAGCTGCTAGCCACATTCCCCTGCTCCTTATGCCGGTCCAAAACTGCAAGATCGTGCGGCCAAATTGCTGTTAATTTCACAGAAGTGTTGGCATTCTGTACTCTTGACTTAAAAGGAAACACTTCACTGGGAAACTAACTAAATGTCTTGTGGGTTGGAGGAGGATTTTATGCCAAACTTTGGCCCCATTTAGCTTGGAAGGAGACAGAAAGCTGAAGACATCAAGAGGAGGGTTTTATTTTTATCCGTTCAACTTTGTGCCTTTATAGACTTCAGTGCCATTTAAAAAAAAAAAATCAGTGATTTTGTTACAGGGTCCTCTCTTCCAGGCAGGTTTCGGTCAGGCAAGGACCTTTAAACATTACGTAAAATATGGTTTATAATATTCACACATTAAAAAACCAGTGTTATGTCTCCCCACTGCCTCCTGAGGTCTGCAAACATATCTTAATTATCCAAAATTGCCTGCTGAACTCTCCCTGGGGTTACAGACACACGTGAAGTGGTGTGGGCAAACAAACCAAAATGTCCTTCGATTTCTCTCTGTCCCTGGCAGCGGTAGGCTCAGGCCCCCTCCAGACCCGGAGGCTAGGCTGAAGGGCAGAAAAGGCCTCCCACTACCATCACAAAAGAAAAGGGCTGTAAGTTTTTCTCTCTGAGTACAAAATACAACAGACAAAAACACATCAACCAAAGAATGAGGATATTCCAGAAAGGTCTGAAGAGTGAACTTCTTGCAGTGGGGTGCTTTTCTTGCTTCCTGCGGGAATGTCTGTGCACCACTGAAACATTCTGGTACTGTTCTGTAGGGAAGCCAGGACGCAGTCCCATGGAGCACTTACGCAGACGCCCAGGTAAGCTGAAATTTTCTGCCACTAGAGCAGGGCCTGGGAGAGTCTCTGTACACATTTCTAAGGGAACTAAGTTTTCGTCCAAGCCGTAAAAACCCGCCAACCGACTGTTCTGGGAGGAGAGAGATAAAGGGAGGAAAACCCTTCCAGTAGTTGGGGGGCGGGGACCCCAATCCCTTGCTTACCTTCCCGACTTGGTAATGACCATCTCCGTGCCCCGCTTGTGAAACTGATCCCAGAGTTCTTTAGCCTCCAGGTGCACCTTGGGGTCGTCCTCCACTTCTTCTTCGGGCTCCATGGTCTTCAGAGGCCTCAGATGCGCCTGGGGCCCCAGGGACGAGAACGGGATGCCGGTTTCCGCCGCCCCCACCAATTGATCCATGATCGGCTTGGCCAGGGCGCCCGGCAGCGAGAGCGCCGCCGCGCCGTTGGGAGGCAGCGTCAGCGCGGGGAAGAAGGGCGGCTGGTGACCCAGCACCGCGCTCATGGCGAAGTCCGGCGCCCGGTGAGGTAGGAACGGATGGTAGGCCATGCTTGTCCCAGGAATGACCGGATCTCTCATGGAGAGGCTCATCCACTCCAGGCGGGGCGCTGGGCTCCAGCCGGGGACAAGTCCGCAGCTGCTGTCTTTGGCTTTTGGGGTTTTTTTGGTTGGTTGGTTGGTTTGTTTACCAGCCGCACATAGTTCAAAAGAAAAAGAGGAAAAAAAAAAAAAAGGAAGAAAGCACAACTAAAGCACTTCAAAGGGAGGGGAAGCGTCTTTTGGGGAGGAGAATGCCGCTTTTAAAGAGGGCAAGGCGAAAAATCAGGAGACATAGTCGCTCGGGTGACTGTTCTTGTGCCTCGCGTGTTCAAAAAGCCGCTCCGGAAAGTCGGTTTCAGAAGCGAGAGGAGCGAGCAGGGTCTCGGCTCGCGCCGGAGCCCCGCCGCTGAGCTCGAAATAGACACTCCAGCCCTCCGTCCCGGGAATCTCTCCCCAGTCCCTGGGTTCTTTGTTGCAAATGCGAATGGTTCTCCTAGACTTTTTACCTTCCCTTTTTCTTCTTCCCCCGCCTCCCTATCTCTCTTCCTCTCTCTCTTTCTCGCTGAAGGCGTCTGCACTTGCGCTAGACCCGGCTTGCACCGGGAGCGAGAGAGCGGAAAAGTCTCTCTTAAAAAACAAAAAAAATTCTGATTTAAACCCCCTACGACCGGCGCTATCAAAACTTGAACTGCAAACTGGCTTCCGTTCGCCCTCCTCCTCCTTCCTCCGCTCCGAGCCTCCGGAGGGTGTCTGGGTTTCAATCCGAATCTTGCAGAGAGCTCTTCTCCCGTGCCTCTGTTCCTTGTCCTAAAACGTGAGCGAATTCGCTTCCTAAATCTGCGTCCAGGCGCGCAGGGCAGGGAGGATTTAGAGGGGGAAAATGGAAAGGAGAGAGAGAGAGAGAAAGAGAGAGAGAGAGAGAGACGGAGTAGGCGAGGGAGGGAGCGAGAGAAAGCGAGAGCTCCTCGCCACCCTCCTCCGCCTCTAGAATTCCCCGGGCGTCTGCTCGGCGGCTCTAGAAGGTCGGGCTGCGCTGTGGGCTGCGGGGAGCCGGAGGCCTCTTGATTGGCTCTTTGACGCTTTCGGACCAATTGTGTTGCTGCATAGGCGTGGTTTTCACAGGTCGAGTGCTGGGGGATAGAGCCGAGTTATAAAAAGAAGGTGTCGGAAACTGTAACGTCGCAGCGCCGCATCGGTACTACTGCCTGTCCTGTGAATATGTCAACATGATCAGAGGGAGGGCGGGAGCCACTGGGGAGCGCGCGCACTGAGTCGCCTCTAGGTGGCTTATCGAGAGATCGCTGCAGCCGCTGAGCTCGCTCGCTCTCGCTCAGCCCCAGGACTGAAATGCCTCAGTCATCCAGCCGCGGATCGGGGGAGGAGGCAGGGCCCGGGAGGAAGGGGGAGGGAGAGAGGGAGGGCGCGAGCGAGCGAGCCGGGCGAGGAAGGCGGAGAGCGCGCCCGGGCGCCGGGCAGGGGCGCTCGCCTCTCGCGCGCTTGGCTCGCCTCTCCGACAGCCGCGGCCGGTTCTCTCTCCAGCTCTTCCTCTTTCCCCGGTCCCCAGGCGAGCCGGGCGGGCGCCTGAACCTCGCGCGAGCTGCCATTCGGCCGCTCCGCGCAACAAAAGCCGGCAGCAGCCGCGAGGCGAGCGCCAAGACTCCAGGCTTGCGCGCTCTCCAGCCCCACGTGGAGCCAAGCTCCGCCCGGCCGCCGCTACAGGGCTCTCGAGCTCGGGTGTCTCGGTGCGGGTCTCCCTTGCGCCTGGGCTCACGGACACAGAAGCACATGGATGCAGCCACATCCCAGCACACGCGTGTGTGGACTCCCTCTCCACCGCGCCCCACCCGCGGCCGTGCACATTGGAGACCCAAACACCCCCAGCGCGTCTGTACCCGAACACGCGCCAACATACTGGGACCGAGCCACGAACCGAAAAACACGTACACGCAAACACGTACACAGCCTGCACGGCTGGCCCTGTCTGCGCTCCCTGGGGGAGATGGACTGGGATTTTTATGAAACACACCTACCAACCCTTTTAGATCTCGTCTTCCATTTGGATGCGGACCCTCATATTCTACCTGGATGTGTGTGTGGGTGTAGAAGGGAGAATGGAGGATCTGAACAAAGTGAACACAGCGAAGATCTAGGTTCTGGGCCTGTGCCATCCAAGCCGCTGTCCTCACCTCTGGGGCCGGCTGGGTGCGGAGCTGCGGGTACGGGGTGGGCGAGCCGGTTGGGGGAGGCGCGCCAGCCTGGTGTCTCCTCCAGGCATCGCACTTATCTCTGGGTGCCTCAGTTCTTTCTCTATCCCCCGGACTTATCTCGCCAGAAGTCGGGGGCGAATTTGTAAAACAAACGGTGAAACGCCCCCACCCCAGAGGCGAGATGACTGGTTTCAGTACAGGTAGGGTGGGGGCCTGAGCGAGGGCCGGAGGGGAGGGCGACAACTGGATCTTACTTGCTGATAGCGGCGTTGGTAATTCTGTTACCGCCGCTCCATGTCGGGGTCCGAGGGTGCCCCCAAACCCACAGTTCCCCGTGGGGGCGGGGAGGGGGCTATGAGTTGGGCTGTCCTTGCTGATAGGGAGGGAAATCTTGAGGATGTTATTTTACCTTTCCTGAGATGGGAGCTTCTTTGGATGGAAAGGGAATGGAGAAAGGGCCGGTTTCGGGGCCTAGGGGGTTAAGAAACCCCCGGCTTCGGATGTGTGTGTCTGTGTAGGCCAGCTCAGGCCTCTCTGGCGTTGGCCTGTGCACCCCGTAAACCCCCGGCTCCTAGACCCGAAGCGGCGGCAAGTGAAGGGTGAACGTGCAGTGCCGTTGTAGGCCAGCCGCGCCGAGATAGGGGAGGAACTTTTGAGGCGACAAGCTTTTCCAGCCTCGCATTTTTGACGCACATGGTTAAGAGAGCTTGGCGCCAGCATTAAGAATTCCCTGAAGTCACCAGAGAGAATAGAGTGGTTCTGCGCGCTCGGTCTGGCGCTCCATCTCGCCCCTTTCTTTCCCTTTGGGTCTTTCTCTGGCGTCCTCTGTGTCTCTCTCCCCCTGTGGTTAAGAAGAGAGAAGAAGAGAGAGACAGAAAAGAAAGAGGTGGCAGGGGCCCAAAGAGTTGGCTCACAACGCCCCCTCCCGCGTCCCCTGCGGCCCCATCGTGAAGAGTGCGAGAGAGCCCGGGCCTTCCCCCTCCTTCTGCCGACCACGGAGGTCACTGCAGGGTTTCATGAGTCTCAGGAGGCCACAAGCACCCCCTCCCCCACGTCGCTCGCCTCCGCGGCCCTGGGGCCGCTTCGCGGTGCCTTCGAGTGGCCCCAAATCCCCGAGATCTGATTTTCCTTGCACCCGCAGGCCAATCTCTGTCCTGCCGCTTCGAGCGCAAGGAAAGTAGTTCTGCAGCTACGCTATGACAGACCCCCTCCTCACCCACTTGGTGCCCCAAGCGTCCACGCGCTCGGCAGAGAGACGTGTCTATCCGATCCTCCGCGATCTGGCCTCGGGTCCACTTTGGAAATGGGAGGGAGCTTGCTGATTTTACTTGTAAATATCTCGACTGGCTTCTGTCTGGGGACCTAGAGCGAGTTCTGCCCCTCACGCTGGTCCTCTCCTTCAATTGCCTATTTTTGCCCGAAGCTCTGACTTAACCCTGGGGTCACCCCAGTTTGCCATTTCTGGCTCCCACCTCCCCTCGCAACCCGCAGCGCGCAAAGGAGAGGGGGAGAGGAAAGTTTGTGGGGTTCCGAGTCGAAAAATGTCGACATCTTGCTAATGGTCTGCAAACTTCCGCCAATTATGACTGACCTCCCAGACTCGGCCCCAGGAGGCTCGTATTATGCAGGGCGGCCGCCGTAATTCTGGGATCAAAAGCGGGAAGGTGCGAACTCCTCTTTGTCTCTGCGTGCCTGCCGCGCCCCCCTCCCGGCGGGTGATAAACCCACTCTGGCGCCGGCCGTGCGCTGGGTGATTAATTTGCGAACAAACAAAAGCAGCCTGGTGGCCACTGCGTTCGGGTTAAACATTGGCCAGCTTGTTCCGAAGACTTGTGCCGGGCCCTGGCCTCCGGGAGAACCCACCCGGCCAGCGCGCCCCGGCCCCGGCTTTAGGCTCCAGCCGCGGGCTCTCCGCGGGCTCTTTCTCTCCGCAGACTCGTCGATCTCCTCTCCTTTGGCCTCATGCGCAACAAAAGACGCAGGGGGCACGTTGAACGAGCCTGGTCCTCATTGGAGTCCGGGAAGAGGGTGCCTTAAGGGCGGCAGAAGGGAGGAGGACAAATGCCGGGTCACAAAGAAGACCCAGGGATCTCCTGGTGTCTCCGAATTGCAAAAGGAGTTTTTCACTTATTGGTAGACCTAGAATTAAAAATATATATAAATTAATTTTTAAACTCTCTCCTATCTGTCATGTCTGCAGCTTTTAAGGCGGTAGTGTGTGTGACTGTAAGCGAGTGTTTTAACCTTAAAGGGGGAGCAGAGGACCCAGAAAATAAAGTTTGTATGTGAGATCGGGGAAGCAAAACAAATCAACCGTCCCCAGCCCAGGCCACCGATGCGGTAGAGAAGCTTTCTCTAGCCTTGCAGGAGAAAGGCCCCGAAGCCTCTGAGCTGTCCCACTTTTCCCTACGACACCGCTTGCCTCAACTATAAAGGGGACAGACGGACCCTTTTGCGATCGAATGGTGTTTATCTGAAGTTTACAAAAAAGGGAGGAGGACGGGGCAAGGATGGTGGGTAGGCGGGGTAGTTTACTTTGGCAAGTTCGCTGTAAATATTTCCTTCGGCGTGTGTGAGGTCTGGCGAGGGTCTGTTACACACTTATTCCCTCTTAAACTTTCACCCCGATTTGCCGCCGAGCTCTTTTCGGTCCGAGGTGTCGCTAAATTGGGAACGCTGTTGACATAAGGGCATCCGTGTTTCTCCAGGGGTCTGAGGCCTAATTAAGAAGTTTCCTATGGGAGTCGGTCGATATATAAACTTTTGCTGGGGAGGAGCTTTCTGGTCGCCCAGCAGTGTAGAAATGACTCCCCGTGTCTGCCCTATGCCCTGGCCCAGTGGATCCTCGGATCCCCGCCTCTTTGGATACAGAGAGGTTTGAAACTGACTAGGTGTCCGCTGTAGGGTTCCTATCCTCTTTGGGGCTCAAAGCTCCCAAGCAGGGAAATGATATCATTATCGCGGATCCCAGGGAAGCAGCTCCCTGGGGTGGGCCTAGCTTACTGTTCGTGGATCCTGCCGAAAATCGCCCTAGCATCCCCCACCCCTCGTGTCCGCGCGCGCACAAACGTTGGCACTCCCGTGCCACCCCTAACCCTGGCTCTCCCTCGTGCAGTGCTGAACCCAGTGGAGGCTTACCCTTCCTCCTGGCCCCTCGCACTCACCGCCCACCCCCCACCCCACCCCCAGCCCCACCCCCACCCCGCTGCCTAAGGTTTGCTTAGCTCTTTTCCTGTCTGGAGGCAGCAGCTTAGTCCCTTCCAGAGGGGGTCAGCGCCCCTACCTTTCCTCCCTCCAGGGCAGACACAAGCCTCGTGGTTGGACCAGACAGGGCAGGGCATCCACTTTTTGTTTCTCTTTTTGTTTCTTTCTCTTTTTCCCTCCTTTTGTGTCTCTGTCTCTCAGTCCCTCTCCATTGCGGAGTCTTTGAATGTAGGTCTGGGATCTTTCTTAGGGTTTTTCCTTCTTTCCTTTGCATCTGTCTCATTCTTGGTGTCTATTTCTCCTTCTTGTTTGTCTCTATCCCCCAGCCTTTACTTTCTCATGCTTTCCTTTCTGTGTTGCCCCCCATCTCTCCTACCCCTTCTTTGTCTCTGTTTTCTCAGGCTGTCTTGAAAGTCTGCATTTACTCCTGTCTCTCTGGCTCGGTGCCTGTGTATCCCCCCCTCTCCCTCCATCATCTTTTCCAGTACCCATGACAGGCTGGAGATCCCTCTTCCTGAGGCTCAAGTAGACACGTTGCCCTCACTTCCTGGATGAGAAAGATAAAGTGGTCTTGAGAGATAGAAAAAGATTGGGCCCATTTGTCTAGGTTGGAAGTTTCACCTTCTCCTCTTGGCATTTCCAAAGTCACCCCTTTCACCAGAGTTGATCTCAATCCTTGTCCCTTATGCTCTCAGATCCCGAGAACGTCTCTCTCTCTCTCTCTCTCTCTCTCTCTCTCTCTCTCTGTCTCCCTCTTCCTTCCCTTTCCAGGGCAGAAGCCCAGGGTGAGGGGCTGCACGTGGAGGTCCAAAGCCCCAGCTCCTAGCTTCTTTCCTGCCCCTGCAGCACAGAGCTTTCCTGTAACGCATATTTCCCTGTCCTCTGACATCCCTCTAAATTATTGATCAGGGCAATTCAGTGCAAGTGTCTGCAGCCTGTGTGTGAGAGAGGATTGTGAAAGTTGTCTAGCTTGGGGGAGCAGTATTTTTAGTACAGAGGCTCACTTTGGCGCCAGTTGGTTTATGCTGTTTCTAGAGCATCATTCATTATACACTTAATCCATGCTTATCATACCTCCTTTTAATGTAAATACGGTTTTGGCAGAGGCGAAATGAAAAGATTTCACCCTCGGTATTACTCTTATTAGCACCTACCTT
The DNA here is from genome assembly GCF_000956105.1 of Propithecus coquereli. NCBI lineage: Eukaryota > Metazoa > Chordata > Mammalia > Primates > Indriidae > Propithecus > Propithecus coquereli. The sequence continues at coordinate 8,482,102 of NW_012154285.1, forward strand.
TCATCAAAGCTGATCACCCTGCAAAATGGCAAATTTGTACACAGCTAGTGATTTAGATAAATTGGAAGGGAAATGAGGGAGGTAAGAATGAAGGAAGTGTGTGTGTCTGGGGAGAGTGCTTTTTATACATCCGTGAAGGTTTTTTCCTCTCTCTCAGGAAGAGGAACTAATTGTGGTTTCCTAATTTCAAGCCAATCTACATCTTCAATGCTTTCTTTGTGTGTGTGTTTTACCCAATTACTTAAAAAAGAGAGAGAGACAGAGAGAGATAATGCAATGGATGTTACTTAGCCCAGCAGAAAGGAATTCACAAAGAAAGGACTGGGAATTTTTCCTCTGTGTCTGACCCAGAATCATCTAGACACTGGCCAGAGCTGACTTTTGCTCCGGCACTTCTGACCACCCAACACCTTTCTTTCTTCAACGTCCTCTTTCCCAGATTTTCAGTCAAGACAGGTAAGGGTTTAAATGGCCTCTCAGTGGTTTGTGCCAGAAATCTTGCTAGTGGAGTGGGGAGGGCTAAGGGACAGACTACTTTAAGAGGGTGGAGGAGAAGCATAAGAATATGCTTTCTCCAATCCCCACGTGCAGATTGCGGGTGACATTTGGACAGGAGAACTTACTTCTGTGGTTTGCTGCTGTTTGATTCTTTCCATTGTTCTTGGTGTCGCTGTTAGGTGCCAGCGTTGTGGGAGGGGGGCAGTGAGGTCTCACCGAGTGGGAGCAGATGGGGCAGAGGGCACAGGGAGATCTATAAGCGAGAGGGCATGGCAGATTAAATGGCTGCTACTGTCAGGAAGGTCGACAGGCCAAAGAAAGATCGCCTCCTCCAAATCTGCTGAACTAACTGTCCCCTCATCGCCACAGACACGTTTTCTCAATTTGAACACAGTATCCATTACTATTTCCCGTACTGGGTTTCAATTAAAAAGGGTGAGAGCAGAAAGTTCACTGGTGCTGGGTGCTTCATTTATTTCCAAACAGGACGAAAACGAAAGGGAACAGTGGGCACAGAGTCCTGCACGTATTTTTTCCTCTTTTTTCTTTCTATTTCCTTCTTGTAGCCTCACCTCCACTCCTTGCCAGCTGTCCAGCCTGCCTGTGTTCTCAAAGGTAATGTTTTCATGTCTCCCAAACCCAGTTAGGATGAAGAGAGAGAGGAGGTGATAAAATGCTTCTTGTCATACCCAATGAACCCCCGCCCCAGAGATGTCTCTGTACCTGGGGGCGCTAAGACTTCAGGGGAGGATTAAAGGTGGGCATGGGAATTTGAGTCTGAACACTTAAGGGTTCCAGGTTTTACTGTGGCACTGAGAGCTCGTAACATCCCTCCCGCCTTGCACACCCCTGTGGAAAATCAAATCTTCCACGCGACTATTTGAGGTCATAGGATACAAGGTGGTAATATTGCTTCTCTGGGGGTGCCTGGCAGATAGGGACCTGGGGAACCTGCTGCCAAGGCCAGGATGTCTGTCCTGGATTCAGGATTCTGATTCCAGGCCTTGCCTGCCATGGAGTAGCTGTCCCCAGCTAAGCACCAGCTTCTATACCCCTTTTGCCTTCCATGATCACTGACCCTGTACCATGGCCACGGAGATCACTGGGCAGAGGTGTAGCTGCACCTCAGTGTCAGTCTTAATTACCTGACGTCTGGAGAGCCTCCTCCCCCATGTCAACAAAAGAAATCAGAGGCCTCAACAAGGTGACTTTATTTGAACCGGGATGTATCCCTCCCAAACCATCATCCCTGCCTCCAAATAATACATAACAAATCCGGCTTGTTTTAAAATGTCCTGAGTCTTGCAGACTATCCAGTGAGTAATCAGTGCCGAACAGTAATCACTGTTCTCTCTCTCCCCATCCGAGTAAAGGCTTAGGTGAAGGTTGTGGCCTGAGAGATCCCAGAAGCCCCTAAAAGTCTGTAGCTTGGGGTTTCAATAATGAAGGCTAGAGGAGGTTCTCTCTTTTTCCTCTTTAAAAAAATTTTATTTATCTTTTAGAGGAAGGACTACGAGGGAGGCAGAGATACACGCATACATAGAAAGAGAGAGAGTGTTTGGAATTGTGAGAACACTTTTCCTAAGAGTTGCTTTTGCCAGAGTCCAGGCCTCGATTCATTTCATCTCCGAGCCAAATACTAAAAATGTTTCCGGCCGGCGGCGAGGACGGGCCTTCCCGGATCAGGAACCTGCCCTCACCTTCCCTCGCAGCGCCCTTTTCTCCTTTTCCCTGGGAAAGGGAGACCTCGGGCCCCAGGAATAAGTTGGGAGTGAGCGACAGCCCAGATCGCCCCCGAAGGTTCTTTGGGTCATTGGTTCCGCCCCAGGGGGGCTTAACCTACAGTCCCCCCTTACCCAGGTTCCAAATACGGAAGCTGGACGTGCGTCGGTGCGGAGCCAGGCCTCGCCGAGCGCGGAACTGGAGAAGCAGCTCGCTGCCTCGGATTACACTCGCATCCGAGGGTGGGGGGCCAGGGTCAGGGCTCAGATCTTGCCCCAGACGCCCCACTGGCCTCCGGCAGAGCAAAAGGGTCTCGGACAGGTTGGCCTTCCCCAGCCCTCGGTCCCAGCAGGCCCGGGAAACCGGCGAGCCGCGAGCAGGTAACCCGCGCTGGTTACCTGCCTACCCTCTGCAGCTACCGGGGCGGGGCTCCGCAGTGGGAACGCAGAAAGCGCGGGGGGCCCGGGCCGCGAAGCGCAGGTCTTTTTCCTTTTGAGAGCTAAGATCGGGATTGCTGGGATTCAGTTAGGAGCCTCTCAGCTACCTTTCCCCGAAAACCCCGCCCTGCAAAGCCCTGTGTGTCTTTTGCGGCAGCCCTGATTCCTACCTCTCCCCTCCCTCCTCTTGCAAAGGAAATATGGGGGGTGGGGGGGGAGGATGATAAAGACCTTGGCTGGGGGGTGTGGCGCGGGGGTACCAAAAATGAAAGAGCAATATTGGACTCTCTGTTTCTCAAAGTGGTGAAAAAGCAATTGCAAGGATAGCCTCCCGGGAGAAAAACCTAGACTTGGAGGGAACCAAGCTGAGCGGGAGAGGGAATCTTTTGCGAATCAGGGAGGGTAGGGTGGAGGGAGCGTTCTCCTCTTTCACCTCTGGGGTGTGTTTTTACATATTTTCTTAGCGGTAAGTTTTATAAACAAGTCAACCCCCACGCTGCCAACCGAGAAAGTTTGAGTCTGTCTCTGACTTCTAAAGTAGACGCCCCTCTCTCCTGCTCGCCCACTGCAAGCCGAACGCGCAGGGGGTGGGGAGGGAGGGGAAGCAGCCTCCCGCTTCTGACTTAGAGGGTACATTTGCTTTTGAAATGGTTCCTCTTGTCTTCAGACGGTAAAATATGAGTTCCCCATGTCTGAGTCTGGTCTTCTGGTACCTCAAGCATGGTTGAGGGGGGCTGCTCTAATTACCTCTGAGCTAGCTGGGGGTGGGGCTGGGGGATTCTCTCTTTTCAGTCCGGGCCTGCTGGGGTGCCGAGGTGCGTTATTAAACCCAGACGCTCAGTCCAGGAGTTGGGGCCATGCGGAAAAGATTTACAATTAAGCCAATTGGGGCCGAATACAACCATCCGAAGTTTGCAGGTGTAAATAATGCCTCGGGTTTTTTTTTTCCGCCCCTTCCAAGCGACTTCATTTCCCGCCCCCTCTCCTTCCTACGACTGTAGTTCTTTTGAGAAAAGCGGGGAGGAGGAAGAATGGCGCGGCAGAGTTAAGATTTTTCTGTTAGACAAGTTAAAATATGATGTAGCATTCACTTTTATGTTCGTGTATTAATGCCGTGAATAACCGAGACAGGCTTCTCTATTTCGTTTCTCCATCTAGAATTCCAGAATTGTTGCAGTCAGTGAAAGGCCTTTTGACTGCCGTGCATGATTTTATTTTTTAGGGGAGTAGGACAGGTTTCTATATAATAGGGATATTGGAGTTGAATTATAAAGTTTTTGAATTAGGCAGATTGGGTAAATTAAGTAAAATGCAAAGGAAATTCTCTCTGATTGGGATATCAGAAGACTGCCACAGACCAAATCCAGGGAGAGGTGGGCCTAGCTTGCTATGGAGAGCAGAGCTACGAATCTTTCTAGAGCTTCGATTTAGATTTTCCTAATGTTTAGAGAGCTTATTGAGCCGCATATGGGTCCAACATTAAGCCTCTCTTCCATTGCATTGTTTAAATGTAAGAGAATATGCATGGGTTTTTAAAATGTTCTTTGTGGGTACAAGTGTGTACATATAGACATTCCAAGTAGCCCAGAATATAAAATTAAATCTCAGATTAAAAAATGCATTGCAATCACACCCCATGGGCAGACTCCTATTTGATCAATATAGACACAGTTAAATTTGTTTTGCAGCTACACAGTTACTCTTTTTTCTCGGAGCAATACAGTCTGTCTGTTACAAATTACCAGGGAATTGGAGACTATGGCCCCCCCAACTGTTGTTCGGTGTTTTTAGTCTCCCTCTATCCCACGCAATAATAGATATAATATGTGTGTACACAGGCACTTTTCCAAAAAATTAGCGATAACATTCCGTGTGCTTGAAGAGTGGCATTTCTCTTCCTTTGCGTTTAGGATTCGGTGCACGCTAAGTTGCCACTCTAGGGACCCGTTACCAGGGCGATTGACACCCACCGGGGCCTCGGGGAGGAAGTTGAATAGCCTGCGTTGCATGCAAGGGCGGGGAGTCAAGGCGCCTGACTCCAGCCAGAATAAGGTCATAGGTGTAGAATTAGGAAGGCAGGACTTAACATGTCCACAGCGCAGGGAGATGCAAGCGTCACCCAGCCCAGGCTGAACACGCCCCCCCCACACACTCCAGCCGCCCCAGGAAAGTTTCCAGGCAGTGGTGGTGAAAGCGTTTTTCCCCCCTCTTCTTTTAAAAATTCTCTGCGTAGTGCACCAAAAGAGGGAACTTGAACGCTAGGTGGACTGAATTAGTCTTAAGCAGAGGGTAGAGGAGGAAGTGTAGAGGCGGAGGTGCCCGAATTTCGGGGGCTGGGGTGGAGGAAGGGATCCTTCCCACCTGGAAACCTCCGCGCATAGCTTCCGGAGAGGCTCGCCAGGAACCTCTGCGAAAGGTGCCTGGCGGTGTCGCCGCTGGATGGCGCTCAGGAGAGACGTGGCTGGCGGACGATCCTCCTCCGTGCCCCACCGGGCCTGAGCGAATCTCGGTCGACACGCTGGGTTGGGGGGAGGCCTCAGTTTTGAGCCTCCGTGATGGCAGTTCCGGATGCACCAGGAGGCCGAAGCTGTTCCTGGAGGCAGGGGCAGGAGAGGATCACCCAGAGTCTGCCAAATGTGGAAGCTGGCAGCAAGAGAGGCTGGGCGCCGGCCCGGGAGTGGGCAAAGACGGTTCTCAGGGCAAACTCACACCTCATTTCTAAAGTTCCACCTGCACAGCACTAGCCCGCGTTTACCGAGAAAGGTGTGCGTGTGTGTGTGTTTGGGAGGAGAGTGGTCTGGAAAGGAGGACAGCCAGACAACCGTGGAGATACGCAAAGGGTACAGGATTTCCCGAACCTCTCGGTCCCGCGTTCTTTTTTTCAGAGGCCAACGCGGTGCCCGCCCAGCCCGGTCTGCTCGGTGGACATAGGAGCGGTCGTCCTTACCCAGGGACCAATCCGAATTGTACCTGGAATTGGGAACCACAGTGCCGGGATGCACTCCAATCTCATGGGCGTCTAGGGCCCCTTGGGGACTGGGCACTGTCCATTGCCAGACGGGCATTTTAAAGTGTCTCAGTCACGGTGATTAAGACTGGCGGTTCTAGAACTGTGGGCTACAATAGGGCGAAGAATGAATTCATCCAAGGCTTGGAGTTCGTACTGTGTACCAGGCACTACCTTAGACTTTATGATCTTGTCAAAAGTTACTTAAAGGGCTAGGGAGAAGAAGACTCTCAACCATAACCAAAGGAAGTTAATAGGCTACAAGGGCTGGGTAGGAGTATCTAAAATTAGGTCTCCTATGTTGCAAGCTCCTGGAGGGGTGGGGCTCCTCGTACCTCCAACTCTGATTCAGTGCTTGGTAACTGCTAGGTGCTCAATAAATAATCATCCAATACAGGAATGAAAATCAAGGGAAAAAGGAAGAGAATAAGATGACAAGGGACATTCTTCCTGCATTTAAAGATAAATGACCACTTCCCAAGTGCATTAAAAAAAAAAAGTCTCAAACTGATTAGGTTCTCCCCCAAATGGATTCTGAACTGTAAAACAAGACAGTGAGAAGCAGACCTCTTCTTAGATGGTAGTGGGAAGAGAAGTTTGGTGTAATGGTTAGAAAAACGCGCTGGGATCACTCTGCAAATACTCATTGAGAGGCTTCTAGGCACTAGGTGTTTTGCCAAGTGCTGGAAACACGGAGGTGAACAAGAGATGGGTTCCTCTCCGGATTGGTGCTTACTGTCCTGAGAGTTTTGTTCACCGCAGAAAAATATGTTATTCCCATTTTGAAGATTAGGAAAATTGAGGCCCAGGAAGAGTGAGGTGGGAGAGGGCTTACAAGGTCTGAGGGCAGAAAGGTCAAACTCAATCCGCCTCAGCTCTTCTGTGCACTGTGGGGTTGGGTGGGTTTGGCTCCTGGGAAGAGGCAGCGTTTGGGAGCTCTGCAAACCCTATTGTGCTATTGACCAGGTCACTGTGAGTGTCAGTCGTAGGCGGGTGCCTGAGTCTACACCCGCCACCGCAAAGGACTTTCCCAGATCTGCTCACCCCAACTCTGAGCTCAAAGGGTCTAACTTCTAGACTGTTCGATTCTTCCATACAGCAAGCACATCTTGCTCTTGCTTACAAGTGGGCAGTACTGCTGCTCTTCACAAACAGGAAACTTCAGATAGATAGTCAAGGAGTATCACCCAAAGTGGCATTGTTAAAAAGTGACAGCAAGGAGGTTTCTGTAACCCCTCCGCGCCAAGGTTTGATGTTTCCGTACAAACCCCTCCCCACCGCTAGTACCCCAATGCTCAGGCAGTCTCTGGCACACACACTGGGTTTATCAAATGTTTGTTGATGGACTGAATAAACTATTATTTGTTTAATTTTTGCTTTAAAAATAGAACAGAACTAAAAAGTGAATCAGCGATCGAATAAGGGGCAGTAGGGTGAGAAGCTCGTTTTCCCGACGCGCTGCGCGGGGGTGGAACTGAGTTGGGTCACCTCAGCGTCCTCCTGCAACGTCTGCTTTGCAAAGACGCCTGTGATTTCCTTTGGTCTATATTTCTGTCCTGGACTTCGTTCGCTTGATCGATGAAGGAGACAAGCTGGCCGACCACGAGGTCAGTACAATCGATATGGTCCTCGACGGCGGCTCAGAAACGGAGAAATCTCCCCGGTTGATGCGTGCTGGGTTGCACCCACCAAAAGGTTTCAGATTTAGGGTTTCTCCCTCCCGGCTGCCCTTACTGAACCGGAGGGTGGGTGGCTGCGCGGGAAGAAGCCTCAATCCCCACCCAGGTTGGCCTATGGGCACTCCAGGCCCGGAGAGCGTCCCCCACTCCCGCGCGCCCACGGAGCCCTTACCACCGACTCAGGAAGTCTTCCAAGCTCACCGGTAGATTTCGTTTTTTTTGAACCTCTTGGCTTTGGAATCCGACATCTGGATCATTGCACAGTCACTCTGCTTAGCTCCCCGTTCCTCACCTGCGAAATGGGTTTGTTATAAAATACGATTTATTGAAAAGAACATTTGTGAAATACTCAACGGGGACAATAACGTTCTCAGTTTCCCCACACATTGGTCACCAGTTACAACGATCTGAGGAGGCAGGCGCGTTCCCAGCGATCTCCATTTTCCACAAGAGGAAACAGAGACGGGCAGGCAGATACATACACCAGCCGGAGGTCTCACAGCTAGTCTCTTGGGGAGCTGGGATTCAACCTGGGGCTTGCCCAACTCATTGCCTGGTTTCTAACAACAAGGCGGTAGGAGTGGGACGTACACACAGTAGGGACACAGTCGCGATCGATCAGTTTTCCTTCCTTCTTTGCCCTATCAGCCAGAGGAAATTCCATTTAACCCTTTCCCAGGCGGGTCTGGAAACTGCCCTGGTCCTTCGGCCCCTTCCTTCCCGAAGCAAATGCGATTGGTGGGTGGGGGGTGCGAGTCTGACAAAACCTTAAACTCTGGAAGCCAGATCTTTCACGACACCCCCCGCCCCCAACTTTTGGTAGGAAGGAAAGAGGGGGAGAGAGAGAGAGAGAGAGAGAGAGAGAGTGCGCGCAGAATCAATATGGCCCAGACAGCCCTTCACAAAGGGGCTCCAGGCGGGCGCCTGGGCTGTACAGCCCCCGCCCCACCGCCCGCGGCGAATTAATTGGGCCCTGAAAGAAGGGGCGCAGTAGCTTCCAGTTAATTAGTCAAGAAATGAATCAAGCCCGAGCGGCCTGGCAAAGGCTCCTGGGGCGCGGTTTTGTGCAAGCCAAATTGGTCGGTGGGGCTCTCCCCTTGGGCCGGGTGGGGCGCGGCGGGGAACACGGCTTGGACGCCTCCGCTGCTGCCTGGCGCCCCCAGCCGCGGTGCGCGCTCCCGTGGCTCTAGCTTTCCTGCCCTCTCCCTCCCTCCCTCCCTCTGTCTTTCTCCTTCTCCCTCCCTCCTTCCATCCTGGTGACGACTGCCATCCCTGAACTTTGCTGGGGTTTCCTACCCACCCGCACTCTCCCGCGCTCCCCACCAGCCCTCTCCAAACTCTCATCCCGGGACCTCGCTTTCCCTAAACCCCCAGCCTGGCAGCATCCGGGGCTGAGTGCTTTGAAGACGATGCTGAAGATGTCGGTATCCTTGACCTAGGGAGACAGGACAGATAGGAGCACTGGCTTTGGAGCCCAGAGGCCTGTTGTGTGCTCCTGGATATGACTCTACACCCTTGGGTCACCTTGGATGTTCCCACCGTCAGGAAGTTAGAAGATCCCTCTGAGATAACGCAGGACCTTAAAAGGGCTTGGTAACCAGTGGCCTGTGTCCTCGTGTCATGGGGACTTATCATTAAGGCAGACCTGCAACACATGAGCAATTATTGGGCACCTACTGTCTTCTCACCTTACATTTCTCCTCGTGCACCCCCTTCAGTCCTTTCTTTTCAACCAAGGCAGTGAAGACTCAGAGGTTTTCGTCAAAAGCAGCTCTGCTGGGGAGAGGGGAGGAGAGGCACAAATCATAAACCCACCTATTTCAAGGTCTTGTTGCTCCATGTGCTGGTTGTTCTTCCCTTAATACAAAGGAATAGAACTTCGGGTTCAGAGAAGTAGGGCCATTTTTCTGGAGTCACATAGCAAAGGGGAGGCAAGGCTGAGGGCTCCATCCTCTAGCGGGGGATTCAGTGCCCGCCGCTTGGCTGGCAAGGGCCTTAGGAGATCATGTGCCCACCTGGCCTGGCACCAAATGTTTACAGACAGGACGAAGTCACTGGAATCGCCTTGTCTCTTTCAGCTTGGCTCTAAGGCCCGAATCTGTCTCAGTCTCAAATCCTTCTGTCTCTGTTTAGATTTCTTTCTCTCTCCCGTCCACCCGCCTTGCTGTGTCTTTCCCAGAATGCACTTGGAATTCGGATTCAAAAGTTGAGATCAGGATCTCCCCCTCTTTCTTACAGTTATGCGCGTAGCTGCCCCACATCTCAGGGTTTGGAGCTGCATAGACATCTATCTGCGGTCTACAGAACCCGAGCTGCAGAAGCAAACGAGACCTGATTCCACGCCTCCCTGCCTTGCACGCCCGCAGCCTCTCCCCAGCCTCACCCAAGAGATCCAAGCAGATGTTCCAGCGAATAACTTGGAGAGTTTCTTCCTTCCAAGTAGCACCATGGAACCGAGGTTCTTTTTTTTTTTTTTTTTACCTCCTTTGCCCACTTGACCGACTTTGGATTCGCTCAGGGTCCCCCACGAGGTGCCTGCGCCACGCTTGGCTTCGTTTCCCACCGCTCGCAGGGGCCCCGGGAGTGCGGTTTCCGCTGGCCACATCCCCGCCTGGCGCGCGAAAGAGCCTGGTGAGCTTCCCGCACGCGCTTCAAGTCAACTGCTTTAGGCCTCAGTTTCCCCGCTCCTTTTGGATCAGAGACGCGATGGAAGAAGTGGCTGGGAAGGAGGGACAGAGAATGGATTGGTTGGTAGCAGGCCCGCAGTGCGTGGGTGTGCAGGGGAGTCAAGACTGGAATCACCGCCGCCAGACTTGGAGAGCGGCACCCTCGCCAGCTCACCCCCTTCCGCGGACTTTTGCCCACCTCCGGGCGCAGAAGAGGAGATGAACCCCTGGGGATGTCTCGCTTTTCGCACTAGAAATGGAGCCCACCCACTTCCATGACCCCAGAGTCCCCTAAGTGGGGACAGCCTGGTGGAGCTCAGTTGGCAGCAGGTGTTCCTGGCTGCGCCTGTAGGCGAGGACAAGCCAGGTCCCAGCCAGCAGGTGCACACCCAGGTGTGGGCAGGGCTGCTTCCCTGTGTGCCTGCCTGGTCCATCGTGATAGCTGCTGGCATTGGTACATTTGTAGACCTGGTCAGTGGGTTCCAGCAGAGGGTTGACACACGGGCCTGCTGAGCGTGTGCAGCTTAGGAGATGGCGTACCAGACCCTGGACCTCGGTATGAGTCCATTAGCCTCTCTAAGCCTAGCTGACCCCTGAAAAACGGAACTATCGCCCCCCCACCTTGAGGATCATTGCAAGGAGTAAATGCGTACACCCCTCAGTCCAATTCCTGGCACATAGTAAGTATTGATTAATCATTAGCTGTTTGATTTGGGGCCCTTGAACTCTCTGTGCTTCATATATATGTGTATGTATGTATACGCATACATGCACATATATGGAGACTGAAGCACAGAGAGTTTATATATGTATATATTATGCACACATGCACATACACACTTTTAGAAGATTGCCTATATTGGGGCATATATTAAGCCCTCTATTATTATTATTACTCTCTCACCCAGTTCTATTCCCTTGTCAGCCTGAAGCCCTGTTACCTGTCCTCTCCCCAGGTTGACACTAAGGTGAGATCCTGCCTCAAGCCTCCCACTCAAGGTTCAGCCCTTGTGGGCCCCTTTCCCAAGCCCCGGATCTCCAGCTTGTGAGGGTGCCCTCCTCCCCTTGCACCCAGAGTTAGCGTCCCAGCTGGGCTCCGGGACCAGGTGTCCTGACTTGGGATCCAAACCAATGTCTTCCCCACTGTCCCCCCTCTGCCCCAGGTCTTCTCCATCTCCGGAGGTGAGAAACAGAACTTGTGGAGAATAAAGGAGCATTAGTGGGTGCTTGGAGTGTCCCCCTCCCCAGCGATGAGCCGTGCACGTGAGGAGGGGGCTGCCTATGACCAGGAGCAGAGGGTGTTCTTACTCCTGGGGTCCTGGAGGCTTCCTGGCTCTCAGCGCAGCTGCGTGTAGCTGCCACCCCCCACCCACGCTCAGGACCAGACATCAGCTGCCCAACCCCTGCCCTGCCCAGTGACCCGGGGCCCTGCGGATCCACGGGGGCAAGAGCTGTGGCCACTCCTCCCTTCGGGGAAGGGGCGAAGATGGTGAGAGGAAGGAGAGAGGTGAGAAAGATGCTGAAGGATGATGACCGTGGAGTAGGGGAGGGAGAGTGGGAGAAGGAAGGAGGAGAGAGAGATATGGAGAGATGCGCTAGACACAACAGACAAAACAGGGCTAAGCAATGGAGGCAGAGAACATAAGGAGTAAGGAGGAAGCCTGGGAAAGGACTGGGCTCTCCTTTCACTGGGGAAAACAGATATCCCATCGGGCCCCCACCCGCCCTCCTGATGTATTACCTAACATACGTATAAGATTATCCAGCACAATATAAATATCTCCATTAAATCATGACTGAGCTACTCAAACCAACCAATTCCTGAATAGCCTCCAGTCCTGGGGGAATATGGTTTTCAAAACCATATAAAACATCAGATACTAGCAATTTACAAGAGATACGTTATCATTCATTAGGGGTTGCCAGCGGCCCCCAGAAGGCCTGTGGGGTAGAGGATGGGGGAGAGTGTGTAGCTGAGATTTGGGGGAAAAGACATTGCATTTCTCCCTTTGCCACCGGCTTCGCATAAAAGCCTCTCTCCACCGCTCAAACCCACTGGGAAGGTCTGGTTGGTAGGGCCCATGGGAAGTCCCCCAGGGTCCTTCAAATGCCCAGAGTGCATTCAGCCAGAGGAAGAGGGGTTGCAAATTTCCTGCAAATGCTCCTTGCTGGAGAGGGACGGGACAGGGATGGTGGAGGTGCAGCCCCCTTCCTGGGAAAACAGGACTTTGTTCAACCAGGGGAGGCTGGTGGAAGATGAGAGGGAGGGTCAGAGGGCAGCCTGGTTAAAGTGAAGTCCCCTCACCGGACTCATCTCTCCAGTAGTTCAAATAAACTCCCCTCTCACTCTGCCTCCTCCCTTACTTGCCTCCCAGTCTGCCAGGAAAGGTATTTTAAAAGGGACATTTTAATGGTAGTAAATAAGAGGATTTCTTTTCTTTTTTCCTTTTTTTTTTGCAAACGCTTGTTTGCTTTGCTTTAACAAATAGCTGATAGAGTTTGCTTTATAGGAACACCAAAAAAAAAAAAAAAGAAAGAAAAGTGCTCACAGGGCAGGCCAAGTGTTAACTGTGAGCATGCATGTGTGTGTGCATGTGTGCGTGTGTGTGCGTGTGTGTGTGTGCGTATGTGTGTGTGTTTAGGCGTCGTGAGAGGGCTTGCAGTGAAAAATGGAACCTGCTTCAGGTGCAGAAAGCTGGGAGGGGGAGCGCGGGGAGGAATTCATGGACAGATTTACACCTGTCCCTACAGCCACTATCGACAACACTTACAGCCTCCAGAAATGACCCTTGGTGCCGACTTGTCTGGAAGCCATCAGGGTTAGTTTTGAAGCAGGAATCTTCAAGTGGACCAGAGGGTGAGCGGCTGTGCCCACCCCCGCCTCCCCTGCCGCAGTCCTCAAGGGCTGGGGGTCGGGGGGGGCAGTCTGGCTGCTTCTCTTCCCCTCTGCCCACCACCGTCGTGCCTTCCCCATTTCCTCGGTCAGACAAATAGCATCGTTGACTTTCAGCTCCCTTGGGTGCAGCCGTCCATGGAGGGCTGGGCAGGGTGCAGGGTGTGCAGCCAGCTCATCACTGCCGCCCTCCCTGCTCCCCCAGGAGCTGGGTCTGGCCCCAGAAACCTGTGTGGGATTCCTAACTCTGCCCTCCAACCAATTTCTGCCCCCTGCCCCCGGCCCCACCCCACCCCACTGGCCAGACAGTTGAGTGACTGATAACAACCAGATGCCTCTGGAATCTTGCTTCTCCTCCCAGCACTCTGCCTGGTCAGCCCGAGCGCGGGCCTCTGGCAGCAGGCACCCTGCCCTGAAACGTGTTGCCACCTCGCAGAGGCTGATGAAAGCCCCACTCAGCTGGGCCCTTCAGGACTGGGGACCCTGGAGCCAGGGCACTCAGAAGAGATGTTTGACACCCGCGCCGGGAACTTTGAGTCCCTGACTTTCTACCCCGGGCCCCACAGAGGTCTAGGAGGGCTGAGAGGGGGCAGATTACAGGCCACACGGCTGCCAAAAAGCCACAGGGAAAGGCCCAGCCCTTTGCCTGGTAATGAACACAGTGGGCAAGTATCTGGGCCTCCCTTGCCTTACTGGTAAAACGGGGTGTGGGGTGGGGGGCACTGCCATGTAGCCTACATTGACATTGTGCATCCTTAAAACATATTTTCATAACTGCTTCACTTTTTCAAAGCACCTAACTCGTTGAAAACGAAAACTTATGTAGGTACTATAAATCGAACTCATCTGGCTTCTCAGAACGTGGAAGGCAAGTGTAAAAACAGTAAGCAATGTAAACAAAGCAATGCTGCAAGGCTCTGAGCCCAGGTCAGCAACTGTTAGAAAGGTGTTAAAGGCAGGTTAGCACCCAACTGAGACCGGACTGAAGAAGAATTGAAAGGTGCATCGTTTTCATCGGCTGTGTTCAGCTTCCATACTCATACCCCGCTGACAGTTACGGGGAGCACAGGTCAACGTGTGTTTTCGTAGGATATTTTAGTAGCATTATGGATCACGAGTTCAGATTTCAGTTTTCGAGCGTTTGCTGTTCTCTTAGTCTCAGAATCCTGGCTCCAGCCCTGGCTGCCTTCTCCCTCCAGCCCAGAAAGAGCCTCATCACTTTTTTTTTTTTTAACCAGGAACTGCTTGGGCAGTTTGGTGAAGCCTATGGAGACCTCCTCAAAATAATCCTTTTAAAAGGCATAGGATTAAATTTTGAATAAAAGCAATATCAAAAATATAAAAGAAACCCACCTTTGAGGTGTAGTAGCATATACGCTCTTTTTTTTTTTTTTTTTTGAGACAGAGTCTCACTGTATTGCCCCGGCTAGAGTGCCGTGGCGTCAGCCTAGCTCACAGCAACCTCAAACTCCTGGGCTCAAGCAATCCTCCTGCCTCAGCCTCCCGAGTAGCTGGGACTACAGGCATGCACCACAATGCCCGGCTAATCTTTTCTATATATTTTTAGCTGTCCAATTAATTTCTTTCTATTTTTAGTAGAGACGGGGTCTCGCTCTTGCTCAGGCTGGTTTCGAACTCCTGAGCTCAAACAATCCGCCCGCCTCGGCCTCCCAGAGAGCTAGGATTACAGGCGTGAGCCACCGCGCCCGGCCAACATATATGCTCTTAATGAACATATTACATTAAACGTACCCTAGCGGTGGTCCCAGTGTTATACTTTTGAAGTTGAGATGAGCAAAACGATATTTCAGGATCTCGGTCATACATGGAATGTGACACACAATACCTGTGAATTCTACCGGTGACCAAGTCCCAGCCACGGCTAACCACTCTGTGGTTTGTGGTCTGCATTCTTAATGGAAGGAAATACTAATTTCTCTTCAGGTTTAGTGACAACAAAAGTATGATTTTTTTTTCCCCATCTGAGTTTACAGATCGATGAATTCTCTCTATGGACTCCCGCACCCCCATAAGAGTCTACTGGAAGAAAACAGGGTAAGAATCCCTGAATTTTAAAGGGATTAGTCGGTCTTTTGGTCCCCATAGAGACAGAGGAACAGTCTCATGAGAAAAAAAGCACAGTTTTGAAAGCTGGTGCAACCTGCCGGCACTGCTGGCGCTGTGATCCAGGGCAGAGATGGGTTTTTGGAATAGCAAAGCTGTTCTCTAAACATTTCAAGGAATATCTCCCAGTCGGTCCAGTAGGGAACAAGGTCTGGCTTGGGCTGCTCTTGGCTCAGAGAGAGGGCGTGGGGAGGGAAGTTTCTCCTAAAAGTGTCCACCTATATACCCCTGTCCCAACACACCCACATGCCAGCCCCCTCTGGGGCAAAGTTCTGAGCAGCCCTGGCCTCTCTAAATTGTCCATTTTTCCCACCTAGGAAAAGGATCCCTGGCTTCCCTCCTCCCCCAACACCACCCTGTAAACACGTTTGCAGCTCTTTTGCCCCGAAAGATTTGTAGACAAGTCCTACTTTAGCACTGGGTAATCCCTTCACAAAGATTAAGTTGGGAGCCGAAGCATTTTTCACCTTTAAATGGAGCACTTAGTGAGAAACACCTCTGCTCAGGGAAGGGAAGTTGCAAATGGCCCCAGGACAGCAGCCGCTCACTTTCCTTGGTGAAATGCAGCTTAAAGAACTCTGAGCCACTGGGACAGGCATTTGCAGGCTGATCTAAGGGATACTCAGAAATAAGAAGGCTGGAAACTGTCAGGACGCCCAGAGGTAAATCCAATGTGTAGCTCAAAGTCCAACAGGACGATCTCAGTGGCTTCTGGGGTCTCAGCAAAATGAGAACAAAGGCGTTTCTGCATCAGCCACTCTAGGCAAGACCTATGCCATGTTCTCACCTGCTTTATCCAAAGGCACCAATACTAGGTCTGATACTCATTCATGAACTCATGCATCCATTCGACAAATGTTTACCGAGGGCCTAATAGGGGTGCGAGGCTCAGGATGGAGCAGGGAACCAAACATACCAAAAATTATTGTCCCCAGAAACATTCTAATGGGGGAGAGAATGATGATAAACAAAATAAACAGGTTAAATGTATGTTTGATTATGAGTAACAGAAAAAATAAAGCAGGAAAGGGAGTTATGGCATGGGGGATGGTGGGGGTTAATTTTAAAGGTGGTCAGAGAGGGTCTTACTGAGAAGGTGGCCTTTCAGGTAAGAGCTGAGGGAGGTGGGGGGTGAGCCATAGAAATGAATGGGGAACACGAGAGAGGGTCGGTGCAAGACACCCACCTGTACACGAACACCTGTTGCATTCTGGACTCTGAGTTGGGCCCTCCCTATCCATTGTCTTAACCATCCCAGGTGGTTATTATTTTCTTTCCGATTCTATTTTTGGGGACGGTGAGGCTCAGAGAGGTTAGGTGACTTGCCCAAAGTCACTTAAGTAGCAGAAGACAGAACTAGAATTTAAGCCCCGAACTCGACTTCTCTTTCTTCTACCCCAGGCTGCCTCTGACACTTTCCTAGGAAGAGTAAAGAAAGGAAGAAAAGGAAAGGTGGAGGAGTGGCAGAAAGAGAGCAAAGCACGAAACTGGCCCTTGAGCTCAGTCATGCAGCTAGGGAAACTGAGGCTCGGAGAAGAAAAATAATTATGCAAAATTACAAGGGAAAAATAAATCACAGGCTGGGCACGGTGGCTCATGTCTGTAATCCTAGCACTCTGGGAGACCAAGTTGGGAGGATCACTTGAGGTCAGGAGCTCGAGACCAGCCGGAGCTAGAGCGAGACCCCATCTCTACCCAAAATAGCAAAATTAGCTGGGTGTCGTGGTGCACAACTGTAGTCCCAGCTGCTCAGGAGGCTGAGGCAGGAGAATCGCTTGAGCCCAGGAGTTTGAGGTTGCAGTGAGCTATGATGATGCCACTGCACTCTACCCAGATGACAGAGCCAGACCATGTCTCAAAAAAAAAAAACAGAAATCATAATGACTAGGTGTCTTAGTTAGGTGACGTGATAATCACTACACTACGGAAACTTGACTAGGTGTCTCAGTTCAGGACTTGTCCTACTCCACCTTGCACTTTTCTTGTCTTGGCACCATATGGCAGATCACTTTGGCCTTCCAAGCCTCAGTTTCCTTATCCATAAAATGACGCTAATCTAATCTATCTTGCACAATTGCTATGTAGGAAAGACAAGATCATTCATGAGAAAGAAACTTATGCCAAGGCCGGCATAAAGCCAATACCGAATAAATATTAGATTTTTCATTCCTCTCCCGCCAATCTGCTCAGAAAGGGGTGAAGTGTCCACTGATTTGGGGGGCGTCGAAGCTAGTGGGCTCCAAACTTTTTTTTTTTTAATGCAACATTTCCAATATAAAAAAGTAGAAAGACTGGTAGAATGAACTCCCCTATATGCACCACCCAGCTTCAATAATTATTAATGTGTGGCGCGTTTTGTTTTATTTAAACCCACAGTGGATTGTGTTAATGCAAATCCAGGCACCATTTCATTCCATCTGTAAATATTTCAGTGTGTAACTCCAAAAGACGAGAAAAAAATAACACAACCACAATAGCGTTATCACACATCCTTCGAACGACAATGATCGCGTAATCTAATGAACTATCCAGGTAATATTCAAGGTTCCCCAGTTGTATCCGTTTTTGCTATTATTACTTTATTGTAGGTGGTTTGCTTCAGTCAGGATGCAGACAAGGTGTCCACATTGTGTCGATTATGTATCTCTTACATATTTCTTCCTCTCTTTTTTCCCCTTGAAAAAATTTAAAATTGAAATAATGGAATCATTCTGGCTCTTATCATTTGTAATCCCTGCCATGTTGTTTTTTTGTTTCTCTGTCCCCTGTATTTGCTATAAACTAGCAAATTAGAAAGAGATGCTTACAACTATTATGTACCCATAATAATTAAAAATAAATAAATGTTAAAAAAAAGAAAGAGATGCTTAATGAGGTTCATTTTTTATCCCATTGGGCAAGCCCACTTCATAGATGTTAGTGTATGCTTCTAGCAGGAGACCCACAAGATTGCTTTTCTTTCTTGGTTTGTTAGCAGCCGCTGATGGTCATTTTTTGGGATGGATCCATTATTTCAGTAGGGGTTTGCAAAGTGGTAATCTTTTACTTCTTTCATTTCTTCTGCATTTAATAGGTGGAATACTCCCAAATTTCTTAAGAGGACATCACTTTATTCAAAACTAAGGTTTGAGTAGACACTGTCCAATATCTATGTGTTTTTGCATTTCTAAGTTATACATTTCTTCTGTTGATGTATTATTAATACATCTATTAAACTGTACTACAATGGGAATTAGAAGGGATAGATACCACTTGTGTCAGGCAGGTGGGTGGGGAGAGGAGGAGATGGGTATATTCACACCTAATGGGTGCAGAGCACACCATCTGGGGGATGGACACGCTTGAAGCTCTGGCTTGGGTGGGGCAAGGGCAATATACGTAACCTAAACATTTGCATCCCCATAATATACTGAAATAAAAAAATGTTAAAAAAGTCATTTAGATGATTAAACTCAAAAGAAGAAAAAGAATATGCATAGAAGTTCTTCCTGCACCCACTGGCCTGTCCACACACAGTCTAGGGGAGAACACAACCTCATGAGGGGGTCCCTAAATCTAGAGACCCAGTCAGAACTCCTCTTGCAAACCAAATGAAAAAGGGGCCTGTAAAACTCTGTATGGAAAAGCTTCATCTGTCTAACCCCCACTGTTCACCGATTTTGGAAAAAATTAAAGGAAGATTCTTCTGCCAAAGCCTCCATCCATCTGGGGGCATCCTATTCAGTGATATTTACAAACCGGAAACTGCTTCGGGGAAGGGTGCGATTTTTTTTTTTTTTCATTTTTACTTTTAAAGTACTCACTCCCTCAGAGCAAACGGAGGCAGGTCCATCACTCAGCCAAGAGACTTTAAACAAACCACATTGCCCGCAGGTCTGCTTGGTGAGGGAGCGGATTTACTTTTCTCCCCTCCTGCCTGAGGAGTGTTAACAGCAGAATTAAGGCTGGAGAATCTGGCAGGGGCCTTCTTGCTGTGGGGGAGGTGTGCCTGTGCCTCTTTGCAAGGCATTAATCACTTGTTTATAGAGGGGAAAGAAAACACACACACACCACCAACAGGAGGAAGACGGTGTGGCTGCTCAGAGGCGAAGCCCCTTCCCTGTGCCACTCGGATCAGCTCAGCTTGCATTTGCCCAGGGTCCCAGAGTAATGTGGGACAGGGACAAACCCTTAGGAGGTGGGGAACAGTAAGAGAAAATGCATCACTTTCTTTTATTTTTAGAAATATATTTTTCATGCCAGAGAATGCATTCTTTTTTTTTTTTAAAGGATTCCGTTTTATCGTGAATTTATTTACATGGGATGTCTTTTAATAGCTCACATTTAATTCCACACTTAAAGAATCAACTTCATTAAAAGAGAGAGACTCAGTTAGACAAAATGAGCTTCCATAGGGAAATGGGGACACTCGGTGTTGTGGGTAAATGACAACTATCTGAGACATAAATGGAAACAGTGTTCTGCCAGGTGTTACCCAGACAGAAGCCATTTTTTCCCCCTCCACCCTTATCAATAATAAATGCAGTACCCCATCAACTGGACCTCAAGACTTTTGCCAGCACTGCAAGCAGATCTTGCTAAATGGACTGAAACTGCCAGGCTGAGCACGTGATACCGAAAACATTTATATCTTGAAACCTTTGGCAATTTGTCTATGTGTTTAACGGCATTGGCTTTGGAAGCTTCCAGCTGAATCCTTCTTCTTCTTCTCTGGCAAGGAGTGCCACTTTATTGTGCCCATGATGTTGGATGAGTCTTAAAAAAATGAGCTTTTGGCCGGGCGCGGTGGCTCACGCCTGTAATCCTAGCACTCTGGGAGGCCGAGACAGGCGGATTGTTTGAGCTCAGGAGTTCGAGACCAGCCTGAGCAAGAGCGAGACCCCATCTCTACTAAAAATAGAAAGAAATTAATCGGCCAACTAAAAATATATAGAAAAAATTATCCGGGCATGGTGGCGCATGCCTGTAGTCCCAGCTACTCGGGAGGCTGAGGCAGGAGGATCACTTGAGCCCAGGAGTTTGAGGTTGCTGTGAGCTAGGCTGACGCCACAGCACTCTAGCCCGGGCAACACAGTGAGACTCTGTCTCAGAAAAAAAAAAAAAAAAAAAATGAGCTTTCTACGATCCCTCCCTGGTCAGTTCAGCCTACTACCCTGCTGTCTCAAATCCATTCGCAATGGCTGTAAAAGGCTGTCCGCGGACGCCAGCAGTAAATCTTCTCCTTTCATTCAAAAAGGCTGACAAGAGAGAGAGAAGCAGCTTGAGTTTTCACTGCAGCCTCGCGAACTTGCAGTCCTACCGCGCCTGCCTTGTTTCTCGTGTTCGGCCATGCACAATGCCCCGCTGCCCCGCCATGTTTGTCCCCCAGGGTGGCCAGGTGCAAACATGAGCCATCGAGACGGAGATGTGGTGTCATGGTAGAGTCTAGAAGGTCAGATTATATTCCTTGCTCCTTAGGCTGATGGCCGTTCAAACCATGCAGCCCCTTTCTTTCTGCGTCTTTGTGGAAATGATGAAATTTTGCTGGCAAACAGGTTTTTCTGGCTGATTACACTTAAGATGAATGTTTCCCTTGACTGAGAGAAACCAGGGACTCTCAGGAATGTTTGCAGGCAGAGGAGGTTCAGCAGTGTTCTCTGAGCCTGGGACTGAGAAGGAAGAACGTGGTCGTGGACTCCTTTCTGAACCCAACCGGTAGGGTAGTCACCGCTCTAACCCGTCAAAAAGTCCTAGAAAAATACACCATCAGCTGGAGGTATTGATTGGAATTTCATGATCAAGCTAGACAGGCGAGTTGGCAGGAAAGCGAGCAATGGGTTTTGAGTGAAAATAACCGACTTCAGACGCATCTAGTCCTGAAATCGTGAGCACAGCCAACCAGACAACCTCTCCAATCCTCAGTGCCCGTGAAACACAGCTGGAGCTTCCTGCTTTATCTCCCAGGGCCCTTGGATAAAAAGTCCTTGGCAAACGTTGAAGTGCAGAATGCTTGGAAGCTGTTATTGCTATTGTGGTAATTACGACAATAAGGGAAATGCCTTTTGGAAGTGAAATTAATTGACATTCGTAAAACAAATGGGAATTTTTCTGCTCTCCTTGCTGGAAAAGTGTGAATCGTGCGTAGGGAGTTCGCGGAGATGAAGCAATTGAATTGTTATGGTTCCAGTTGAGGTACAGACGAACTGATCTTCAGATGTGGGAGAAGATAAATCTTAGGGCACCACATTCTGCCAGGAAGATCTGGGCGTGTACACGTGGAGGCAGAAACATACACACACTCAAACACACACAGAATTGGAAGCCATAAGGCGTGCGGAATTTTGATCACTTCTCCGATCTGCTCCCCTACGGCAGAAGCCAGAGGATCGTTTCAGAATCCAAATTGAATCATTATTCATCAACACACTATATATCTTTAATAGCTTCCCCTTGCTCTTAAGAGAAAGATCAGAATTTAATGGGCCTGGGAGATCCTGCCGTATTTAGCTCCCATCCTGTTATCCAGCGCCATTTGCCTCGAGTTCTCAGTCATTTTTTCTCTCGTCTCATGGTAAATTGAATTATTGACCCTAAGACTTCACATCCCTGTCTCTACGCCCTTCCCCTTGGGACTTGGCAATTCTTCTCATTTAAGGTGAGAGTACCTTCCCTGGCCTTTGATGGTACATTTGGCCGTGTGACCTGCTTTGGCCAATCAAGAGTGGGCAGAAATGACAGTAGGCCGGTTCTGACCCCAGGCTTTAGGAGGCATTGCATGTTTCCGCCTGTCCTCTTGAGCCTCTGCTACTGTTGAGGGAAGAGCTTCCCTGAGTAGCTGGTGCCCCGTCAGCCTGGGGCCCACCCAGAGTGAACACACAGCGGGGACAGACTGCAGCTCCACCTGTATGCAGGAGCTAAGCTGTCAGACCTGCCAAGATCGGCCAGCCTGGAAAGACATGAGAAACAAATACTTGTGTGCCACTGAGATGTTGTGGTTGTTTGTTTCACAGCAGTAGCTGACTGATACAAGATATTTGATTTTCTAATCGTCACCCATCCTTGCCATGTTTTCCTGTGGCAGACCAAGGGCGCTGCCACTTTATACTTTGAGTGACACCTGCCCATCTTTTGGGCCTCAGCTCAAAGTTCATTTCTCTTGCAAACACTTTCCTGATCCCTCAGGTGAGGTGCAAACCCTCTCTTACGTACCCTTTATAGCCCCATACCTCTTAGTGGAGTTGTACCTTTATGTGACCATTCAGTTATCGTCTGTCTTCCTTCTTAACTCCCTAAGAGGTTAGGATCCTTCTGTCTGGTTCACATTTGTGCCCCCAGTAGCTAGCACAGAACCTTGCCAGGCACTTGGTAGGTACTCAATACATTTTTCTGAAATGAATCAATGAATGAAGGAGGTGAGCACCATTTCTCCAGGCGGAAGTATTATAAAGTCTAAAATGAATAACTTCTGTGGCCTAACTCATAAGACCAGTAGAGAAAGAGAGAATAAAGACACAAAACGAAAAAAAATCTGTACACAGGAGCATGTCAACAAAGGTGGATGGGCCCGGGTTGAGGAGGATGCAGGATAAAGAAGAAAACAAGGTTGGGTTGGTGGCATTCATTATTCATTCATTCATTCATCAAGAACATGCCAGGCCCTTGGAGTCTGCCACGTGGCACTAGGGAAGATGTCTAGAGTGAATGATCCTTGGGCTGAGCCTTGAAAATGCAGATGTGAAAAGGGCTCTAACTGCAGCTGTAGCTGCTGAGTGCAGTGGGGATATAGGGCATCGAGGAATGCTTCATGGAGGAGGGGGCTTTTGAGATGCCATATAGATGAGCTGAGTTCACCAGGTGGTATTGCAGAAGGGGAGATGGTCAAGGCAGAGGAAACAGCACACAGAGACATGGGGAGGGGCAGAAAGTCTTCAGAGGATGGCCAATCGATTGTTTGATGGTGTAAACCAGAGAGGCCGAGAGTAAGAGCGCCTGGCTGCTGATCAGGTGGGCAGAGAACAAGGGTTTGTATTACCGAGCACTTACCCCGTGCTAGCCCCGTGTTAAACACCTGACACATACCGAGTCTCATCCCAGCCCTACCACCTCCACCGCCAAGCAAGTTGGTACTTTTGTCAGCCCATTTTACAGATCAGGAAACGAAAGCACAGAGAGATCAAGTAACTTACCCAAGGTCACGGATCGAGGAAGCGACAGTGTGAGGATTTGAACTCAGCCAGCCTGGATCCAGATCGTGCATCTCACCCACGTGACAATCGTGCCAGGAGTCTGTGGCGTGCTGGGCTTTGCAGATCTTTAAGATGTCGTTCTTGAGCGGTGGCAGGTCGTGGAAGGTTTTTGCACAGGGGACTGATGAGTCCAGCTGTGGCACTCACGGGAGCTGGGTTAGGGACAGTAGATCTGGGCGTGCATTGGCTAAATTGAAACAAAAGAAAGGAATCTTGGGGGCAATGAGCCGACTGACTTAGAGGTCAGTTTGACAAGCGGCCAATAGCTCTGTTGCGAAGTTCTCAGAAGCAGGAGAGGAGATGAGTGGCTGATGAGAGAAAATCAGAGAAGCAGTAAGATGCTCGGGAACAGATAAAGGCTCTAAGGAAATATCCCAGTGGGGTGGGGGGAGCCCAATGATTTTTTTATGCCCAGACCTCAGTGCAGGAGCTAATGGGAAAATACCTAACCTGGGGTTATGGCGTACGGGTGGAGAGAAGTCAGATGGAAGAGATAGAGGTATCAGAAGAAAAGGCTAATGGAACAACAAGGGAGGCATTAAAAGGCAATAAATCTGGCAGCCTAGATGGTATTTACCCAGGAATCCTGCAGAGGATGGTTAACTCTTAGAACCCTGCTCACCTGGGGCTGGGGCTGAGGCTGGAGGGGGCCCCCCTCGCCCGGGCTTCCAACAAGGGGCTTGGACCCATTCTGTGAAGAATCAGATCGTGCAAGAGAAGTGTGTCTAGGCTGGGAAGCCAGGCAGTCTTTGGAGGCAGAGGGGAGCCCCCCATTGTGGGAGGTGGGGCTTCTCAAAGGGGCTCCGTCACCTCAATCACTGGGGAACATTCTCTGGAAGAGTTAATCAGCCCATGGGGAAGAGAGAACCACAAGATATAATTTATTTACCTACTCTGACAAAATCCTTCCCAGAAGGCTGTGGATGGTAACTCTCTGTAATTATATCTCAAGCGAGGTTCTGCAGCCTCGTAGATGTGTTAACTCGTTAGTGCTCGCAGCACACCGGGGAGAAAGGTCTCGGGGGTGATGTCCGGCTTCGCCAGCCGGCTAGGGGAAACTGAGGCACCTTTCTGGCTTCACCATCCAGTTGGGACAAACAGATGGGAAGGGTGGAGTTGGAAACTATGATTTCCCAAGTATTAATAGCTTAAAGGGAGAAAGAGATTACACATCAGGACCCGAGCACAATTCCTCCTGTACCTGTGCTCTCTGTAATGTGAGGAAAGTCATTCGACCCCTCTGGGCTTCCGTTTGGCCTACAAACGAAGAGAGCCAGGCACAAGGGACTGTTTGGTTCCTGATGCATGAATCTCTTTGTTTGGGAATTTAACCTCACTCTGAGTCATGGAGAAATGCCACGTTGGTCGCATGACGACGAGGGTGAATTTAGGTTAGACTGTAGGTTGAACTTTACCATGTCGTCCATATGAGATGTGGTGATACATTCCTCATGACCTTCAGAGGTGACTGAGTCCAGGATTAGATCTCTAGTGATCTAAAGATACAAAGGAGGACACAGTGAAGCTAGGACACTGGCCTTGTGCCATACAGCAAATTCCTCACTGAGGGACAGGGAGATGAACCGGTGGAGTTCAAGGATGCTGCAGAGATTCCACCCATGCTCCCTTGCACCATGCCTCTGCCCCTCCTGCTACCAAGAGTTGGGGTCTGTTCTCTTCTCCCCAAACCTGAGCTGATCCTGTGACTTATTCTGACAGTGGGATAGGGTAGAAATGATTCCGTGTGACATCTGAGATCAGAGATCCTGCAGTTCTGTTTCCACCTTCCTGGGGGCCAGATGCCGTGGAAGAAAGCTTCGGCCACGCTCGTAAATGATGACAGCACGTGCGGAGAGCCGGTCCCAGCCCTCAGACAGCCCCACCGAGCTCCAGACACACGGGGGAGGCTATCTTAGGGAGTCCTCCAGCACCAACCCTCCCAACAGAAATAACACATCAAGGTTGTTTGAAGCCACTGCATTTGGGGTGGTTTCTTTCAGAGCAATCCATAACCGAGGCAGTGGATAATGAAGGTTTTCTGGCTTCCGGGTACCCTGATGTTTCTCCCTTTTTGTGCTAAAGGCTGATGCCTTCTGCCCCCGATCTGGGTGGCTGGAGGTACTTGCAGGGGATGAACTTTCACCTGTCAGAGTTTCAACTTGCTTCAAGGAATGAAGTAACAGCCGGGAAAGCTCTCTGTGAACCATGAAGCAATCCCCATGTGTTGATGTGCTGATCGTTAAGTTTTTTTACTTGCTTCTTTCCTTATTGGGTTAAGGACAGGAATTGAGAAGAAAAAAGAGGGAATTTAGAGAAGAGAAGCGGAAGGAAGCTGAGAAGGGAATAAGAACTTAGTAAGCACCTACGATGGTGCTTGGTACTGAGTGGTTCGCTTGCTCTCCACTATTCTGTCCACTCCACAATCCTACAAGGCGTGCATTATTCCCATTGTGCTGATGAGCAAACTGAGGCCCAGGAAAGTTAAGTAGCATGTCCAGAGCCTCACACAGTTGGCGGAGTCAGGATTTGAGCCAAGATCTGTCTGGATACAATCACCAGACTCAATCCATTCTTCTCACTGGTCCAAACTCACACCGAGAGCTGCAGAGAGCTGATGTCTGAAGCCATCTAAGATCTTCAGACATCTCCTACTTTACCTTTGCTTGAAACTGGTTTTTGGAAAGACAACTAGAAATCAGGATCTTTTTTTTCTTCCTAGTTTCACTTCTGACTTTATTTTAGGAAAGAGAATTATTCTAGACGATTCAAACAGGAAGTGTTGGATACAGGACTGTTTACAGGGAGGTGGGCATGGCCGAGGGAATTAATGAGGATGCTGGAGCATCCCCCTGCCCAGACCAACAACAGTGGGAGCTGTTATCACCCTGAGGGCTGCAGGGGCAGGCAGTGGGGCGTTTGGAGCTCAGCGAGGGCTGCCCAGAGAAAGCTACAGTCCTGCAAGCTCCCAGCCGCTTCCAGGGAGAGGGCAGGGAACAGACACCCCAATGTGACCTTCCTCCTATCTCCTGCCAGTGCTTCCCATAAACTGAGCCCAATCAGAAGCGGGGGGGATGCCTCTGCAGGGGTGACGCCCCCCTCCCCCAGGAGCGTGGATCTGGGTGTGGGGGTGGGGTAGAGAGTAAGCGGCTCAGACTTGGTCTGTGAGCTGCCCTGTCCCCCTGTCCTCTTTGAGCCTCCGATTGGGAACACATGCAGTGATCTTGGGATTGTTTTCCTCAAAGAAAGAAGGCTCTTGGGTGCATTTCAGCAGGTGCACTGGGATTTTCCTGGAACCACAGCACGCGCCCCCAGCCTGGCACAGACACGATCTCTGCCTGTCAGCACCCCACAGGCTCAAGTGAGCTTCTGTCACACTTGCAGAAGAATTTGGAGCGTGTGTCTCCCAGCCACTCTCCGGCCCCTTTTGAGTGGGAGTCATATTTTAAAGGATACATTTATTAGCTTAATTAGTTGATTTTGTTATTTACCAGCTGTGTGTCCTTGGCGATGTAATAAAATGTAACCTCTTTGGGTCTCAGTTTTCTCATCTGTGAAATGGAAGATTCTACTGACACTTAGGAATGTCCATGTCTGGGAGGGTGAGGGATGAAAACTTACCTATTGGGGACCATGTACACTATTCGAGTGTTGGGTACACTAAAAGCCCAGACCTCACCGTTATACAATGTAACAAAACTGCACTCGTACCCCTAAATATATTTAAACTTAAAAACACAAATCCCCATGTATATGGCACTCAGAACAGTACTAGATGTATATTAAACAGATAGTAATTGATAGCTCTTTTTTTCTTCCTGTATCTCCTGATTAACAGATGAACCCTGTTAATCAATAAAAGCCGAAGAAAAAATAACGGAATTTATAATTTGTTGAATACATTCTATGTTCCGTGCACGGTGATGGGCCGTTGGTGTATTCAGTTTCTAACCTTCGTAGCAACCCTGGGAGGAAGGTATTTTCATGTCCACTGTGTGGATGGGGAAAGTGAGGCTTAGAGATTTTAACTTGCCCAAGATCACCCACATGGGAAATGGCATGGCCAAGACACAAAGTCTACACAGACATTGGGACCCTGCTCTTTTGTTTTTGAACATGCCTAAGAGAAGACAGTCACCAACACCAAGCTGGGTTCCTTATACTCCATGTGACTAAAGATGAGTCTCGGATGTCCTCTCCTCTATTAGAGATGGGCCAATGCTCCACTTGGCCACTTTGAATGGCAGAAGAACCAGAACAGTACAGAGTGGATACTTGAGTGAGTCCGGCTGGGAGCGGAGAGGAGAGACGGTGGTTGTTGGAATTCCTCTTTGGACCTGTAACCTTCTTTTTAGAAGAGTTTACTTTAAAACCAAAGCAACACGGAACATTATATTAATTTGCTAGGGCTGCCATAACTAAATATCACAGACTGGGTGGCTTAAACAACAGAAATGTCTTCTCTCACAGTTCAGCAGGCTGGAAATCCAAGGTTAAGGTGCCTACAGGGCTGGTTTCTGGTGCAACCTCTCTCCTCGGCTTGCAGAAGGCTGTCCTCTTGCTGCCTTTGTTTCATGGCTTTCCCTCAGTGCACATGTGACCCTGGTGTCCCCCCCTGTGTCCTAATGTTCTCTTCCTATAAGGACACCAGCTAGACTGAAATAGAGCCCACCCTGAAGACCTCATTTAGCTCAATCATCTATTTCAATGTCCTGTATCCAAATACAGTCACATTCTCTCTTCTTTCATTCTTTCTTTCTTTTCTTTCTCTTTCTTTCTTTCTTTCTTTCTTTCTTTCTTTCTTTCTTTCTTTCTTTCTTTCTTTCTTCTTTCTCTCTTTCTTTTCTTCTTTTACAGCCTCGTTCTGAGATACCTGGGGTTAGGGATTCCAATTATAAATTTTGGAGCAGGAATATAATTCAGCACATAATAAATGTCTTTGGAATTATTATTATGATTATTATTTTAGCTCCAAAATTATAAGTGGTTGAACCTTATGAAATTGCTGAATGTCCACTCTTTTCAACAAACATCTTCATTACAAAAATGGAAATTTCATTTGAAACCCGTCCTGGGTTCCCTGAGGAGGACACGTGTACGTTGTATACCCTGGTTGTTGCAGTATCACAATACGCGTGTGCTGTTTCCTCCATGTGAACACTGGCAACGAGTTTGCAAGAAAAATGGCGTGCAGGCAAGAAAGAAAACCAGCTAGGTCTTCTCCCAGGTCCAGAAAAGGGTCTCCCTTGTTATATCACACACGCTATTATTCTGGGATGCAACTATTTCTCCTTTTCCTTCATGCTCACGTGCACAGATTTTTGTACAGCGTGTATCCAACCTGAGTTTCCACATAGAAGTTCACTTTCTTGTTATTTCCTTCCTACTCCTCTCCCTCCAGATAATCCTTTTGTAAAGAAAATATTTCCTGTTTTCCATAGAGGACCTCATCATGGGAAGCACAGGTAAGCTTATTTGCACAGCAGAGGTTACAAGGGTCTAAGCACCTTACGTGTACAAATAACTTCATTCTTTGGACGGCCCTAGAAAAGAGGAATGAGGAAAATGAGGCATCAGGAGGTTATATTACTTCTCTCGAGTCATACATGCTAGTAACAAAGCTGGGTTTTAAACCCAAGGCAAACAGGTCTAGATTTTTCTTTTCTTTTCTCTCTCTCTTTTTCTTTTTTTTTTTTTTTTTTTTTTTTGAGACAGAGTCTCACTGTGTTTCTGAGGCTAGAGTGCCATGGCGTCAGCTTAGCTCACAGCAACCTCAAACTCCTGGGGCTCAAGCGATCCTCCTGCCTCAGCCTCCTGAGTAGCTGGGACTACAGGCATGCGCCACTATGCCCAGCTAATTTTTTCTATATATTTTTAGTTGTCCAATTAATTTCTTTCTATTTTTAGTAGAGACGGGGTCTCGCTCTTGCTCAGGCTGGTTTTGAACTCCTGAGTTCAAACAATCCGCCCGCCTCGGCCTCCCAAAGTGCTAGGATTGCAGACGTGAGCCACCGCGCCCGGCTTTTTTTTTTTTTTTTCCAGACAGTCTTGCTCTGTTCCGCTGCTTAGACTGCAGTGGCATCATCGTAGCTCACTGCAGCCTCGAACTCCTGACCTCAAGCAATCCTCCAGCCTCAGCCTCCCAGGGTGCTAGGATTACAGGTGTGAGCCACCCTGTCCAGCCTAGATGTTGTGTTTTTAACCACTATGCTATACCACCTTTTGCAAGACTGATGAGTCCAGGTGGAAACATCAGAGTTAGAGCATGATAAACTCCAGTTCAAACAGGTCACCGGAGACAGCCAGAGGGTTTGCTCCTTCCAGCGTGCACCCAAGGGGCAGAATTCCGTATCTTAAGCTTAGATTTCCTGCAGTTCTTGCAGTCTCTTGGGCAACCTGCATATCTGTGACCTCTTCTCGGGGACTAGAGAAGTGACAGCTGAGACCTGCTTAGTGACATGACATCATGGGAATTTGAGAGCACAGGCTTTGAGGCTGGCATGGTGATAGTAATTACTGGCCTCACAGCATGACGGGGAGGATGAATGAGATAGCGCATGGAAAGAGGTTGGCACAGTGCCGCGCTTACAAGGCACCCGGTAGGGTGGTGAAAGTTGGCCTTGGGGATTGTTCTGCAGTCTGTTCATTCCTAGGACTCTACTAATTCTACGGATTGGGGTACCTGTTGGAAATTGTTTTTGCAGGAGGGGAAGGAAAAGGAGGAATTGAGATTAGTAGAGCATTCACTGCAAGCTGGCACTCTGGGAGGGGCACTTTATATATCATCTCACAGTCTTTGCAAACAACTTTAGGGATCATCACACCCATTTTACAGATGAGGAGACTGATGGTCAGAGATGAACCTGCTCAAGGTCACTTAGCTAGTAAGTGGTGGGATTGGGCTTCCAATCATCTCTTTGGCATCTCATTTGTTTAAACATCTCTTACATGCGTCACTCCTTTCTCCCTCTGCTGAAGCATTTCTCTGGTAATGCAAACATGTTCTAATAGTTCCAGAACTTTTTTTTAAAAAAAAATTGAGTAATTGAGTATAACTTATGTACAGTAAAATTTAACCATTTTAGTGTACAGTTCTATAAGTTTCAATAAATGCATACAGTCATATCGCCACTGCCATGATCAAGGTCTAGAAAGTTTCCACCGGTCCAAAAACTTCCCTGGAGCTCCTTTGGAGGCCGCTGCTATGCACTGCACCCCCCGCCCCACACCCTCGCCAGCCCGAGGCAACTACTGATAGGTTTTCTGTCCCTGCAGCTTTTCCTTTTTCAGAATGTCATACGTGGAAACATACAGTAGCTTTTTGAGTCTGGCTTCTTTCACGCAGCATAATATACTTGAATATCTGCAGTGTAAGAAGAAAACAAAACAATATAAGAGTTATTTCCTTTTTCCTCACATTCCCTTCTAGCTTCTGCCCTACTTTTTTGCTCCTCTTTAGGGTGATTTTTTTATACTTTTTTTTAATTGCTAAGAGCGGTGCTCAGCCCCCACCATGGGGGCTGGTGGGCCCCTCTCCACTAGGGTGATTTTTAAATCAAGTTTTCTGGGCATACTGGCTCCATTTCCTCAATCTCCCTCACTCTTCTGTATTCTTGAATCATATGCAAGGTTTTTTTTTCCCATGATTTGGCCTTTGCAAATTCCTTGGTCCTTATCTCCTGCTTCTCTTGCCTTTAAACATTTAGCCATTCGAGTCTTTTTTTTTTTTTAAAACTTAGGTCATGTACACATTGTATTGGTTAGCTATAGCTGCATAACAAATTGTCCCAAAGTTAGGGCTTAAAAGAACAACAAGGTTTTATTATCTCACACAATTCTGTGAGTCGGGAATCTGGGAGTGGCTAGGCAGCAGAGGTCTGGTTTAAGGTCCCTGAAGTTGTAGTCATGATATGGGCTGGGACTTCAGTCATCTGAAGGCTCAACTGGGGCTGGAAGATCCAATTGCAAGATGGCTCACTCACACAGGTGAAAAATTGGCACTGACTGTCGGCCAGGGCCTCAGTTTCTCCCCATACAGATCTTTGCATGGGCTGTTTGAGTGTGTTCATGACACGATGCCGGCTTCCCACTGGATGAGAGATTCAAGTGGGAGCAAAGCAGAAGCTACAATATCTTTTGTGATGTAGCCTTGGAAGTCACACTCCCGTGAGTTTTGCAATATCCTGTTGGTTAGGCAGGTCGGCTTATCTGATGTGGGAGGGGACTACCGTGGGTGTGAACACCAGGAAGCAAGGACCACTGGGGACACCTTGGAGGTGGGCTACCACACACACATTTCCCTCTGCCTAAACCCCTGTCCCAGACTCTTTATTTGTCTTTTATTTATCCTTTAAACCTCAACCTTAGAGCTCCTCTCCTTGAAGAGACCTTCTTTAATGGCCCGATTTGTTCATTCCACAGTGATTTATTAAACACCTGCCAGGTGCCAGGTACCGTTCTAGGTGCTGGGATACAGCAGACAGAAGTCCTATTTGGTCAGTCCTGAAAAATATATTCATCATTCAACCACTTCTTTCGATAGTTACCTTTGCCACTCAGGTTTAAGCCACTGTCATCCTCACCTGGTTGCTACAGTAGCATCTTAGCAAGCCTCCCTGCTATAGGTTGTCCTCAACAATAGCCAGAGGGAGCCTAAGGCAGATCATGCCCCTCCTTTGCTCTAAATCCTCCCATGGCTCTCATCTCATTTAGAGGAAACACCGAGATTCTTACATTGTCCTGATTGGTCCCCTGATTTCCTCTGCGACTTCTTGTCAATGGCTCTCTCTCCTCTTGCTCTAGCTGCTTCTGACACTCTGACCTCCTTGCTGATCCTAGAACCTGCAGGCACACTCCCTCCTCTGCCCTTTGACCTGGCTAGGATCTTTGCTAGTGGTGCTCTTTCCTCAAGCTGCTGTAGGTTTTTGCTCAGATGACTTTTCTCATTGAGGTCCTTGCTGTCTACCCCATCCAAAATTGCAACCCTCTCCCTCCCCATCCAAATTACCTTACTCTTTTCTTTTAGATAGCATTTCTTGCCCTTTAACAAGCCATTGAAGTCCCTTATTTATTATGTTTGTGTTTAATTTTATTTCTCTTCTTATTTAAATGTAAGTTTCATGGGCATTTTAAAAATGTTTTATGTATTTAAGAAAATTTTTAATTGATACATAATATTAGTATATATTTGTGGAGTACATGGGATAATTTTTTTTAGACAGAGTCTCACTCTGTTGTCCAGGCTAGGGTGCTGTGGAGTCAACCTAGCTCACAGCAGCCTCAAACTCCTGGGCTCAAACGATCCTCCTGCCTCAGCCTCCCGAGTAGCTGGGACTACAGGCATGCACCACCTTGCCCGGCTAATTTTTTCTATTTTTAGTAAAGACAGGGTCTTGCTCTTGCTCAGGCTGGTCTCAAACTCCTGACCGCAAGCAATCCTCCCAGAGTACCAGGATTATAGGCATGAGCCACCATGCCTGGCCTACATGGGATAATTTTGACACATGCTTACAACATGTAATGACCAAATCAGGGTACTTAGGCATGGGAGTTTTGTAGGTTTTCCAAATAGTCGTGGTATAAATGAACAAATCAACTTCTTCTCACTCCGAATTGGGTGCTGGTTTCATCACACCTAAATGTTTTGCTGAGCACCACTTCCTGTGTCTGTCGGAGGGAGATGGATTACATTATCTCAGTCAGCATCTTAGGCTTTCTTGGAAGGTCAAACACAATAATGGATGTAATAGCATCATGTCAACAAAGCGTTATGCCGATGAACATGAAGACTTTTGCTGCTACTCCTTTCCCGGGGATGGGCACCTCCCTGCTTTGCCTCCTGTTTGTGCTGCTTAACATCTTCTCCTGGCTGATTTTCATCTCCTTTTCCGAAGCCTTCCCCTTCCCATCCCAGGGATGACATGTGGCTGCTTCATCATTTATAGTGACGGCCAAATAATTGAATTGTTATTGGTTTAGAGGGAGGGTAGGGGAGGGGGAGAGATTTTTGCTAAATTGTTTCACTTCAGATAATGTTCATCTCCTGCTCAGTTGTGATTTATTTCTGCTGCTGGCAGCCTTGCTTTCTGGAAATGAATTCTTTTATGGGAATGGAAAGGGAAGTTGATGGTGGCGGGGTGGGGGGAGTGGGGGGGTTTCCTTTTGGACATAAGATCTGGATGAAGCGTTGATCTGAGTTTCTCTCAGAGTGGCTGGAGAAAGTAGGGAATTTGGAGAATCTTAGAGCGCCCCATCTTGTTCTTAGACTTCGTCCGAGCTGTACATTGTGTTCTTGAACTCGAACTCCTGACCTCGAGCGATCCTCCTGCCTCGGCCTCCCAGAGTGCTAGGATTACAGGCGTGAGCCTCCACGCCCGACCTATGCGTTGTGTTCTAACTTCTTGAATCCTATGGTCCTAAGACCCTGGTTATCTGATACTTGTATAGATATATTCATTTCCAGGGTCACCATAGGAAGGTGTTCATATCCACATTTTGCAGATGGGAAAATTGAGGCTCAGATTGGCAAAGGTCATTCATCGTATCAATCATCTGCTGTTCCATAACAAGCCGCTCCAAGCTTAGTGGCCTAGAAATAACTGCTTTATAATGTTCACAAATTCTGTGGGTCAGGAATTGGGCCATAAAACAGTGGGAATGTCTTGTTTCTGCTCCACGATGTCTGAACCTCAGCTGGGAAGACTTGAATGGTTGGGGTGATATGAAGAATGGAGAGCCTGAACCATCTGAAGCCTCTTTCACTCACATGTCTGGAACCAGGGCTGGGTGACTCAAAGGCTGGGCTCAGCTGGGACATTTGATTGGAGCACTTCCATATGCAGTTTGGGATTGCTCCACTGGAGTTCAAGTAAGAAGTCCTTAAGATTGAGCACCAGAGAACGAGTGTTCCAAGAAAACCAAGTGGAAGCTGAATGGTCTTTTCTGACCTGGGCTTAGAGTCAGGCAGCATCATTTGGCTATAGTAGAATCCAGGTCTAAAATCTGACCTGGGCAAGATGCCCCACTCCCCAACCCTGCCAAAGGATGCTTATTGAAGAGGCCACACCATGGATGCTCCAATCAAGGTCACTCTGTGGAGTGGAAAAGGTTTATCAATTATAATTTTTTTTTCCATAAGGAATAAATCCCAACTTAGTGGCCTCAAATAATAAAGATAATGTTTTTTCATATAACTAGAACTCCAGAAGTAAGGAAAGTTAGTTAATTTGATGGCTCAAGAGTCATCAAGAATACAGAATCCTTCTTTCTTTTCTCTCTGACATGCATAGCATATCAGCTCTGGTCTTAGGACACCTCTCCTCACAGTCACAAAATGGCTACTGCAGCTCCAGGCATCACGAACAGACACAACAACATTTAGCACAGAAAGAGAGATAGTTTCTTTCTGTTTTAATATTTAATAGCAAGGAAACCTCCCCTAGAACCTGTCTCTGACCCCTTCCTCTGGCCTGTCCCCCAGTCTTCCTGTCATGGGCTGATTCTTAGAGATATCAATGGCAAAGGGAA
This sequence comes from Propithecus coquereli, assembly GCF_000956105.1. Classification (NCBI taxonomy): domain Eukaryota; kingdom Metazoa; phylum Chordata; class Mammalia; order Primates; family Indriidae; genus Propithecus; species Propithecus coquereli. The sequence continues at coordinate 8,516,876 of NW_012154285.1, forward strand.
TAGTGTCACCACAGTTGGTTTAGACTAATGATGATTTCTTCCCAAGTCACATGAGAACAAAGAAGAGAACCAAACAAAATAGAACCTTGAATGGCAAGGAAAATGAGGAGTAGGGTATGGACGGGATACCTTTGGGTAGGCAATCACATTGTTTGGCAGGAAAGATCTATGTATGGCAAGCCCCAAAGTGTTTGGAAGCTTCTAGTCTTTCTAACTAGAACCCTACCTACATCATGGACCCAAGTTCATTTCTCTTGTAGGTAATGCTTATTCAAGGTCCACTGTGCCAGGCACTGTTGTAAGCACTTTGCATGTGTTAACCCATTTGGTGTTCATAACAATCCTATCAGATGGGAACTATTATTATGCCCATTTTATAGATGAGGATACTGAGGCCTAGAGAAGCTAAGTGACTCCTCCAAAGTGGCTTGGCTGATAAGTGGCAGAGTCATATTTCAACCAGGGCAGTCTGTCTCCAGTGCCCTTGCTTGAAGACACTATGCTACCCTTGTCTCATTTGGGAATGAGGCGAAGGAGAGGCAGGAAAAAGGAACAAACCATGCCCATTGGAGTAGAGGAAAAGGGAATTCGGTGTGTCTGAGTATAGCGCCAGCCCTGACAGTCACCTGTCCCTGGGCGAGGGGGCTCAGAAGAAACAGAGTAGGTTCTGAACTGCTACTAGGAAGCCGGGGATGAAGAAGGCAGAGTGCACGCTCCAGTGTTGAGTAGATTCTTCGAGCCTGATGGCAGGCGGTTCGGTTTCATTCTGGCCTAAGTGCGTCTTGTTACATGCCCCAGGTGGCTGGACCAGGGAGGGGAAGAGCCAGAGGCCTCATGGATGTGGCCTGAAGAGGTCCCAGACAGGGGAGCGGGTCTAAGAGCTGGTCCCCCAGAAAGGAAGATGGAGAGATGATGGCACCTCCCTGCTCCGTTTCCCCACCAATTGCTTGATGCAGAGCAGCAGGCCAATGGGGCGTGTCCTTATACTGGCCGTCCTGGTGCAGGCAGGGAACCCTCCCTGGTCCTGGTTGGCCGAGGGGGCCACACACAGACACAGACAGACAGAGGTCTCTCTGAAATGGATGGTTAATTGTCTCCAGGCCAGGAGACCTGCAGAATTAGGGCTTTCCGGACTGGACTGGAGACCTGGGAGGTAGAGACCCTGCCCCCGGCCACTCTCATTTCCTTGCCGGCTCTC
>NW_012154285.1:8519049-8558882 GCF_000956105.1 Propithecus coquereli
TGCAAGGCCAAGATCTTTCGGACCACCCCCACTGTTAGGGTAGGTCATCCCGTCTTGACCCTAAATTGTGGAATTCCGCGGAATCTGAGATCCCCAAAGCACTGGAGCGAGGTTCTAGAGGCTTCGGAAAGGTTAGAGGCGATTCCAGTGCTGAAAGCTTGGCGCAGGGTCTGTCCCAGCTCCGCGCATGCAGAGCGGCTGGCCAAAGCAGCGCAAGCTGGACATTAGGGGCGGACGTTAGGGCCGTATATTCCGTGGTGGGAGGAACCTGGAGACACAGGTCTTTCGCTGACGGCGATTCCGCCCCTTTTCAGCCAGGACCTGCCGCCAGAGCCGAGTCTTTCGGAATCGGCCTTTAAGCCGGCTTGCCAGGGGTTGGTGGAGCGGGGACCGCCGTTCCTGAGCCTTGGGGAGACCTTGCGCCAGGGGTCAGGCCCGCTTCCCCAAGTCTCCCCTCCAGCTTCCTGGCGTCCTAGTTCTGAGCCACCTCTGTTAAAAGCGGGTAATGGTGGTGGTCTTAACTTGCAAGGCTGCCGCTCCTGTTAAACGAATTGCCATTCCTAATGCACCCAGAAACAGCGCCAGGCACGCATTAAGCGTTTGCGAAGCACGGTGACATCTTTAGCTTTCATGATTAAGCCCAAATATTTATTAGGCACCTATTGTGTGCAAGCTTTGTGTAAGCGCTGGAGATACGCAGAGAAGACCGACGTGCTTGCCTTTAAGAGGACTTTAGTTTGTAGTACGTATAATATTTAGACGTTATGAGTAGAGAAACCTAGAGGACATCGAGGCAACATACAAGCAGTTGTATTCTGAGTTTCGCAGCAGCACCCGGGAACCTGTCAGGAATGCAAATTCTAAAGCCCCAGGAGCGCAAAACAACTGAATGAGGAAGGGGGGAGGGGGCGAAGGAGGCCCAGAAACCTGGCTTTAGCAAGGCCTCCCGGTTATTGTGAGACGGTCACCAATGTCCAAGATCCGCTGATACAGTGGATGCAGGTGCAGGCTTTCGAGTGACCAGGCGTGGGTTCCAATCCCCTTGCACCTACATTGTGAGGCTTTGGTCAAGAGATTGCAGGAAGCTCAGCTGGGGAGAAGGAGGGAAGGAGCGAACCGGGGTGGGGAATTGGCTGCAATCCGGGGAGGGGGCGGCAGGGGCATAACCAGCCCTCTCCCCAACAGGGCGTCCGGGATCAGAGGCTGAATTTCTCAGCAGAGAAATGACCAGTGAGCTGGGATCAACTCGGGGAGGTCAGAAAGGTATCTCGAAACGCGCCTTGATTTGAAACCTGCAGACCCGGGGGGCAGGGCAGCTCCGTTTCTTCCAGGCAACCTGCCTTTAGGGCCCCCCAACCTTTCGAAGCCTCGATTTTCTCGGTCTCGCACGACCACTGCAGCGCACACGGGGTTAGGAGCTGTAGAGGCACCTCGGAAGCGACAAAGCCCTGGGTCAGGACCAATTTCCGGCGCCGCCCCAGTGAGTGGTTTATAGAAAATTTCTCTCTCCTAGGTCGACGAAGGCCTAGCGAGAGAAGTCGAGGCTGGCACACCCCGGCGAGCGCTGCGGGGTTCGGGAGCTGGCGCGGTCGGTCGTTTCGAGAATCCCGCGCTTGTGGCGACACCGGGCAGCGCGCGCGGGCCGTGAGGTTAACGCCCAGGGTTTTCTAATGAGCGTCCGGGATTATCCCCCGAATAAAATGGGTGTCGATAAAGCTGATTAATTGCACAAGGAGGCCGAAGGTGGGGACTTCGGCCAGGGTAGCCGGAGCCGGTTCGCGTGGACGCTCTCCGTGGGGTTACGAGTCCGTCTTGCCCTTCCCCCAAGGGCGCGGCGATGCAGGGACAATCGGGAGGCGGCGGTTTGGAGGGGACTGTCCGCATCCGACTCCGAGAGGCCCAATCGGATCATGCCATTCCCTGCCTACAACTTTAAGGCTTTTCTAGTAACTTTCTTTGGGGGATAAAACCCCAAACAATGCCGACGGCCAGTGAATGAATGAATGATGTAGCCCCTGCCTACCCTGCAGGACGCAGCTTCTACTACGTCTTCGCCGGCGATACCCGGTTGGGAACGTCCCCTCCGCACCACGCGCTGCGTTCGGTTCGAACCGGGCCACCCTCCCCGCCCCTCTGGCTTCCAGCGGGCGAAGCGCGTCGCAGGAAGGGGCGAGGGGCGCTCGGTCCCCCGTCGGGGGAGGTGGAGGTTGGACCCATCTCCCCTTCCAGACCCCGACCGAACGGCCACGGGCGCAGTGGCCTTGCCCGGCGGCCACTGCCCGCCCCCTCCCCCAGCCAGGCTTTGAAGAGCGCATTTTACGAACTTTTCCATTTTCCTTCTGGAGGCGTGTTTGTTCTTCTCAGTCACCTCGCGTTTTTTTTTTTTTTTTTTTTTCAGAGCTGATCTGCACGTTCTTCCCTCCGTGTAATTTCAATTTGAACTCTCCCCGGAGCGGCCTTTTCCCTCTTGTTGCCTGCCAAGTCGTTTGAAGGCTGCGCAAACATTCTTCCTCCCTCCAGTCCCCGCGAGTCTCGGTCTACACCCGCGAGGGGAGGCGGAGGCGGTTACCCGGGAGTTCCGGCGGCGGATTGGAGCCTTTCGGCGGCCGCCTGCTGGAGAGGACGAAATGGGGGAGGGGAGGTGAAACATCCGGATCACTGTCCCATGACCCTTTTTCTCCTGGATTGTGGTGGTGGAGACACACAAGGTGTGGCTGGAGTCCGCTTCAGCGCTAAGCGTCCCCCGCTGTTCTTTCCACGGATTGGAAAGAACTGGAAAGCTGTTCGTTTAATTTTCAGCCCGTTTTGTGGCTAGGAGGTGTTATTCCCATTTCACAGATGGGCAAAATTGAGGCTGAGCTATGATATAGTTTCTTAGCCACCGTATCGGGATTCAAATCCACTTTTGAGCAAATATTCTTAATATTAATAATTATCACTCTTATGGCTTAATATAACATTATTGAATACCTATAACAAGTGCCCTTTATTAAGTATCTTCTATGTGCCGTTCTAACCTGTCTACTCATTTATTTCTCACAATGTCTTTATACAATAGGCACTTTCCTCATGATGGATAGGAAACACAGAGGCACAGAGAAGTTGAGTAACCTGCCCAAAATCACACAGCTAGGAAGAGCTGGTTGTGGGATTTAAATTCAGGCAGAGGCACCCCTAACCACCAATATTCATCCATCTGCCTTTCCCAGCTATCTCTTGAGGCATGTGAAAGAGGCTTACTGGCCCTGGGCTGCAGTTTTCCTCCCCAAGGTCACTCTGGGGATAAACAGGAAGATGGGGTGACGGGGGGGAAGGGGGTTGCATAAGACAGTCACTTCAAAGGTGGCCTCTGCCTGGGCACATAGCCTTGGCTTTGAGCAGCTAGCCAGGGGCACTGATTGGCAAGCTGAGAGCTGCCTACCCTCTTTCTCCTGCCCCATTTCCTCTTAGTCCAAGGGCACCCCTGGGGGTGGAGGAGATGAGCAAGACTGGGGTGAGCAGTCTTAAAATTGCAGCGGGGGTGGGGGGCTGGGAGGGGGTAGAACAGGAATCAAGTGGTGTTAATGGGAATAAAAATAACAGCAGCCAACATTTATTTAGCACTTACTATACACTAAGTATGATGCTAAATTCTTTTCTTATGTTAATAGCCACCTAGGTAGGGACTTTCAATCCTTGCCTTTAAAAGGCTCAGAGAGGTTAAGCCATTTGTTCAGAGTCACACAGCCAGGAAATCAGAGGGTGCAGGACTGCAACTGGGCTGCCTGCCTTAGTAGGGAGGAGGCTCACAGGGGAGCTGCCTTCTTGTGAGTTTGGGCCATTGTGGGGGAAGTGGGTTTTCACTTTCTCTGATACAAGCTGCAAAATAGAATGAGAGATCTCACAATGGTGGGTCTGGCCTTTCAGATAGGGAAACTGAGTCCTGGTGACGGGTGGGGTAGGCCTTGAGGCCTAACATCATGTCGGGGGGTAAGGGGGGACAAGAGTGAAACCCAGGTAGTCTGAGGCTGACCACCCTCTTCCCAGGCTAGGGTACTTCCCACGGCTCTCAGTGAGGGAGCTGGGGAGTCAGACCCTCAGATACACACCTCGGTTTTCCTTCTGCCCTCAACTTACTGTGTGACTTTGTGCAAGTCATTCAACCTCTCTGGGCCTTAGTTTCTCCAACTGCAAAATCATGGTGGTACAAGAAATTAAATTATTCAATTGCTAAGGCATTTAGTGATTACAGTGTCCTAAGACACTCATAAGGTCACGACCAAGAAATAGAGCCAAACACAACCAGTCCTTGGTCCTGGGGTTTTATGAAATCAGGGTCCTCACATTTCTGGAGGGTGGAGGTGGTGGGAGGCTCACTGGATCTTTGAAGAAGCACCTATCTTGGGCAGGCACCCAAAGGTACCTTGATCCTAGTCCAGGGGTGCGCTCCATGGGGCGTCCACATGAGAAGTGGGTTATAACCCTACGACTGGGATTTTTATGGGGCTTCGTTTCCCTGTGGCCAAAAAACCAAAGGGGGGGTGGCCGGGGGTCTCCAAGCCCCAAAACTTTGCATGCTAGTGCCTGCATATATACCCAATCAGAGCAGCTTATGTCCGTATACAATTTTAGGCCCACATAGACCTATGATCCATGGGAGACCCTTCCCCAGCCCACCCTCCCCCTACTCATTTTTATTATTATTACTGCCAGTTTTTTAAGTGCCCTGCTTTTTCCTGGCCCCACTGGGAGCCAGGTATGTCACAATTTACAGGACAACATCTGAGATTCAGAGAAGTGAAGACACTTACCCAAGGTGCACAGCCAGTAAGTGGCCCAGAAACAGAGGGAAAGGCTTGTTAAGATAGAGACAGGCAGAGAGGGGGAGGAAGGGAACATGCAGAGGCAATATCGCCCTTGTCCCCCCGCCCTAAAGCTGGCATGAAGTCGGACCATCCCTGATATGATCACAGATACCCAAAGCCAGAGTCCCAGGAAGTGGGACGGCAAGTATTGGTATCATTCATGCTGGGAACGATATCTCCAGAAATGTGCTAATGAATGCTTTGGGGTTGATTTATCCTGATATTTCCATTCCTTGTGACTCCCTGAGGGCACTGACCTTGTCACTACCAAGATTTCAGGCCTTCCTCATCTGCTCTAGGAAGTGCGAGGGATAACGGATGCTGAGGAGGGAGATAGCGCCCAGGGGCGAGGCAGAGGGGCCTCGGTGGTGACCCTCCAGCTAGTCGTATGAGGCCCTGGGCGTTAGGTCACAGGCCCAGAGAGGGGCACTGACGTGGCTATGGCCCCTCTGGAGTCAGGGGTAGGGTGTGGCCTCCAAGCTTAACAAGAACTTGCCCTTGCCCGGTGCTGCAGACTGCCCAGCCCTGCTTGGAGCTGCACGGGGGAAGGATCGTGGCACAGAGGGAGCAGTGATGTGGTGTCTCCTTAATGGTCCTGGGGGTCGCATCGGAGGTGGCCCAGCTCTGACCCTCATACTCGGCCTCTGCGCCCCAGTGCTGGGGAGATGGGGAGCGTGGGCCCCATTTTTCCACATCATGGGCTGGAGAGGCCGCCGCTTGCAGGGCCTGCAGAGGAAAGGGAAAGCCAGGCTTGGAGGGCGATGCAGGGGGCAGGGTGGCTATTGGGAGGGGGGCCGCGAACAAAGGAGCCCCCGCTGGAGCAGGCAGGGCTGCTGAGTGACGATCCACAGGCCAGCGGAGCGGGGCAGGTAGCAGAGAGATGCAGAGAGAAACCCACATGGGAAAGAAGGCAGGATGGGGAGAGACAAGCAGGGAAAAGAAAGATGGAGCCAGGTTCACAGGTAGGAAGGGAGAGATGGGATAGCTAAGCACACAGAGACTCAGAGACATGGAGACGAGAGTCTTGGGGGGAGAGAGAGAGAGAGAGGCAGAGAACAGAGACAGGGTGAGACGGGAGAAACAGTCAATGTGATTTGTGGCCAACAGTGGACAGAAAACCAAATCGATGTCAATTCATTTCAGCAGCGGAGATCTGAGGTTACCTGCGCTGTGGGTCCTTGGCTGTCTCACCCAGCTGGTCCCGGGTAGGGGGATATCTGCACGTTGGGCTCCAGCAGAAGGGTCTTCAGCCGGATTTGTAATGGAGTTAGTTTTCTTTCCAGAGAAAGTGGCTTTTCTAAGTGGTTTCTAATGACCCTCCACCCCACCCCCTCGGCACACCCCATCTCCAGTTTTCGAATTGCATCTTGTCGGGTCTGGAGCAAGCATGTGAGTACGGGCTTCCCAGGGTGTCCACAGCCAGACAAGGCCTCAACCAGACACGCATCTGGCACACGGACAAGCCACGTCCAGCTGTGGGGACATGAGCGTGTGCACACACGTGTAGACACAGGGCCACAGGACCTCCCCAAAATGTAAGCCTCCTTGCCACATATGTGTGCACGCACTCTCATGAACGTCCACACACACACATACATGCTTTAATCACGGCAACATGCTCCTGTGAACACACACACGTTCCACTTTCGTTGAACATCCTACCACGTTCCAAGCGCTGGGCTGGGCATTAAAGATAAAGAGAAAAAATGAAAAGTGAAGAGGTGTCTCTCTGTCTCCTAGAGGGAGGTTGCTGGGATGCTGGCCATAGGGACTGTCCCTCAGGACCCAGGACACGAGGACTGCCCCTCTGTCTTTGGGAATGACCAAAGACAGGGTCTGTGGGGAGACAGAAGTCTGGCATCCTGCTACAGCCAGGGCTGAGAACACCCACCTTCGTGCAGCTGAGCTCAGGGCAAGATTAGGGCCTTCCAGAGTATAGATTCTGTCCTTTCTTTACCCCCATGAGAAATTAGAGAGCTGGAGGGTGGGGTTCCTGTTGCCCCGTCAAGTCTCAGAACTGCCCCTATGTCTCTTTACGGAGTCAGGCATGGCAGCCCAAGTTGGGGACCACCCCCTACCCCAAAGGGGACCCTGCGAGGGCTAGGGAAAGATACATGGTTTCCTTTTGTACTCGCCCCGGCATCTTGGGAGGGTGTGAATTTCCTTCAGGCTGAGCCGAGGGTCACGGTCATACCCAGTTGCTGCTGCCAACGTGATCTGCTCTTTCTTGAGTTTTATTTCAAACATCCTTGTGTTTATAATGACGGCTAACTTTTATTCCATGCACAGCACACACAGGGGGCCACACTAAGCACTTTGCAGATATTGCTTCATGGAAGACCGAGAACAGCTGCGCAACATGGGAGTCATCATCACGAACCCCATTTTACAGGTGGAGAAACTGGGACCCAGAGAGGTGGAGGCATTTGCCAGAGCTCATGTGGCAAGAATTCACAGGCAGGCAGGCTGACTCCAGAAATCAAGCTTTTATTAAATAACTAACATTCACCCTTGTAGCAAACAGTTCCAATTTATCTCTGTAGCCTTCAGAAATGGACGCGATATGGTGGTGTGTATGTGTGTGTGTGTGTGTGTGTGTGTGTGTGTGTGTGTGTATGTGTGTGTTTGTGTGCGTGCATATTAATGGGTGTCGTAGGTGGTGTAGATTCCAGGGGTCAGCCAGGAGCTACACGGGGACTCTAACAGCAGAGGCCCAAGCCGGGTAGAAGTTTCCAGGCGAGCAGGCGTTTCCTCTGACGGCGAAGGGGGCCTTGTCCAAGCCCACCAGCTCATTTAAGCTTCGTTCTGGTTCTGCAGCAGAGTTGCAGCACGACCCGGCTCCACGCCCGGCCTGCCTGCCGGGTAACAAGATAGTTTATATTATCCCGCCAAGCAGAAATAAAACTACTGAGTCAAACATTGCAAACAGATGCCGCGGCCAGAGCCCAGCGTCCGTGGCCAGATGCTCTTGTGAGCACCCAGGGAGGGTAGAGGCAGTGAGTCTGGTCCCCGCAGCCCCTGCAGGTTTGGGGGTGGGGGTGCCGCTGGAATCGGAGGATTGGGGGCCACTGAGGGCTTTCAGAAGTGGAGGAAGAAGAGAATAAAAGAAAGGAAGGAAGGTAACTTTCCTTTCTCTTTCACTTACTGTTTCCCCACGCATATTACAACTTTGCGACTTGCCAATTTCTCCATTTTAATGGCCCTTTCTTCCATGAAGAGGTGAAGCCTAGGAAGGGAAGGTTTTAGCTTCCCTGAAATCCCCATTAGTTCTCTTAAAATACCCCAAATAAACCATGCTAAGTCCCTTAAACCCTTTTTTACTAAGATTCTGCCTTTAAGCTCACAAGAAAATTCTGGAACTTCTATCCTCATGTGGTCACCTAACTCTTCTCTCTCTCTCTATCTCCCCCACCCCTGGGTCCTCCACTCATCTTCTAGACTGCAGCTGGCATGCCCTTCTTTAAGCACTCACTGATGAAGTCATGCTCTTGCTCTCAAACCTTCAGTGGCTCCTTATTATCCAGAGTAAAATTTCTCAAACACCTCCGAGGAGTGTGTACATCAGAGTCCCCTGGGATGCTTTCCAAGATGCAGGTTCCAGGGACACACACACACACCTGAGGTATTGAATCCAACTCCTTGAGACCTAGGAATCTGCATTGTAAACAATCTTAACACCTTTCTGGAAGGAGGCAAGGTATACTTATTCTTTTTTAAATGAGTGCATTGTAAAGTCATTAGGGTGACATCAAACTGAGAGTTTATACAGCACTTTTCATTCAGTTATTCAACAGATATTTATAGCACCTACTATGTGCCAGGCACCGTGCTAGGGGCTGGTGCCGGGGGGTACAGTGAGGACAAGGTGAATTGGGTTGTAGCGATCCTGGCGTGTATTTCCAGTGACTTCAGAGGAGCAGAGCTTGATCCAAGCCGGAGGGTCCAGGGTCACATCCGTGTCTCAGGGCTAGCCCAGATGACAAAGGACGAGGGGTGGCGGCCGGGGTCAGCAAAACCAGGAGGAGGAAAATGGCAAGACAGGACTGCAGGCACTCACACCTGGGCAATATCACGGACCCGGGAGGTAGGCGAGGAAAACCAGGACCTGGGGAATCCTTGCGATCTTAGCTTCTTATCTTTCCCAGAACCTTATCTTCCTCTTCCAGGAAGGCCCCGGAGGTGCCTCCAGCACTCTCAAAATGTTTGTTGAATGAATGAAAGAAGGATGGTAGGAGAGGAAGGGGAGATAAAAAATACAAAAGAGAGGAAAGAGCAACACAATGAAAAAGGAGATAAAGTGGAGAGGCCTGTTGTATGGTTCAGAAACTCCAGAAATAGGGGTACAAACCGTGCGTGTAAACAGGCAGGGACTTTCAAAGCAATCAAAATATTCCTGATTAACACTCTCCCACCCTCTCTCTCTCAAACCCATGTCCTCCAGCCAAGGCCCAGGGCCGACACGCCTGAGTGCAACCCTAAGACGCAGGGGAAGCTCGAGCAATTATTTTTGCACCAAGAAAAAAAAAAAAAAAAAAGAATCACCCTCAAAGATACGGCGCGCTCAGGGCCCGGGCGGAGCGCTTTGAGCTCGGAGACTCGGCAGATGCCCCCATCACCCCGTCCCTGAGCGTCCCTTCCCTCCCAGCCCCCACATGGTCTGGCCTCTATCTCCTGCCCGCCTGTGACAGACGGGCCCGGCCAGGCACCCCCAGAGACCACCCCCCTCCCCAGCCGGGGGCCCGTCCCCTCTGAAACTGATCCTGTGCCTTTGGATCTAATTTGTTTCTCTGTCTGCCGGGTTTGGGGGGGGGGGGTCTTGCCTGGAGACGTGGTGGTCACAGGTGACATTAATCACGTCCGCATCTTCCGAGGGACGAGGATAGGATATCAGAGAGGTGACCAAGCATTTGCCACATGATTCGAATCATCTCAGCATTGATTAATTGGGTTCATCCTGAGTTTCTGAATCGTAACAACTGTTTTTCTCCTTCACCTAACGTCAACAGCCCCTTAAAGGGGAAGGATCCGCTTCCCCGTGGCATGTGGTGCATTAAGTTGATCAGCTCCTATTAAATGTTAAATGCTGGATGCGTTTTAGACAAACTCGATTTGCTCAAGATACTTTTCAAAGGTTCTGTGATGATTAGACGTCTCTCTCTCTGCCTCGCCCCCTTCCTCCCCGGCTTTCCTGGGACGTGTTTTGGCTTCGGCCTCTGGCAGATGGGAAGAGGGGATGGGTGGGCTGACGGAGAGGGTCCTTTGGAGGGGGATTTTGTTGGCGGGGGCGGGGAAGGAGAGCCCCCACAGGCTGTTTAAAAGAGATACAGTTTCTGAAAAGTTTAATAAGGCAGAAAACAATCCCGGATGCCAAATTTGCCTTCCAAAAGTTAAATATCCGGAATGCCTCCTGCCCCTCGATGGAGGAGAAAAATAGCATTTCCCGAGCCAAAAAAGCAGTTTTCTGGAGAGGAGAAACTCTGTTTCTGCAACCGATATGGGTCCGGAAGCCTATGGAAGGAATAAGGGCAGAAACAAAACCCAGTTCTAACGCAAATCATCAAGGAGGGGAGCAGGAACAAAAAATTGTCAAAGTGCAATTCTTTCTTTCTTTTCTACCTGGGAAGAGCGACGCTCGGCAGGGTCCCCATCGTATTGGTTGTGCGACCTTGGAAAGGTCGCTGTATTTAATCTGAATCTCAGTCTTCTGGTTTGTAATGATAGAATTAATACTATTCACTTCTATGGAGAAGCCTAAGCTACAAGAAGGAACTTTGGTGAAACAACTTAGCAAATGCTGGGTTCTCAGCAAACCTTTGACAAATGACGTGTGTGTGTGTTGGGGACGGGGGGTACCGCAGCAGGGGGACCCTGGCCCTCTGTATGTGTGGACTCATTGGGTTCAAAAAGTTTCAAAACGGAGATGAGCTCCAAGGTCTAGCCAGAGAGACAATTTGGCTGTGATATCTGGTGGAAAACATGGAAATCTAGAACCAATCTGCCAGTGTGGGCCTGGAAGCCCATAGCAATGCTGGAATGAATAGTGAATTGGAAATTGATTAGCATGTCTGGAAGGTTCTCAGGGAGGATGGAGGCTGTTCAAGTCTCTTGGGAATCCTTTTCAGCAGTGTTTTCTCTCCCCAGCAACATGCTCAGATATTTGAAATGACCTTGGTCCTCTGTGATCCCAGACTTGTTCTTGGTGATGGAAAGAGAGTGAGCAAGGTATGGGGACAGGTTTGCCCAAACCCTGCGTGCCCTGGGTGGGCTCTGGGCTGGGGTGACTCTTGTTGCCCTGAGCCACGTTTCCATGGCAGCTGCTGCTGAGTCGTTCTGCAGAGAGACTGGGCTTTCCTGGTGCCCTGGGAGACAGAGGAGAGGATGGGTAGGCAGGCCACAAGGGGAGAAAGGAGGCAGAGGGCGGGGGCGGTACGAGGAGGAGCGAGAGACAGACAGAGGCGAGAGACAGAGAGAGAAAGAGTCAGGCAGAGAGAAAGAAAGAGACATAAAGACAAGGACAGGGAGAATAAGACAGAAAGAGAGAGAGAGAGACAGACAGAATTACACGCATGTAGAAATGCAACATGAGAGAGCTAAGGAGAGGTCAGAGACACCACGCAACACCTGCAGAGAGAAATAGCAACACAAGACATGGCCACATCAGGAGAAACAGGGAACCAGTGGACAAGCTTCGAGGATACTTGAAACACAGTGTCCTGGACGCGGAGGTGCCCCCTTCCCAGAATGCCGGCTCCCGTTTCTGTCCCCTGCTAGCCTGGCACCCTCGGGGACACTACTGGGATATCACAAGTTGGACATCGGGGCTGTATGGTGGGACGACAGCAGGGGAGGGACGGCCTGTGGGGAGCGTCAAAGGGAGCTGGGCCCCGGATTCAATGGCGGGACTCCCACAGGCCTGAATTCCTGGCCGAACCCCCAGGAAACATTCTGATGTGCAGATAGAGACACCCCAACTACATGCAGTGGACGGGCGGGAGGCCTGCTCCCTTCCTCCTCCTCCTCCTCCTCCTCCTCTTCCTCCTCCTCCTCCTCCTCCTCCTCTGTGTTCCTTGAAATCACAATTGAGGGTTGGTGAATGCTTAATTGAACTCAGGAGACAGCAGGGTTACGCTCCTCTCGAGTCTGTTTCCCTGTGTGTAAAGGAACATTCTCATAGCAGTCGGGGTCTTACCGAGTTGCGGGAAGACCCGAGGGAGTAGTGTCTGCGCACAGGCGGCGGGAGGAAGAGCGTGCTGGTTTGGACGCTTCCTTGGGAGGGAATCCAGCCTCATCCATTCCCTGAACCCGAGTCTCCTTGTGGGTAAAATGGGGGTGATCCTCATGCCTCTCTGGCTGCCTTGCGGGGGGCCTCAAATGGGATCCCCAATGCTGGAAGCTGAGCTCAGCGCCTGTCACGTAGTAAGCGCTCGACACACAGCAGTTCTGGAGTGCTTGGAAGACAGAAGCCAGATCGCTGTCCCGGACAGGGGGTAATATATGGCATCGAGCTCTGGCTGAGAATTGAATTCAACCTCAGCCGGAGAGTTAGAACATTGTGATTAGAAACAAGAAGAGAGAAGGGACAAAACAACCTGTCTTCAAGTGCACGATGACAGAGCACAGGCTCTCCTGGCAGCCCGAGGGGCTGGGGAAGGACAGGGCAGATCATATTAATAACAATAAATTATATCTGCGCTGTGATTTATGGGTCCTGATGTGCTTCTCATTATGTTATCTTACAGCGTCGCAGGACGGGCATAGCATCCTCATTATTGTGTGTCGCAGTCCTTTTAATGTAATCGTTGCTATTAGTGACGACGGTGTTATCTGTGTTATTATTGACATCATCTCTCCGGGTTTCCCAGTTGGGGAAACCGAGGCTCAGGGACAGCTATCGACTTGCTCAAGGAAAAGGTCGGTGCTAGGGTTCAAATCCAGGTTTTGTAGTCCTGGATTTTTTTTTTTTTTTTTCCTGGCTGCTCTCTGGTCTCCTCTCTGAGACAGTTCATTTTTGACTCTACCATGTTGTAACCTTTTTGGTCTGGGGATTCTTGGGTCCCTTTTTCCAATAATAGACAGTCTTTTTCTTCTTATCAGCCAAGGGTGATGGGGCTCCTGGGTCCCTCCTGTCTGGCCCTGAGGGCCTCCCGCTGCCTAACCCATGGGCACCCCAGCCCAGCCCCTGTTCCCACTCAAGGGAGTTCCAATAAAAGCAAGAATCCTTTTGGGCACCTGCTCATGGCAGGGCAGGCAGGGGTGACACAGATTTGAACTTGAACTTTCACGCCCCCACCCCCTTGGCTGGCCTTGCTTTTGTTTTTGAATCCAGCAGCAGCCTGGCCTGTGGTTCACCCCCTTCTCCCCCCTTCGCTGCCTTCTCCGTTCCTTCTGGAAACCCAAAGCCCGCTCAGGATGGAGTTGGTTCGGGACCAGGTTCATTTAGCATTTGCAGAGCGAGCTATTTCAAGAATGTGCAGATTCAGTCCTGGCCATGGCAGAGAAGAAGCCTGGCTTGGCTTCTGAGCAGGAGAACAAATGAGCCCCCAACCCCCCCTTCTCCCCCCTTTTTCCCATCCTGCGATTTCCTTTGTCTCAATCCAAAATCCCCTTTACACGATCCTGGAGGCTTCCTAATAAAATAGAACCGTAACTTTATCTAAGACGAGCGCAGCACATGTAGAATGGATAAGGCGTAATTAATAACAGAAAATCATGTTTCCCCCCTCCTGACCTTTCACCCTCATATAAGTGTCTTAAGTTTTATGACAGCTAAGCACAAAATTAGTGCATGCGTGCATGCGTGTGTGTGTGTGTGTGTGTGTGTGTGTGTGTGTGAGTGCGCGCGCGTGTGCTCCAGTGTGTGCGTTTGAGCTGAACCTACGAGGGGCCAATGCGTCTGTCTAGCGAGCATTCACCTACCCCTGGCTGGAACTGGTTTACGTTTCTGGGTAGACTGGCCTCTCGCTGAACCCGGGCACTGCCTGAAACTGAATCTGATTTCTCGAAGTGAAGGTTCTGTATAAATCTCAAAATATCCCGTGTCTATTTACATGCAAAACTCCGGGCAAAGCAGAAGCTGAGTGTAGAAACGTAACAGAGGACGGCATGTGCACACACACTCTCTTTTGGATTGTCTGTGATGTTTCGGAGCCTGAGTGGGTTCTTGGGGAGTGGGTGCTGTGGATATTTATTTCTGCCCCTTGCAGTGGGTAGAAAACCAAGACTGGTTTTGATGCCGTAAATCATTTGGTCATACAAGGGTCTTGTCATGGAAAATGCTCTTAAGTCATCGCAGCTCCTGTATTCCCCAGCGTGGCATCATTATTGGTATTTATCCAGGTGAGAATGAAAAAGTGTGCTCAGCCTGGCGAGGTTGGGCTAGAAGCACCAGGATGAGGAGAACGGCATCTCCGTGTCCCCCCGGATGGCTGTCTGCTGTCAGAATGGAAGGGCGCTTGAACCAATGCTGTTTATCATAACGGTTCCACCACGATGTTCATTTTAAGTAATATTATCTTGCTTTAAAGGTCACTGGGCTGGCCCAAGCTATTGGTTTCTTGTGATTCATTACGTTTGATGCACAACGTTTCGCAAAGTCCGTAGCACCAACCTCTGGGTTAATGGAAGCCACACCAGCCACGAAGCCAGTAGCTTTGAATCCTCCCCGGACGGGAAGGCCTGGGCCGGGGTGGAGTGAGCTGCTTCCTTTTGATCAGCGGTGCTGA
This sequence comes from Propithecus coquereli, assembly GCF_000956105.1. Classification (NCBI taxonomy): domain Eukaryota; kingdom Metazoa; phylum Chordata; class Mammalia; order Primates; family Indriidae; genus Propithecus; species Propithecus coquereli. The sequence continues at coordinate 8,533,616 of NW_012154285.1, forward strand.
TGTGAACCAGAGGTCACGCATGTTTGGGGCTTGTGTGTTAGCTCTACTAGACAGCAGCAACTGGGCCTCGACATTGCCTCCCACCCCAAACCCCGGCAGTTTTGTTTTCCATGGTCGTGCCTCTTTGGGCTGACTTTTCCAAGACCCCCAGGGCACCAGACCAGAGGGACTTTTTTTTTTTTTTGGTGGACGAAGCAGAGCCCTAAATCACTGGGGCAGGCCCCTCTGTCCCCCCTCCTCTGGCCTTCCTCCTCTCATCCTCGGCTCCTTCAGACGCAGATACGCTAACCTCCACTCCCCTGGGGAATTTCTGCTCCCCAGTGTTAGGCGACAGGCTGGATTTGGAGGGAGATCTCTTTCTCCCAGGGGAGCCCTGGGGTTGTAGAGTTCTTTTATGGGCATACTTGAACTCTGGAGGGCCCCCAAACTGACAGCCACTTCTGTCTGCTAAATCGATTGTATGTTTTTCTGTCATTATATCATCCTCTTACAAATGCTTTTGCCTGCCATATTTTCATGTCTCTTCTCTCTCTTCCGAGAGGGGCTCCACGGAGGGTGGGTTTGTCCTCGAGATTTATCTCGAAGGAGAAGGGAAGGAGAGTCTCTTATCACTGGTATGGGAAGGCAGGATTTTCCACTTACCACCCTCTCTTTTGCTTTGGGGTTTAAAGGCAACACCAACTGGTTGGATTAAGTAGTTTAGGGAATTCTTCAGGCTGCCATCTTTGTAACATTGACAATGACCAGAAAATGAGGACTCCACCATCTCCTAATTTCACATCCTCCTAGATACTTAAAATCACAGTAGACCAGTTCTGGAGTTTGTTGCCAAGACAAGAAGATCTTGATTGGATTAACATATTTCCCAGCGGAGGCTTTGAGGCTTTGGCAAACACAGTAAGAGGAGTAGCTCTTAAACAACAACACTTGAAAAATTAAACAAGTAATATATATTCATTATAGAAAAAGTAGAAAAGGCAGATAAAGAAAAAGAAGAACATGAAAATCACCTGTAATCCTATCATATAGGGCTAACTATTCATCGTTTACCATATATCTTCCAGCCTTCTGTGTATGATATATGCATTTTAAGTGAAAATAAGACCGTATCGCATGTGCTGTTTTTATCAGGCAAAAACTATATACAGAGAGAGTAATATTATATTGTAATATATTTTATATAATTATAATATATTTAAATAATACCAAAAATAACAAGAACGATAAAAACCCAAATTGTACCCACTATGTGCCTTCTGGTGAATACCTTTCTACATATCTCTTTCTATATTGTTTGATAACCTGCTTTTAAAAATCTTGGAACAGTCTACAATGGGCTTCTCCATGCCAACAAATTTGTGTGGGCACCATCATTTCTCAGGGGCTGAATTGTGTCCCATTACAATGATTTAGCTAATACATCCCCTGCAGTTGAATAGTTCAAATTATTCATAAACTCTTCTCTTGGCTTAGTCGATGTGTCGCCAACACTTTATCAGATGGAATTTGTGTCCCACCTTTAGCACATCAAACGAAGGTGCTCCACCCCACCAACAATGCTGTTTAGCAAGACAAAAATTCGAATGTGTTAAGAAGGCTTTTAGTAGCAGAAAGTCCAACGGACGGTTGTTTAAACGATGAGGGTTTTATTTTTCTCCCGTGACGAGTGGTCCAGAGGTAGGCTGCTGCTGATGTTGTTTTGGCTTTTTATTCTCGTGCATGTCCTCTTGTTCAAAGATGGCTGCTTCAGCTCCAGGCATTGTATCTGCCATTAAAACAGGAAGGAGAAAGGGGTGGCCCCAGAAGGCTTTTCTCTTAAATATTTGTCCTTTATAAGAAATCAAATGCTTCTCCCAACTCTCCCAATAGACCTCTGCTTACATTTTATTGGCCCAAACTGTGTCACAGGGTCAGCTCTAGGTAAGGAAAGTGAATCTTTTGTTTTTTTAGACACTCTGGTAGGCGGCAGGAAGGGAGAAGGATGCTAGGAATAGATGTTGGATCAGCTAACCAACGGTTTAGCTGTAGCATCTAAAGCATTTTCACTGATCACTCAGCCTGTTCTAGGGCATCATCTGCACCTACTCATCCCATCCGCACTTCCTCTGGCTTCCCGTGTCTCATCTGTCTCCTCCATCTCTAATCCCTGCTCCCAGTGCTTCTTATTTTGATCTATTCTCTTGATTTGGGAGACACATTCGGGCTCCCTCATGCTAGACTTGGCTTCTTGCTCTACTCTTGCCTCTGTTGGCAAGATGCTTCCTACTCCGTAAAGTGCTGAGTTACTGGAAGGACTTATTCATGTGAAAATGGATCCTGCATTAGGCTCCACAGGGCAGGGGCCAGGAATTCCTCCTCTGAGTGCTCAGAGAGGACGGCACAATTTATGTCCATTCAACCCAAGTAAAAGGAGGGCAGCGGAGCATCTTTTAAAACCCTCGTTATTGCTCCGGTCTAATAGATGCAGGACTGGCAACGGACGTCCTGAGTCAGATTCTTCCAGGGGACATTTCCTCGGTGGGCTGTGGTTAGATCTTGATTTGGGAAACGGTTCCCAAGAGGAGATGTTCAGTAGCATCAGGACCCCGCATCCCTGAGAACTCCGCGTTGTGACTAGTCATCACAGGGTGCCTTTGTACATGTGCTCCATTCCTCCTGGGAGCTTCCTCTGCCCTGCGGCCCCCGAGGTCACGCTGTAGGTGAGGTCTGAAGCTGAGCAGAGAGAGTCTGTGCTCAGGTTTGCCGTGAATCTGCAGCTTGGAGCCAGAGCTAGACTCACTGTGATTGCTTCATGATTTTGTTTACCAAAACGACTCCACGGTCTAGACAGGATGGAAATAATTAGAGAAATTTATTCTCCCCAGTGTTTGTCAAATAAAACAGGAAAAAAGGAACTTTGATCATAAAGAAAAAAAATATAAAAAAGGGAAGGAAAAGAATGAACATTCTTTGAGAGCCTGTTCTGTGCCATGGCCCAAAGGGAGAACATTGATTATATATTAGCTAATTTAATCCTTACGACTCTCATTTGAGATAGCGTACCAGTTACTACTGCTGTGTAACAAATTGCCACCAAATTTAGCAGCTTAAAAGAACTCGTAGATTCTGTGGGTCAGGAATTAGGCAAGTACTCTCTGCTCCCTGAGGTCTCTGGGCTCAGCCGGGAAGACTGGTGGTGACTTGATGGCTGGGTGCTGTAATTATCTCGAGGTTCTTTTTTTACTTTATCTGGAGGAATGATTGGGGATTTGTATTGCCAATCACAGCACCCACCTATTACTACATGGGGGCCTCTGCGTGAGGCCTGTGCTTCCTCACAACATGGCCGCCTCAGCATGGTGAGTTCTCACATGGCAGCTCAGGGCTCCAGGACCAAGTTCCAGCACACAAGACAGAAGCCACTTCACCTTTTATGGCCCATATGGGATGTGCACAGCATTATTTCTGCCACAGTCTATTTGTCGAAGCAATCACAAGCCCACTGGATTCAAGAGGAGGGGACATAGACCCCCATCCAGGTGAGAGGCATGTCAAAGAATTTTGGAACAGGTTTTAAAATTGCCAGAGGTAGATACATTAAACTTTATTTTACAGACAAAAAAAGCAAGGCCAGAAAGGTTTGATGATCAGTCCAAGATAACACACAAGTATGATGCAGAGCCAGGATCTGAACCTATAGTTACGGAATAGAGAACTGAATCTGCAATTAAAACGATGACATCTAGTATATTACGAAAAAATGACGTGGTCCAGTGCGGCCCAAGATATTTACTGTGGGAGGAACTAACACCTTATGGGGAGTCTGTGAGTTATTGGACCGAACAAGCAAGTGATCACGATGAAGTCAACTAACTAAATATTAATATTATTGGGAAAATGTGGTAATTTTTCCAAGATTGGGGTCATCCTGGTTTCTAGACATCAACCAGTTGAGCCCTTTGTCTTTAAGCAAAAGTTCTTATAAACTGTAGTGGATTTAGGAGTCAATCCAGATTTTGAAGGTAATAAAGGGTAATGTGTTCATGACACTCCATAGTTTTTTTTTTATTTTATATTTTTTTACAATTTAAAAAAATCAAAACTATTTTCTCTTTTCTCAGCCACTGTACAAGTTGCTGTTTCTTCTTGGGACCAGCCCACTCTATAGCTTACCAAGGACCTTTATGTGTGATGTTTCCCTAAGTAGCTATCAGATCTATTCCCCTGGCTGGGATTTATTCATTCCCTTTCCTGCCTAATAACAGCTTATATTTATTGAGCGCTTGCAATGTGTCAGGCACAGTGTTCCTATGAGAGCAGGGGTTAATATTCCCATCTAACATGAGTGGATCAATAAAGTGTGGTATATACACACGATGGAATATTATTCAACCCCGAAAAGGAAGGAGATCCTGCCATTCGTGACAGAACATAGAGGACAATCTGTTAAAACAAAATAAACCAGAAGACAAACACCGCATGATTCCACTTATATGAGGCACCTACAACAGTTAAACCCGTAGATGCAAAGAATTAAAAAGTGGTTGTCAGGAGGTGAGGGATGGGGGAATGAGGTGTTGTCATTTGAAGGTACAAAGTTTCAGTTACACAAGATGAATAAGTTCTAGATATCTCCTGTAGTTAATACAGCATTATGCACTTCGAAATTTGTTAAGAGGGTAGATCTCATATTGTGTTCTTATCACAAAATAAACCAAGAAACAAACAACAAATGAAAGGACCCAAGCAAATTTTGGGAGGTGTTGGATATGTCTGTCACCTTGATCATGGTGACATATTACAGGTGCATGCCTATGTCCAAACTCATCAGTTATATACAGTTCTTTGCATGTCAATTATACCTTGATAAAGCTTTTTAAAAATATTCCCATCTAGGCCGGGGCGGTGGCTCACGCCTGTAATCCTAGCACTCTGGGAGGCTGAGGCGGACGGATTGTTTGAGCTCAGGAGTTCGAAACCAGCCTGAGCAAGAGCGAGAGACCCCGTCTCTACTAAAAATAGAAAGAAATTAATCGGACAACTAAAAATATATAGAAAAAATTAGCCGGGCATGGTGGCGCATGCCTATAGTCCCAGCTACTCGGGAGGCTGAGGCAGAAGGATTGCTTGAGCCCAGGAGTTTGAGGTAGCTGTGAGCTACGCTGACGCCATGGCACTCTAGCCCAGGCAACACAGTGAGACTCTGTCTCAAAAAAAAAAAAAAAAAAAAAGGTGGCATCCTCACTTATAGGTGACGGTCATAACTCCATTCAAGGGTGCTTGTCAGGCCTCCTCTGATTGGCTGATTGGACACCGTGAACAAATCCCTGTCCTGTAGCACAGTGGTTGGAACACCAACCCTATGGCCCAAGTTTCTCAATCTTGGCACTGTTGACATTTGGGGTGACATTTCTTTATAGGGGGAGCTGCCCTGAACATTGTAGCATCCCTGGCCTCTACCCACTAGAGGCCAGTAGCTCCCCCCTCCCAGGTTGTGACAACCAAAAATGTCCCCAGACATTGTCCTCGGGAGATCACAATTGCCCCTGATTGAGAACCACTGCTAACCACTGCTTGATTTTAAGTCTTGACTCTGCCACTTTAGAGCCATGTCCTCTTGGTCAAGTTACTTTACCTAACTGAGCCTCAATTTCCTCACTTCTAAATTGGGCGTAATAATAATACCTACCTCAAAGGATTATTTTTAGCTTTTATTGAGTGAATATGTATAAAGTGCACAAAAAAGGGCCTGCCACTTAACAATGCTTGAATGAGCTGTTAGTATCTTCCTTTCTCTTACTACTTGAAGGTAAGAAACGGGTCTTTTATCTCTGCAACCTCAGTGCCTATATGCACTGACATTCCGAGGATGTTTGTTGAATGAATGTATAACCTTCAGCCCTCCTTCCCACAAGCAGACAGCAGACACCTTGGCTTGCAGCTACGTCTGCCTCAAGTCCCACTTCCCACTCTGGCCCCAGACTCATGTGTCCTCTGGAGGTTTAAAATGTAAAGAGAGCTCCAGACCCTGTTTGGCTAATGTGTGGAAAATTCCGTAGATGTGCTTCCTGGTCCCTAGTGCCCATCCCACACTCAGCCACTGTAGCCCCTCGGACACAGAGAGAAAAGAGAAGGAAAAGATGAAAACAATTCTGAATACAGCCGCGAAGTCAGCTGGCGTGTGGGGAGCACAGCGTTTCAAACACAATTAAAACCCAATCAGGGTCCGGAAAAGTGCATTAATGTCCCTCAATCAAACGACGGGGCACATGTGGCGTAGGCATCTCTCTGGGGGCCACTTCTTCTAGGGCTGTCATCGATGGCAGCGGTGACCTCCACCCAGGCAGAAACCAGCACCGGCCCGAGCCCCAGAGACGGGGATCCCTGGTAGAGAAACGAGCCCAGGGCTCCATTTTTGTGTGTTTTTAACTCTTGGTTTGTGTGGATGCTGCGGAGGAGAGATTAGCTGAGTCTACTTGGGGGCCTGTTTATTTTCAGGAAAGAATGTGAGTGGCTGCCTGATGCAGTCGCCAGATATTTTATTTGGGGGCTACTTCCAGGAGCCTAGGACTGGGCTAGGCCAGTAGTTCTTAATTAGGGGTGATGTTCTCAGGGGACATTGTGCAATAGCCAGAGATAATTTGGGCTCAACTTGGGGTGCATCTAGTTTGTAGAGGCCAGAGATGCTGCTAATGTCTTGCCATGCACAGCACAGCCCCTGCAGTAAAGAATGACCCGGCTGGAAATATCAGTGGTGCTGAGGCTGAGAAACCCTGGGTTAGGGTCGAGGGATATGGTGGTGACCCAGACAGATGTGGTTATTTCCCTGGCTGGGTTTCCTTAATCTTGGTCATCTTAATGATTTCTTTAAGTAGCTGGAGAGGGGTCCCTTTAAGGACAATATTCGTCTTTTTTTCTTTCCTCTACCCAAGCGTGTGTCTGCCGGGCCTGCCGTCGTGGCCAGTGTTGGCTGATGAGTGTGCATTTGCGTGCGTGTGTATGTGTGTGTTCGGAGCGGCGGGGGGTGTATGTTTGGACTTGTGTGGTTGTCTGTTTATGTCTGTGTATATCGGTGTGGCCCTGTACGAACGTTCCTGTCATTTCCTTCCCCTGCTTGCCAAAGAGGCACATGTGGCTTGCTGAGACCTCCTAAGGTCGAATTCATCCCCCCCGGGGGAGATGAAGACATCGTGAGGGTGACCCTCGCTTGTCTGCCACTCCTATCCCATCCCCCTTACCATCCTCCCCGCCCCCGCTTTGGTGATAAAACCAGAGGTCAGTAAACTTGCCTCTGAATTGAAGCTTCGAACTTGGAGTTTAGTTCAGGCTAACTCTGCGGTCAAAAACTGCGTTTCAGAGGAATCAGAGCACAGCCAGGAGAATGACTGACCTAGGCTGGGGTCGTCAGCTTCAGTGTCTTTGGCATTTTGGGACGTATAATTCTTTGTGGTAGGGGGCTGTCCTGTGCCTTGCATTGGAGGACACCGTACAGCCTCCCTGGGCTGGACCCACTAATGCACCCCCCTTTGTGACAACCAAAAAACGTCCCTCGACATTGTCTAAAGTCCCCTGGGGGCACACAGTCACCCCCAGTTGAGAAATCATTGATCTACAAATACATAGAACAGCATGAGTGAATCTCACACACTTAATTTTGAGCGAAAGAGGCCAGCTACTCGAGTATGACGTTGAATGATTCTATTTACACAAAGTACAAAAACAGGCACAGCTCATCTAGCCTGTTAGGTGTCAGGATAGTGGTTGTCCTTGTTGGGCCGGGGGGTGGATAGTGGCTGAAAGGGGACACTAAGGGGACTTTTGGGGACGTTTGTTTTTGAATCTAAAAAATGCTGGATTTGCTTATGTGTGCCTTTCTCTGTGAATATTATACCTCAATCAAAAGTTGTATGTGTGCTGAGAAAGTAGTGGACAGTTTATGAGCAGATTTATCCAGACTTTATTATTAGAATCCCTCCAGCTGCTTCTAAAGCTGCAGGAACAATACCTCTGCTGAGCAGTGATCTGATTGAAGAGAACACGGTGTCAGCCCCTATACAAACACTCACACTCACACACACACACACACACACACACACACACACACATACACACGCAGCCCAGACAGAGATGTCACGGGGCCTGTGTTGAATCGAATTTCCTGCCTTTGTGTTCCCCGGGCAGCTCTACGGAGGGGAGTGAACTCCACGCTGACACATGAAATGGACCAATATGCCGGGTTGAGACTTTTAAAAACAAATGGTCCTTTTAATCTTCTGGAGGGGAAAAAATAATCTACATGTGTGACAATCAGGGCTTGCCTCTTTCCAGCCATTTAAAGGAAAATCCTGGCCTCCCCCCTCTTCCCTGCATCCCTGCACCCATGCTGGCCCCACCTCAGTCCAGAGAACCCCGGAATATTAGGCTTCCGGCACTTAGGTCTTCACGAACACCAGCACAGCCCCTTGGATGCCAAAAGCAAAGGCTATTCACATTCTAGATTTTCTTTAACATCCTTTTGCAGGGAAACCCCAGGAAGGCTCCGAGAGCAAGCAGGTCCCAAGATGTGCCCAAGAGACCCTCAGTCTTCAGCCCAGAGGCCTCCTTAGACGTCAGCATTTGGGAAAAAAACTCTGTGGCCACTTGCTGCGGCCTCCCCAGCTGGTCAGCATTTATAAAGTGGGCACATCTGTTCTTGCCCGCTAGCATGGAGAAAAAGAAGGGGTCCGGTGGCAGGAGAAAACCCCAAACACCGAGACCGATCCCACCTCGTGCCAAGAGAAAATTGTTTCTAAGTTGGAGTCATGCAGACGTGCTTCCTGAAGGGGCAGAGATTCTTCTTCAAAATACTCCTTCTTGGCCACCCCCTTCTCGCCTTCCCTTTTCCTCTTTCTTTCTAAAACTCTCGGGTTCTAGCCAGCCTTGAGATTTATGATGTGTTTCGCTTTGTGAACAGCCTACGATCGTATTTGGGAGATGAGGAGCTGAGAGGTCTGCAGGTAGCCTGTTGGTTGGAAAAGAGAGTATAAAGTATAATGAAGGCAGGTATTTCCTAGTCGCTCTTTCATGCACGTACATAAAGTTATAAATGCCCCCAAGCGTGTGACAGCGACGTGCTCAGCGACAGCACCCCGCCCCCGCCCCGGACCCACGCATGGGGAGGCATCACGTGCTTGCAAACCCATGCAGAAGACCCACAGGCGTGCGGGAGCATGTTCCTGCAGAAGCAGGCCCGTACTAACATACGAAACTGGAGACAGATGCAAACCCACTTCCAACATCAGACCCAGATGGGGCCAGGCACCCCAAAGTGACACTCCCAGCAGCCCCTCTGGAAAGTTGAAATGACCCCCTTTAACTCCCTCTTCCATTTTGGTTTTTCTTGCAATATAAATGTCTTCCGAAACTCAGCCCTGGGGGCCACAAACTACACTCCATTCTGCTTTCTTAATAAGACCTCCGGGTCCCCAGACAAAAGAGAAAGCCTCAGAAATAAAATCTACTGAGTTCTAAGCACGGGTCTGGCTGGCCCAAGACAGTTTGGACGCTGCCCTTTCTGCCTTTGCAGCGGCTGCAACGAACTTTCTGGATGAGAAGTGGCATGGCAGGGGTGTCACTGGAGATCCCGGCAGAAAGTCAGTGCGGAGATAAATGACCCAAGGACACGTGGTGGATAAAGCTCTTGGCAGCCAGCACACGGAATTACAGGGGGGTCTCTCCGAGAGACAACATAAAGACAGGCCCAGAAATCTTCCTTCCACTCTTTTCCCCCAAATCTAATTACAGATGTCTTGACATTCCTTCTGCACAGAGTTTCCTTACAAGATTTGCCAAGAAGAAACATTTGGAAACTGTGTTTTAGGTATAATCCCGTCTGGGAGTCACTCTTGCTTGCTTGCTAGATGACAAAACGCTTAATTACAACAAGCGCAATGTATACCACATTTGGAAAACTGGATTCTTGACTCACATAATATACCCCATACTGACAATGGCCTTTTGGCAAAACTCGCGTCTCTGATCTCATGTTAATTACTACACAAATATACTTATTGTGGGTACCGAGTTTATGGGACAGAGTCCTCTTGACACATGTTCACAATAAAATCACATTTTTTTTTTCCCTTCCCCTGACCCGAAGGAAAAAAAGAAAAGATTAACATTTTTCAAGATGCTGTTTTAATGGCAGGAAAACTGTCTGCTGAGTGTTCACTCCGCTTTTGTTCTTTTTTCCTTTCTCCTTTTATTAAAAAGCTCTTTAAACCAAGCATTCCTGTTTTGTAATTCCTGTCTTTACTTTTGCTTTTATGCCGAGGGAGAGACAGATTAGATTAGATTAAAGAGCGAGAGACACCTTGTGAAATACATTCCATCTAGAAGCGATTTGGTTGATAGGGTCAGTGTGTGTGTGTGTGTGTGTGTCTGTGTGTGTGTGTGTGTCTCCTTGTGGCTTACTGGTGGTCTTTGTACAAATATAGGGTTCTGGTTTCTAGGAATGCATTTGTTCCTTTAGCGTTTCCCCCCGCAGAAATCTGCAGCCTTTGTGGCCTGACTTTTAGGGGTCTGTGGCAATTTTGGGGGGTAGTAAATCTTATTAACTCTTCCCTTTAGCTTCTCACAGTTCTCAAAACTTTTTCAAAAGGCATCAGCAGTTCTTCCCCCCATGGCAGATGAAAGGGACCATTTCAAAGCCCTTCTCCCCTCTGCCCACCAGGCCCCCGGGTTACTCTGATGATGTCACAGCGGTAACCAAGGCAACACGCCGTGACATCACGACCCAAAGAGTACTGACCTTGGCCTGGAATTCAAAGGAAAAGCAGCTCATAAACTTCTAAAGCGAGCAGGAGATAAATATCCTTAGTCATAAAAGAACAAACGAAGTTCAGGCTGGGGGGTGGGGGGAGCTGGAGGAAAAAAAAAAGCAGAACTTTTTTTATTTTTTTTTTTAGAAATACAGTAAAATGCATTGCCAAGTTTTTCAGGAAGTGCCAGTGGCCATTTTGATGATGTGAACTAGACTTTAAAACCGAAAGAGGAAAAATGAATGTGGCGAATGAACAAGGGTCGCCTACAGTATTAAATATAACCAGGTGACGCTTTTCTTTCCCTAAACCATAATCTATGAAACAGGGGCAGGGGATGCATCAGAGCAGAGGAAAACAACACGCAAATTCGTGCCAGGGGAAGGGGGAAATCTAGAGATTGTGTTTATCAAAAAGGGAAAGTGCTCTGTGCGGCATGGTCCCCGGGATGGGATCCTGGAACAGAAAAATGGGTGAAATCTGAATAAAGTCTGCAGTTTAGGCAAGAGGACTGCACCAGTGTCGGGTTTTCAGTTTTGACTAATGTACCACCATGGTAACGCAGGCGATGGCATCTGGAGAAACTGGGTAAAAGAGATCTGGGGACACTCTCTACTGCTTTTGCACTTTTTTGTTAATTTATTTCGAAATAAAATATTTATTTATCCAAAACGGAAAAATGAGTCATCGTTTCCATTTTTTGGTCTGGAAGTTCTGCTCCATCCCTCGAGGGTGTGCAGCCTGGGTACCCATGTGCTGGATTCCTTGATGGTGACAGCTAGCAGGTGGCTGGCTGGACCCACAGGAAAGAGACAAAAGCTCAGAGTTGCTGCTGGGAAGTAAGGAAAAGAAAAGAAAAGAAAGTTCCCTGGGCCCTCCTAAGAAGGTGCTCTTGTCCTTGGGGCCTTCCATGAGTCACCTGACCCAGTTTCTCAAGAATGTTTCTTTCTCTGGGCGTCCAGAGGTCAGACTGACCACACAGCACGAGGAGCTGGTCTCCGGATGCCAGGAGGGGTGGAGGAATAGCACCAAACTGGGAAAGGAGAGATCCTGCCCCTGCTTTCATGTGAACTTACATGTGATATTGGGAAAGCCAGAGCTTCCCCTGCGCTTTATTTTTCTTGCCCACAAAATGGCATCGGGCAACAGATCACGTGGGCCAAACAGACTTCATGTCAGGCACAAGTTTGGATCGACTGATAGAGACTGGCGGGGGCCCTGTGCTGAGCCTGGGATCCATGAGAAGGAGTGGGCTGATCCATTAGTAATGTCTGCTGCAGATACGGGAGGGGAAAGTGAGGACATCTGTTCACTATTCCAGGCTCTTGCACGCTTGGGCCCAGCCTCCTGGAGCCTGCTAGTCCAAACAGACTCTTGTACCTCCACCAATATCCATCCGGGATAGTACATAGAACACAGTCCCTGGAGTCAGCCAGTAACAGCTTTCAATCCCAGCTTTCTCCTGGCACTTGCGATGAACGGCTCAGGACATTTGGCAAATGTGAAACGCAGTGTGTGAAGCCGTGTGCACACCCACTGCCATCGGGAGGAGATAGACAAGTTAACAGGCAACACAGACACACTGTGCCGAGTGTTGTGATGACAGTTAGGAAGCGTTCTCTTAGAGTACTGAGCAGGGGGACCTGACTTATACCTGAAGGGCAAGCAAGGCAGACTTCCTGGAGGAAGTGGCATGTGAGCTGAATTCTGAAGGATGAGTTAAGTCTTATCCTGGGGAGGATGGAGTCTGGCTGGGCTCAGATGACGTAGGGCCTGATTAGCCTTATTGGGGAACTTAGGCTTTATTTTGAGGGTAGTGGGGACCGTTGAGGAATTTTATAAAAGAGAGTTTAATTAGCAACAAATAAAAATGTCTTTCTGGCTTCAGAGGTGGATTTAGGGTAGGGGAAAGACCGACGTTTGTTTTGATGGCCTTGAATGATGGCCAAGAATGTTGACGGCTTATGCTAGACAACGGAGCAGAGGGAGGCAGACCACTGAGAGGTATTCAGGGGATTGACTGGGGGGTATACGGAGGGGTGCCAGTTACCTAACTCTTGGAGCCTCAGTTTCCTCATTTGTGTGAAGTCATTCACATAAACGCCAGTGCTGTCATTGTGAGGTTTAAATGAGATGCTGTATATACCATGCTTAGCCTCGTTCCTGGTATACTGTAGGTGCTCAATAAATGCTAACCACATCCATTACTTCCCAAGAGTCTAATTATGCCATCCAGGGAATAGACAATTCATTTAACAAATAAAACTGAGGCCCAGAGAGAAGTCATGGATTGACCAGCGTCACACAGCAAGTTAGCAGCAGAAGCAGGATTTGAACTCAGCATCTCCACAATTTCCGGGCCAGTGTTCTCTCTGTCTACCTACTCTCTAGCCAGTTCAACCCCTGGGAGCTTACTTTTGGACAAAATTTTTGGATGTCAGAGGAAATTAAGGTCCCTATACTGGGTTGAATTATGTCCCTCAAAAAAATATGTTCAAGTCCTAACTGGGAGGACCTGTGCACGTGACCTTATTTGTAAATAGCATCCTTGCAGATGGAGTTAAGACAAGGTCATATTGGATTGAGGTGGGCTCTAAATCCAGTGACTGGTGTCCCCATAAGGAAAGAGAATGGACACAGGAACACCCAGGGAAAATACTACGTGAAGACAGAGGCAGAGATGGGGGTCATGTATCTACCAGGTCACAGGTTGGCAGCAAACACCGGAACCCAGGAAAGGGACAAGGAGCAGAAACTCCCTCAGCACCTCAAAACAGAAACTAACCCAGCTGACACCTTGATTTCTGACTTCTGAGCTCCAGAACTTGCAGAGAACACATTGCTGTTGTTTGGAGCCACCTAATTTGTGGGACGTTGTTACGGTGACCCGAGGAAACTAGAAGAATAGTCCCCCAAGAAGACGTCAGTCTCGCTCTCAGGGATTCTCAGCCACCGCCAACTGCACTGGACCCAAGCTCCAGGAGAAGGATTGGAAAGGAGGCTCGAGTAAGAGGACAGAGGGCCTGGGAGCCCGGGCGTGGGTTTCTCAGAGTCACGATGGCCCGTGATCTGGTTTCCTGAGGGTGTGCTCCAGCTTGCAGAGGAGTCCTGTGTAAGTCAAAGCCTTTGTTCCCCACAGTGACCTTGAGGGGTGACTCAGCTGCAGCAGGCTGCAGAGTGGGGCGAACAGTCGATTCATCTACGAATGAAAGCCTGTGTCTGGCTCAAGTGGCGAGCAAGGCAAAGGCAAAAAGTAACAACAGCAGCAATTACCGTTTCCTGCTGCTCCCTGGACCAAGCCACCGTCCTCCCCCACCTGGATAATTCAGGGCCTGACTCTCCTCTCTGTCCCCACCTGTACCCTCTCTTCACCAGCATCTGTTTTGCTTTTTTTTTTTCCCCTCTCCAAATCCACTTTATTGAGGTATAATTTGCACAAAATAAAATTCACCCATTTCAAGCGCACAGTTCAATAAGTTTCGATAACTGTATGCATCTGTGTAACCACCAACACGATCAGATACAGAACTTTCTTCTCCAGCCCCTAAAATTCCCTCCTGCCCCTTCTCCACCACCTGCCTCCCCGCCGCCCATTTGCCCCGGCCCAGGCCACCGTGGATCTGCTTTCTGTCACTGTAGATGAGCCGGGTCATTTCCAGAGTTTTATATAAATGGAATCATCCAGTATAAACTCCTTTCTATCCGGCTTCTTTTGCTCAGCATCATGGTTTTGAGCCCAGCACCCGCGTTGCCGCATGGATCAATGGTTTGTTTCTTTTCACTGGTGAATAGCATTCCCTTGTATGAGAGTGCTAAGTTTTCTCATCCATCTGTTGAGGGACATTTGGGCTATTTCTGGTTTTTGCCAGTTATGAATAATGCTGATGAACATCCAAGTGTAAGTCTTTTTGTGGACATATGGTTTTTTTTTTTTTAATTTTAAAGTACTATGGGGGTACATATGTTTTTGGTTACAAGGATCGCTTTTGTAATGCTGGAGTCAGGGTTACAAGTGTGCCTGTCACCCAGATAGTGTTCACTGTACCTGTTAGGTAGGTTTTTGCCCATCCCCTCGTCGCCCCTGCCCCCTGCTTGATTTCCACTGAGTTTTACTTCCCTCTATGAACGTGCGTGCTCATCAGTTAGTTCTAATTTAATAGTGAGTACATGTGGTGCTCGTTTTTCCATTCTTTAGATACTTCACTTAGGATACTGGTCTCCACTTCTATCCAGATTGTTGCAAAAGGCGTTAAGTCATCGTTCTTCATGGCTGAGTAGAACTCCATGGCATACCTATACCACATTTTGTTAATCCACTCATGAAATGATGGGCACTTGGGTTGTTTCCACATCTTTGCAATTGCAAATTATGCTGCAATAAACATTCAAGTGCAGGTGTCTTTTTGATAAAATGACTTCTTTTCCTTTGGGTAAATACACAGTAGTGGGATATGATTTTTTTTTTCTTGAGTAGATATCAAAGAGTGAAATGGCTGAGATGTATGGTGAGCATATGTTTAACTTTCTAACCCAATGTAAACAATTTAAGATACGACTGAACATAAGAGCTAAAACGATATAACTTCTAGAAGAAAACACACTAGGGGCCAGGTGCAGTGGCTCACGCCTGTAATCCTAGGACTCTGGGATGCTGAGGCAGGGGGATCATTTGAGCTCAAAAGTTCGAGACCAGCCTGAGCAAGAGTGAGACCCCGTCTCTACTAAAAATTAGCCGGGCATGGTGGCGCATGCCTGTAGTCCCAGCTACTCGGGAGGCTGAGGCAGAAGGATCACTTGAGCCCAGGAGTCTGAGGTTGCTGTGAGCTAGGCTGATGCCACGGAACTCTAACCCAGGCAACAGAGTGAGACTCTGTCTCAAAAAAAAAAAAAAGAAAAAGAAAACATCAGAAAATCTTTGTGACCTTGGGCTATAGGAAATTTCTTAGGACAAAAAAAGCATAAACTTCAAAATAAAAATAAATGACCTGATAAAGATTTGAAACTTCTGTTCTTTGAAAAACCCTGTTAAGAAAATGAAAAGGCAAATCACAATCTGGGGGAAACTGTTTGCGAATCATTCATGTGACAGAGGATACATATCCAGAGTATTAAAAGAACTTCTCTAACTCACTAATCAGAAGGCGAACAACTCAATTAAAAAATAGACAAACGGATTTTTAATAGACACTTCACAGAAGAAGATCTGTGAATAGTCAAAAAAGCACATAAAACAGTACTCAACATCGTCAGTCATCAGGAAAACAAAAATTAAAACCATAACGAGATACCACTACACACACGCCACAGTGGCTAAAATGATATAAAAAGGCTGATCATTCCAAGTGTCGGCAGAGCTGCGGGGCAACTGCGACTCGCACGCTGCTGGTGGAAATGCAAAACCAGGCAGCCGCTTTGGAAGAGTTGGACAGTTTCTTCAAACAGTTTGCTTTTGTAAAAAAAAAAAAATGAAAACGGTTCTTAACATCCTCCAGTGGCCTCTGATAGCATTGAAATAAAACCCGAATGCTGCTCTGTGCCTCTGTGATCTGAGTCCTGCTGTCTCTTGCTCTAGTGCACGTCCCCGTAGCCACACCGAACCTTATTCGGACCTTTAAGCAGAGCGAGTTCTTTTGCTCCTACATCCACCTGGGGCTCTCCCCTGTGTGGTCTCTGTGACCGAGTCTGTCCTCAGATGTCCTCTCCTTAAAAAGACCTGTGCTGACCACCATATCAGAAGGTGTCCCCCATGATGTCCTGTCCCTTTACCCTATTTTGGTTCTAAAACTCTCCTGTGAATTCACTTACTATCTGCCTTCCCTCTCCCCTCTCTCCCAAGGAGAAAGGAAGCTCCCGGATGGCAGGGACATTGCTTCTCTGTCCAGCACCGTTCCCGGCACCCAGCAGGACCTTCACAAATGTTCATCAGTGTCGAACCCATAAATGCCTCTCCTGGGGACGAGGAAGATGCAGGTAGTTCACGGCAGAACTGGCATTCTAACCCAGCTCTCTCTGGCTCTGAAGACACAGTTCTAAAATATCATCTTGAACATCGTAAATACATACAAATTTTATATTTTAATTAAAAAAAAAAGTCCAGATGAGATCAGGTTTTGCCAACAAATTAATTATGGAGGGCTGGGTGCGGTGGTGGCTCATGCCTATAATCCTAGCACTCTGGAGGTGGAGGCGGGAGGATCGCTTGAGGTCAGGAGTTCAAGACCAGTCTGGGCAACATAGCGAGACCCCCATCTCTAGGAAAAAAAAAAAAATTTGTCTCTAGAAAAAAAAAATATTAGCTGAGCATTGATGGTGGTGTGTGCCTGTAGTCCCAGCTACTTGGGAGGCTGAGGCAGGAGGATCACTGGAGCCCAGGAGTTCGAGGCTGCAGTGAGCTATGATCGGGCCACTGCACTCCAGCCTGCATGTTTCTCTCTGTCTCAAAGAAACAAACACACAAGAAACAAAAACCCTCCAGACAAACAAAAAAAATTAATTATGGAGAGGACTACCACTTTCCGGAGTTCTGGAATGTTAGAACTGTGGGTACGGGCCTGAGGACATGTGCTGAATTGTTCCTTCACAAACGAAGAAGCCCTCCAGGTAACGCATCTGGAGTAGTTGTTCGAAGCACAACTTGGACCAAAGACATAGTTCTATCCCTCCTCGAAGCTCATAGTCCAGGTGGGGCTAAACCCCGGGAAGGTGTGACTCTGGACACAACCTCAGGCATCTGGGCTCTGCTGCTAGTCAAATGACAGAGAATCCTAGGCAGGAAAAGCCAGGTTGGGGCCAGAGTATGTGGTTGTGGGGCTGAAAGGGGCCAAGCTATGGCTTCCAATATTTTCCTCCACCCTCTGACATCAGGGAGAGAAACGGTGAATTTGTTGGGACTCTCACCCGTTTTCCATACACAGGGAGGAAGGTGCTGAGAAGCATGTAGGAGAGGGATGAGGCTGGGACCGAAGGGCTGCCTTTGTGTTGAGTGCAGCTGACACAAGCAGGGAAACTGAGGCCTGGGAGCGGAGGTGGAGAGGACCATGCGAGCCTGTGCTAGTCCTCAGGGTTTAGAAAAGAGCAGGATTTTACTGGACATTGGTCCAATCTTTTTTTGGTTTTTTTTTTTTTTTTTTTTTTAGAGATGGGGTCTTGCTAGGTTGCCCAGGCTGGAGTGCAGCGGCTATTCACAGGCATGATCATGACACACTACAGCCTTGAACTCCTGGGCTCGGGTGATCCTCCTGCCTCAGCCTCCTGAGCAGCTGGGACTACAGGCACGTGCCACTGTGTCTGGCTTGGTGCAATCTTTATGAGCAAAGACCCTTGTTGGAGTGAGGAAGCAGAAAATCAGGCAGTATGTGGGCAGTTGAGAGCCTGGGGTCAGCCAGACTGAATTTTCAAGTTTGGCTCTGCCACGTACTCACTTGGGACCTTGATTGAGGACTTTGCCCCCTCCGAGCCTCAGTTTCCCCATCTGTGAAATGGGGATGATGCTACTAACAGCCACTTTGTAGGACTCCTAACTTCATTAAATGAGGAGATACATGTTGCTTAGCTCAGTGCCTAGCAGGTGCTTAATAAATGGTGCCACTTATGATTCTTATGATTGTGATTATACCTTCTAGAGCGATGGTGAGGTTAGCGGAGGAGTCAGGGTTGCTAGAGGGCCTGGAGTAAAGGAAGACGTCAGTGAATTGTAGTTAGCCTGGAATCTCCAGAAATCCAAATCCAGCATTCAGAACAGAAGACCTGCCCTGAGGCCCCATGTGACCTGAGCATTTTCGGAGTGCTTTACCTGGGTCCCAGGCAATCTAACTTTGGGGAAGGAGGAAGGGGAGTTAATGATTATTCAGACACCACTGAAGAGTAAAGAACCACGAGTTCTGTTCCTCCAGGTCAAGACTGAGGCTTTGGGCAAGTTACTGAATCTCTTGGTTGATGTCCCTAAAATTGGGAAGGCTATTCCCTCTCTCACAGGATTGTGGGGTCTACAGAATGAAGAGAGGCACGTGGAAGAAACAAGCATGGCGCTGGCACTCGAGAGATCTTGGAGCAAAGGAAGCGCGTGGGTCGCATCAGCCGGTGCCGTCATTACATGCGAGCAGTTGGAGTTTCTGAAGCTGCCCACTTGGCTCCAGAAGAGAGAGACTCCCAGATATTTTAAGCAGCCTGGACATGCCCGAACTTGCAGGTGCCACTTGGAATCCAAGAGGACCTTGATGGGAAGGCCAGCATTATTCAGGGGAAACGCATTTGTGCAATTTGTAACTTTATCTAGACCCAGGCAGATTTCTTCCCCAGCTCTGGGAGGGAAACAGGAATCCTTGGCTTGTGAGCTTCACGCACGCCCTTTATCTCATCTTTTTGTCACAATAGTCTGGGAGATAGGCCAGGGAGACGCTAATGTCCCCACGATCCTGGGGAGGGATCGGCTGCTGGCTTCGAAGAAACTCTAACTAACTTGAGGGATGGCGGATGAGAAATTGCAACAACCTTGCAAGGAGGTAGGTCCCCAGGCCCGAGAGACTGACAGGTCTTGAGCATGCATTCATTCGAATAAGCAAGCAGGCATGTCGACAGATAGGAGGATGGGGTTTTGTGGCTTCATGCAGGTCACCCAAGATGCGAAACGACACAAGAAAAGTCAAACTTATCCGAGACAATTAGGAAGAAAGAAGGAAGCTAACACTCCCGACTACGTGCCATAGGCTCTGTAGGGTAGGACTGATGGAAACCCATCTGGCTGGGCGTGGTGGCTTGCACCTGTAGTCCTGGAACTGTGGGAGGCAGAGGTGGGAGGATTGCTTGAGGCCAGGAGTTGGAAACCAGCCTGAGCGACATAGTGAGACCCCCGTCTCTACAAAAATTAGTCACATGTGGTGGTGTGCACCTGTAGTCCCAGCTACTCAGGAGGCTGAGGCAGGAGGATCGCTGGAGCATGGGAGTTTGAGGTTGCTGTGAGCTATGATGATGACACTATACTCTAGCCCAGCTGACGAGTGAGAACTTGTCTCAAAAACAAAAATAAATCTTGCCCAAGGACCACTCAGACGTTAAGATAAAAAAGCAGGGATTGATTGGCTCTTTCTATTCCACAATGAATAGATTCCTCCTATTCCTAGTTTAACTAATTAATATTTCTCGCTTACTATGTGGTCACAGTGGGGGCTCCCTGACCTCTCTAACTCTCTGCTTCTATCTCTACCTACCTTGCCTTGTACCCAGGGTTCCAGCCACCCTACCTTCTTTCCCTTTGAAAAGTCAAGTTCTCTCCCCTCTTTGCTGGCTTTGCTTGGGCAGTTCCCTAGGTCGGGAAGACCCCTTCCCACCCAGCTGCTGTGTATCTTCCATATTTGCACATCCAAGGAAGCCTCCCCTGACCACAAGAGAAATCCGGGTTCCTCCTCCCGCCCCCATTCTGCACCTGTGCTTCTCCATCATGCGATTTATCACCTGTTGGACACGTGCCTGTGGGACTCTTTCGTCAATGTTTGTGCACCATGCTAGACTTCAACCTCCATGAAAGTAGAGAACTCATGTGTCTTGTCCACGACTGTATCCACATATTGGCGAAAGGCGGGGAAGTGCCCAGCCAAAAGAAAGGATGGATGGGTACACAAGCAAGGAGGAAGAAAGAAGAGCTCAGAGAGGTGCTTGCTCTCCAAGATGCCCTAGAAAGACCCCTTGTCATGCCTCCTGTCCTAGTTACTGGATTCCAGGCTAAGGTGAAAGGCCAGACACTCTCCAGGGCTCCCACGATGAAGCCAATATGTATTTTGTATGCCATGTGTTTATGTTTTTCCCTTTGAAGGCTTCCTGGGAAAGGCTAACAGTCATGGAAGTAACAAACACATTGTCTTCTCTTCTCTTGCCAAAAGCAATCTTTAATCACTCTACCAAGTAATGGGCCCAGAATAGCATAATGGAAACAAAGTACTTAAAATACTTTCTTGGGTGGATAAACACAGCGGAGGGGAAAAAAAAATCCTACAAGCCCAGCCCATCCTTTTTACCATATACACAGCTAGGAGATGTGGAAGGAAGAGAAGAAATCCTTCCCGAACAAACAAGTAATTGTAATTAATCAGAACACACGTATTATAAAAGGTAGCAAGATGGTTTCTCCATTCTGAGGACGTCTTTGGATTTGTTGGTCCCCATCAACCCTTTTTTTTAAAATCCTGTCACCAGGTACCAAAAGTAGGTCTGATATAAACAACCAGTGGAAGGGAGTTCCCAAACAGTCTTTGAGCAAGGTCTTTATTTTTTAAATCTCCTTAGATATCAGAGCATGGACTGGGCACTGTGGCTCACGCCTGTAATCCTAGCACTCTGGGAGGCCGAAGCGGGAGGAGCACTTGAGCTCAGGAGTTCAAGACCAGCCTGAGCAAGAGTGACACCCCATCTCTACTAAAAATAGAAAAAATCAGCCAGGCGTGGTGGCGCGTGCCTGTAGTCCCAGCTACCTACTCAGGAGGCTGAGGCAGGAGGATCACTTAAGCCCAGGAGTCTGAGGTTGCTGTGAGCTAGGCTGACGCCAATGAACTCTAGCCTGGACAATAGAGCAAGACTCGGTCTCAAAAAATAGATATGGGAGCATGGGGGAAAGAGGGTGGGTAGTGCTGGTTGGAGGGCCTTTGTGGAACTGAATGTTTAACTTGTCTTCAGAAGAGAAGACTCTTTGCTGATGCCTGCGTTGGCTAAAGCCAGAGCCAGAAAGAAAGTGGCCAAAGCTCTGGGTTATAGACGTCAAGGCGTAGCTTCCTAGGGAGACGTCAAGTTCGGTATTAGAGAAAACAGATGTTCAAGCCATGATGACAGACTCTTGAAAGCACCATCTCCTCCAGGGAGCCTTTCTGTATTTCTTGAGTTGGCATTCATCTCTCTGTACCATGAGATGAACAAGACAAGAGCCAGGAGGCTTCTACAACTTAAAAACCATGTTATCTTGGTCAAGTTACTTATTTTTCCGAACTTTAGTTTTCCCATCTGTGATGTCAGACAAAGATGCCTCCCTTGCAAGTATCGCTGGGTATAGAAATATGTAGCCTGTGGTCGGTTCCTCACTCAAAGCACTTAGCCCACTTTGCCGTGAGAGTTGTCAGAATCAAAACGGAATCACTCATGTTAGGAAAACCCTGACAAATAGAGCCCCGGAAAAGACCATGAAGAGAGGGTTCTTAGGCTCATGCCTGGTAACAAAATCTATTACAAAAGACTGCAAAAACCACAACCTTGCACAAAGGCTATTGCAACCTGACAATAAATAAATAAATAATGCCGCAAGGACATCCGCCCAAAATTGGCCTGTTCAACCTCAGGCTGGCGTCACCCTTGTTATTCGTCTTCGTAGCCAAGGATAACTATTTCAAAACAATTATGCAACCCTCCTCAATTTTTCGTTTAAAAAACGTTGTCTTCCTTTTTGCCTTCCTGAATGCGCAGGGTTTACTACGGCATGTGTATTCCCATTGCAATGCTCTGTTCCCAAATAAATATCTCTTCTTGTAGGGAGCCCTCTCTGTTTGTTGTTTAGGTCGACACTGCCTAGAAGTCAGAATTATCAAGTATGTTTCAGGGTGTCCTTGAGGTGTGAGGGAGCAGGAGAGGGAAAGTGGATATGGAACTAGCATCTTTTTCATGGATTTTCATGTCCTGGCCATCGTTAGACCCTTTAACACACGTCGTGTCCTGTGTTTGTCACAATAATAGCATTTTTTTCAAGAGAAGTGTGATTATCTCTGCTGTCGTTATCTCTGATGGAGCAACTGAGGTTCAGAGTGTTCAAGTAACTTGGCCAAGATCACAGAAGTAGGTGGTTGAGCTCTGCCAGTTCAGGGGACATCGTACGCTCCTCACCTAAGGCCCAGTACGTCTCCCACATTAGGTGCTTGATACATATGTGACATCAATCGAAGTGTCCCTCACTTCTCGATTGCCCATTCATTTTCTGATCACCTATGAGTAATTGCAAATGTTCTTGACATTTTTTCACATATTGAATCTGATAGTCAGATGTGGACTAGTTAAGCTAGAGAAAACTAGTATTTTTGAGCACTTCTGTGAATCTTGCACTCTAGACATTCATGGTCCCAGATGAGAAGGGTGGTATGTTCACCAAAAATGTGCTCTTTCTTAAGGTAAATAGATACAGCCTGTGTTTAAGGGGCAAACACAAGAAAGATGTTTGACAAGGTGTTTAAGGTTGTCTTTGCAACCAAAAGGCAATGTGTTAATATAGGCTCACAAATGGAAGAGTTGATCAAGCTGGAAGCCCGGTAATACTGGTCAGCCCATTGGACCTTTGTAGACTGGGGACAGAGGACACCAGGTGTCATAGGAAGTTTGATGGTTGGGAGTCTCACACACCCAAATCTACTGGCACCTGTCTGCAGTTAGGGCATGCTGGTGACACCTGACACATTCGTCTCCTTCCAGAAAATGGAGACCCTCCCTGCCCTGTGGAAAGGTGGGAGGGGATTTGGAGCCAAAAGAACTGGGTTGGACTCTCCCAGTCTTGGTATTTGTTTTTTGTTTTTGCTTTTTGAGACAAGTTCTCACTCTGTCACCCAGGCTAGAGTGCAGTGACATGATTATAGCTCACTGCAGCTTCTTGAAATTTTGGGTTCAAGTGATCCTCCTGCCTTGGCCTCCAGAATAGATGAGACCACAGGTGTGCACCACCATACCTGGCTAATTTTTAAAGAAAAAAGGCAATGAGGCCGGGCGCGGTGGCTCACGCCTGTAATCCTAGCTCTGTGGGAGGCCAAGGCGGGCGGATTGTTTGAGCTCAGGAGTTCGAAACCAGCCTGAACAAGAGTGAGACCCCGTCTCTACTAAAATTAGAAAGAAATTAATTGGATAACTAAAAATATATAGAAAAAAATATATAGAAAAAAAAATTAGCCGGGCATGGTGGCTCATGCCTGTAGTCCCAGCTACCCGGGAGGCTGAGGGAGGAGGATCGCTTGAGCCCAGGAGTCTGAGGTTGCTGTGAGCTAGGATGACGCCACGGCGCTCTAGCCCAGGATACACAGTGAGACTCTGTCTCAAAAAAAAAAAAAAAAATTGGGGGGGGAGATGGGGTCTTGCTATGTTGCCCAGGCTGATTTCAAACTCCTGGCCTCAAGTGATCCTCATGCCTTGTCCTCCCAAACTGCTGGGATTATGATGTAAGCCACTGCCCCTGGCCTCCAACACTTGTTTTTGGATAAGTCACTTAGTCTTCCTAAGTTATAGAATTTTTCTAACTGTTTCTCAATTATAAAAATAAAATAGGTTTGTTGTGGGGATTCAATGAGATAATGGAAGACAATGGCTTAGACAGTGCCGAGTACTTACCAAGTCTTCAGTTAGGATCTGCTTTTACTATTGGTGATGGCAGCATTATAGCCATTCATCTATGTATTTATTAAACAAGTATTTATTGAGTGCTGTCGTCTACCAGATGCCAGTCTAAGTACTGGCATACCACAAGGAATAAAGTAAGGCCCCTACGTTGCAATGAGGAGAGATAGACAATAAATAAATGAATATTGTTTTTGGGTGATAAAAACATGGCACTTGGGGAGGAGGCAAGAGAATGGGGGTGGATGGGAAGATGAAAGTGCTATTGTACGTAGTCAGGAGGTGACATGGTAGCAACGATCTGAAGAAGTCAGGGAACCAGGTTAAAGGAGGTCTAGGGGCACCTTGTTCCAGGCAGAGGGCACAGCAAGTGCAAAGGCCCTGAAGCCAGAATGTGCTTGGTGTGTTGGAAGAGGAGCCAGGAGGCCACCATGGCTGGAAGTAAAGTGGTCAAGAATCATTGAAAAGGACATATTCATTCTATAAAAAAGATGTCTGGATTCAAATGTTCATAGCAGCACAATTCAGAATTGCAAAGATGTGGAAACAACCTAAGTGTCCATCAATATATGAGTGGATTAATAAAATGTGATATGTGTATACCATGGAGTTCTACTCAACCACAAAAAACAATGGTGACCTAGCACCTCTTATACTATCCTGGATAGAGCTGGAGCCCATTCTACTAAGTGCAGTACCCCAAGAATGGAAAAGCAAGCATCACAAGTACTCACCATCAAACTGGTTTTAACAGATCAACACTGAAGTGCACATATAGTAATAACATTCATCGGGTGTCAGGCAGAAGGGACGGGGAGGAGGGGATGGGTATATACCCACCTAACGAGTGCAGTGGGCACTGTCTGGGGGATGGACATGCTTGAAGCTCTGACTCGGGTGGGGCAAGGGCAATATATATAACCTAAACATTTGCACCCCCATTATATGCTGAAATAAAAAAAAAATTAAAAAAAAAGAAAAGAAAAGAAAAGGACATATTCAAATGCCGGTAAGAGATGAGGCCAGAGCCTCTCTTGGGGATGAGGAAGGGCCCATATCAGGTAGAACTTGTGAGTTGTTAAGCGCCTTAGTTTTGCATTTGAATAAAAGGGAAGTTATTTTATTTTTTTATTTTTTTTTCTCTT
>NW_012154285.1:8559581-8568148 GCF_000956105.1 Propithecus coquereli
CCCCCAAAGATTTTATTATTAAAATTTTCATGCATATAGAAAAGTTGGAAAATCATATGGTGAACATCCTTATACCCACAAAGTGGATTCTACACCTAACATCTTGTTATATTTGCTTTCATTTGGTTTATCAAACAACTACCCACCTATGTATCAATTCTTCTTTTGTTTTGTTGCATTTCAAAGTAAGTTACAGTATCAGTGACCTCATCCCCAAACACTTCAGTAGGCTTATCACTAACTAGAGGTTAAGATCTGTTTATATTTTTCTAAGAGAAAATTTACATACAGTGAAATGCACAAATCTTAGGTGTATCATTCTCTAAATACTTGGAAACACACACACCTCAGTATCCCCCACCCTTATCAAGACAGATAATATTATCACGTCCTACCCCCAAGCAACCACTGTTGATTTTTTTTTCCACCATGTTAGTTTGCCTCTTCTAAGCTTTATAGAAGTGGAATCATACAATGTATAGTCTTGTGTATAAAGTCTTTTTTTACTTGAATAATTTGAGATTCATCTATGCTCTAACTTGTTTCAATAGTTTCTTTTTTTATTGTGGAGCACTATTTCTTTGTGTGGATATGCCATAGTTGGTTTAACCTTTCTCTTGCTGATAGACACTAGGGCTCTTTCTAATTTTTGTTGGCCTTATATTTTAAGAAAACCATTAATTGACGAGTAATGATTGTATATATTTATGGGATACAAGGTGATGTTTCTATACATGCATACATTATGGAATGATCAAAATCACTGCCTTACATTTTAAAAAGACCCTCTGGCTCTGGGTTGGAGAATAGACTTTTGGTCAAAAAGACAGATGCAAAAACTAGCTGGGAGTTTTTTGCCTGAAAATATTTCGGGCGAGAGATAATACGGTGGTAGCTTTGTTTTGACCATGGCACTAAACTCTTTGTGTACATTATCTCAGTTAACAAACATCTACGGAGCTTAGGAAACTCCCTTCCCCTGGAGATAACCCATTTCTTCATTCCTTTTATATTCCTTTTATATTCAACGTGTTGGTCACTTTGGTCAAATCTCCTTAGCTACACATTTGCAAAGAGGCACCTTGTGAATGGATGCTATCTGCTAAGGTATCCTGTAGGGAGATGAATAACAGACATTCCTCAAGGAGCTGCCTCAAATGGGAAATTCCAATTGAGAGACTAAATGCTCTAGGTAGCGGGTGATCAAGAGGGCTGAAGTTAGGGTGGGGTTAGACGGAAAGTTCTAGTAATAACAGCTCATGGGTTTTTTTTTTTTTTTTTTTTTAGACAGTGTCTTGCTCTGTCACCTGGGCTAGAGTGCTGTGGCATCAGCCTAGCTCACAGCAACCTCAAACTCCTGGGCTCAAGTGATCCTCCCGCCTCAGCCTCCCGAGTAGCTGGGACTACAGGTGTGTGCCACCACACCTAGCTAACTTTTCTGTCTTCTGTAGAGACAGGTCTCGTTCTTGCTCAGGCTGGTCTCAAACTCCTGAGCTCAACAATCCTCCTGCTTGGACTCTCAAAGTGCTAGGATTATAGGTGTGAGCCACTGTGCCCGGCCCGAAAACTGTCTTTCTAATTCTATTTCTTGAATAGATCTTAGAGCTGTTGAGTTGTCTTCATTCTTTACCCACTGTCCTGGCAGAGACCACCTCCCTCTCTTACCTGGATTCCAACAGAAGCCTTCTAACTGATCCGCTATTTCTATTCTTATGGTCCCGCATCCATTCTCCACCTTGCAACCTGAGTTATCCTCTGAAATGCAAATCTGATCATCACTCTGCTGCTCAAAGCTCTCCAGTGGCTCCCAGATATGTACAGGATTATGTCCAAATCCTCCAATATCTGGCCCAAGTCTCCTTCTCCAAGCTCATCTCTTGCCACTGCCTTGGAAAGTATTTTTTAAAGAGTTTCTCTTCTGAGTCTACTCGATCCAAATTCCTCTGACCTGGCTTCAGATTTTCCACTCCTGAATGCTCCATCCATTTTGGGCACACTGCTTTGGGCTTTGCCAAGATCTCAGTGCCTGTTAAGGGGTGAGATTTACGTGTGTTAATTATATCTCCAGGCTTGGCTCTCTTTTCTCTCTCTGAGGCTACTGCCCTCGCAGTGCCCTGGAAGGTGTGTGGGTAAGTGAGCCAGGCACCCACCGCGTGGAGGCGTTCCACCAATAAATCCGGCCAAGAAACTCCTGGGGCTGGTGGTCTTCCATGAGTGGGGCTCCACTGAGGTCAGTAGAAATTCAAGGAACCAGCTCACAACTCGAAGTCATTGTGAGCTGGGCTTCCAAGCTAGGCTTTTGAGACATGAGAAAGTGCCCAAATATATCCCTGCAACCATGTCATTCTCTCACCCACTGGTCATAGATTTTATCAGTTCTTTGCCAACCCCTGGCCAATGTCAGTTTGACCACATACCACTTAGGACATCAAATGACAGTCTTCCTTTGCCTAATCCACATTGGCTTCCAGCACTGGCCACTTGGAAAAGGAATAGGAATGGACTCTTCTGGAGAAACCGGCCTCCGGGCTGGAGCCCGATTAATAGACTTTATTCTGCATCCCAGGGCCTGTGTGGGGCCACTGGAAGCTTTGCAGTGGCCTTTCTGGTACGCAAAGACTGAGGCCTGATCCAACTCTTGTGGAAGGAGGAAGAACAAAAGGGAAGAATAGGAGCAAATTCCACAAAGACAGCTACTGAAAAATGCCTTGGAGAAAAAAAAAAAGAAAAAAAATGAGAACAAAGCTGACAGCACCCTCAGCCCATGCTGTCACCGAACAGAAATTCAATTTACTTGGTTTTTGCTTGGAGATGTAACACAGTTTTTGACAGATGTGCTATGCGTTCTGTCATCAGGACTGAAAGAGACATCTCAATGTGATTGGGAAAATTACAATTTTAATAACCTCTTTCCTCCTTCAAGCCTTTTGCATATTTTCCACTACACTGGCCTCTAGTTGCTCACCGTTAAATATAGATGAACTCCACAGATCTCTGCCCCTCCTCTATTTTATGTGAGTGTCATTATTTGGGCTGGGCTCTGTGTATATGTATGTATGTGTGTGTGTGTGTTTATTTAATCTACGCAAGAAAAAAGGCAATGCAACAAATAAATGAGGAAGAGGGCAGAGAAAGATAAGAGAAGCCCTTCTGGAAGACAGGAATTAGGATATTTATGGGTATTGATAACTAAGATTTTTCAAAGTAACAATGTCTACTGTACTTATTACCTTCTTAGTGACAGATGTGCTATTACGTTCGCATTTTTTTTGATGTTTATTTATCTGTGAGCTGACATTCATTTCTATCCATTTTACAAATGAGGAAACTGTTGCTCAGTACTGGCCCAAGGTCTGGGCAGTGACAGAGGCAGGCGTCAAAGCCAGAGATGTAGGACCCAGATCCGTGCCGTCGACTATGGTGCTATGCCACCACGAGCCAGCGGGACGTATCTAGTGGGCATCTATTATTAATATTTTCATATTTGTTAACATAACATTTAAGGTAAATAAATACTTTTTCTGGGTCTTATTATCAAAAGTTACTCAAGAGAAAAAGAACTCTCTCCTGCTGTTGACAGATTTATTTTAATCATTCCACTGAAGCACCAACTTGTCACCTTGAGTCTCAATGCCATGAATTTGCCTGAGGCAAAAGGAAAAATGAGCATCTAGACACAGCATTTTATGTGTTTTTTAATGGTTATTTTTTCCAGAATGACCCTCCCTATGCCTCCATCCAGCTTCTGTAGTTATTAATCAGAGCCAATCTTGCTATATTTATGCCTCAATCAATTTGTTTTTTCTCTCTCTGCTAGATTCTTTCGAAGCCAATTCCAGGTGTTATATCATTTCATCCACAAATACTTCAGTATTTAGATCTAAACATAAAGACTTTTTTTTCAGAACTACATTACCATGGTCATATTTAAAATTAATAATATTTCTCTAAGATCATCAAATATCCAGTAACTTCTCAAATCTTCCCTGTTATGTTTGTATATACATTTATGGTTGGTTTGTTTAAATCAGGATGTACACAAGTTTCATACATCATCTTTGTTTGGGCCTCTTAAGTTTCGTTCCCTTCCTTCCTTCCTTCCTTCCTTCCTTCCTCTCTCTCTCTTTCTTTCTTTCAACAGGATCTCACTCTGTTGCCTAGGCTAATGCACAGTGGTGTTATTGTAGCTCACAGCAACCTCAAACTCTTGGGCTCAAGTGATCCTCCATCTTCAGCCTCCCAAGTAGCTGGGACTGGGACTATAGGCATATGTCACCACACCTGGTTAATTTTTGTATTTTTTTGCAGAGATGGGGTCTTGCTATGTTGCTCAGACCAGTCTTGAGCTCCTGGCCTCAAGTGATCCTCCTGTTTGGCCTCCCAGTCAACTGCCTTGCTTCCTGGCTGGCAGAACATTTCTGGGCTGTGTTTAGGTGGTTGTCACTGAACCACCTGGGCCTCATTTTGGGGATGTCCATGGCAGAGTGTTACGATGGTGATTATCTGCAGTGTATTGAGTCCTTATTATGTGCCAGGCCCTGTGCATGCCCCCAGCCTCTCGGTGACATCTGCCAACACACTTAGGAGGTGGGTATGTACAGCACACAGCACACAGCAGGGGCTCAATAAATACTTCTCTCCTTCTCTTAGCTCCTGGACAACGGCGTGGCTGCCTGAACCATCTTCTCCCCCTCCTGTCCCATCTACTGCCCCTGCCAGCCAGGCTGCTCAGATGAAACTCTGAAGCCTACAGGTGCTTAAGGCAGAGAGGAACAGATGCATTGATGCCCTCTCCATCCCTCTTCCTGCAGCCTCTCTGGACATACGGTCCAGAGGCCATGTGTGAGTCGGAGAGTAAAGAGGGAAATTCAAGCTTTTGGTGTGGGGAAGATTCTAGAATCTCTCAGATAATACATTGAAAGGGTAAATCCTCCAACCTCCCCCCACCCGCCCACTCCTACTTGCCTTTTCAAACGTGCTGAGATAACTAGGCTACAAAAACTGGCCAGCTGTGAGCTGCCCAGCTGACAAAGAGGCCACAGCTGGAGAGGAACAGTGGCTGTTTCTTCCAGCTGCAAATGAAGGGGTCAACACCTTGCAGGAAAAAAGAAAAAAAAAAAAAAAATCCAGGCATCAGCTGGTGGAAATGATCCCGGCGTTCATAATAACTGAAAGGAAGGCAAGAAGTTTTTATTGTTTTAATTGGCAGCTGTCTCTGGATTCTCTTTGAAAGAGAGTTTGGAGATTGTAACCCGGGCAGGTGTGTGTGTGTGTGTGTGTGTGTGTGTGTGTGTGTGTGTGTGTGTATGCACGTGTCTATATGAACACGGAAAATTACGGTTGAAAGAGCAGAAAATCCACGAGGCGGCCCTGTGAGAGGAAACCACTCGGGGTGCAGGGGAGAGCCAGAGACGCCCCTGAGCCAGCCTGGAATGAGCAGTGGCACCAGAAGCTCCCTCCAGCCTGTCCAGAAATAGTTTCCGGGAACCGTGGTGCTCTCCCCGCCCCAGCTCTTGGGCCAGCGGGGAGATAAAGCTGCCCACGTTGCTTGTCTTGGCTGCCTCTCAGCTGACATTGCTGACGGGCTGCTTTGATCTTGGGTTATCAGGGCTAACCCTGTGGCCCCGGGTCTGCGCTGACGGCTCCGCCCACCGAAAGGGCATTCCCTAAGGCCACCGTTGGGAGGGGCAGCACAGTCCTCGTGCTTGGCTGGCCTTGGGTGCTTGATGCAATGAGGATACCACCTTTTACTCCTAGAACAGCGATGCACAGGGGCCTAGCTGGGGAAAATAGGCTTTTGAAGTGGAGTCACGAAATAGCTCCAATAAACATCCGTGGAACTTCATGTGTTCATAGCCTCATGCTGCATGAACCTTCACCCCAAAGGATGAATGGTGAAAAAGAAAAACGGGATGGGCAGCTGGAACACTTGCTTTCTCGCCCCAAGGCGGCTGCTGAGTCATTGGATGACCTTGAGCAAACTCTACACTCCTCCTTGGATCTCAGATTCCATCCGCCCTCTTGTAAAACGGAAGTGCTATGGGAACCCTTCTTCAGGCAAAATCATGCGCGGAAACCCAACATGCAGACAGGTGGAAGATTGGGACTGCTTGAGGGGGATGCCAAGATCTGGTACCCTAACACCCGACAAAGTTTGCATTGACTCTGTTCCAGTTAGCGTATAGTTTCCTAGGGCTGTCATAGCAACCTGCCACGGATTGGGTGGCTTGAAAAAACCCACAAATTAATTTTTTTCACTGTTTTGGAAGCTGGAAGTCCAAAATCAAGTTTTTGGCAGGGCCATGCCCCCTCTGAAACATTTTTTTTTTTTGAGACAGAGTCTTACTATGTTGCCCTGGGTAGAGTACAGTGGCGTCATCACAGCTCACTGCAACCTCCAACTGCTGAGCTCAAGGGATCCTCCTGCCTCAGCCTCCCGAGTAGCTGGGACTATAGACACACACCACCATGCCCGGCTAATTTTTTCTATTTTTGGCAGATGCTAATTTTTCCTGTGTTTGGTAGAGACGGGGGTCTCGCTCTTGCTCAGGCTGGTCTCGAACTCCTGACCTCAAGCGAACCTCCTGCCTCGGGCTCCCAGAGTGCTAGGATTACAGGCGTGAGCCACCGCGCCCGGCTCACTCCTCTGACACTTGTAAGGTGAGAATTCTTTCCTGCCTCTTCCCACCTTCTAGTGGTTGCCAGCAATCCTTGGCGCTCCTTGGCTTGTGGCTGCACCACTTCCGTCCTCCGTCTTCACGTGACATTCTTGGGTATCTCTTCATGTCATCTTCCCTCTGTGCATGTCTGTCCCTGTGTCCAGATTTCCTCTTTTCCTGTTGAATTTGGGCCTCCCCTAAAGAGCTCATTTTAACTTGATTACCTCTGTAAAGATTTTATTTCCAAATCAGGTCACATTTGGAGGTCCTGGGAGTGGGGACTTTGACCTTTTTCGGGGGTTGTAATTCAATGCATAACACCCACTATGCCTGTTCTAAATTCCTGACTCAAGGAGTTTGCAAACATAATAAAATGGTTGCTGTTTTATATCGCAAGTACTGGGGCAATTTGTTACACATCAGTAGTGATGGCAATAGGGGCTTAAACTGAAGAAACATAGATGCTGGCATCAGAGCTATCTGGGTTCAAGCCAAGCTCCTCTGCTTAACATCTTCATCCATTCTATTTGCTTCTCTGAGCCTAGTTTCCTCATCAGAAAAGTAGACTTTGATTGAGAGGACATCTCTTAAGTCCTTGGCATCATTGTAAGTCCTTGATAAATGTCGTTCCTCTCTATTCTTTCTTCCTAAATTACTCCTTGCCACAATGCTCCTGAGATTTTGGAGAACAAGTCTGGCTCTCTGAATTTTGTGGGAAGCCTTTGGGTCCCAGGAACCAGATCCTTATTTCATGCCTACTTGCACGAGAGAATGTGTTCCTTCAGCAGGTTACGTGTTTGGAGCCCCTTCCCTGCTCCGACTTTTGAGGCAATTTGGTCTGAGCTAATCTTGGTTTCTTGTTACCAAAGAGAAATGAGGCTGGTACGGAGTCCTTTGCAGAATGGCTCTGACATCAAACAGCCACTGCTGTACTGCATCCCGAGGAGCTGAGTGTAAATAAATCAAAACCATATCCGCTCGCTTTCCCTGGGAGCACACACATGTAATTTCATTACGGCAGGAATGAAGTGCTGCAGGCAGAACGTGTTTGGGGCTTGGCTGAACCCAGCTCTTGGAAGACCTGGGTCCACTGTGCTAACTGAAGATGGGGGTCCTCTTCGCTGCCTCCCGTTCCACTATGGTCTGAGTATTTGTGTCCCCTCCACATTCCTACGTTGAAACCCCAACGTGATGGTGTTGACAGGTGGGGCCTTTGGGAGGTGATTAGGTCGTGAGGGCAGAGCCCTCATGGATGAGATTCGTGTCCTTATAAAAGAGGCTCGAGAAAGCTTGTCTGTCCCTTCCGTGATGAAAGGACACAGTGGGAAGTCTGCACACCAGGAAAGGGTCCTCACCAGAACCAGAACTAAACCATGCTGGCACTGTGATCTTGGACTTCCCAGCCTCCAGAACTGTGAGGAATAAATTTCTGTTGTTTGTAAGCCACCTAATTCGGTGTACTTTGTTATGACAGCCCAAGTGAGCTGAGACTGCTGTCTCCGCCCCGCTGGCCATGGACTGGTCCTGGTCCATGGTCTGTTAGGAACCGGGGCGCCTGAGCTCCGCCTGACCCCAAGCCCATCAGTGGAAAAATTGTCTTCCATGAAGCAGGTCCATGGTGCCAAAAATGCTGGGGACCGCTGAACTAAGACGCCTCCATTCTGCAGATCAGGTGATCTGTAGGTGTGAGACTGGCATGGTGGCGTTTGGTATTAAAAGTTCAAAGGAGCATGGATGTATGTTTCTTCCCCCCACCTTTTAAAATTGTGGTAAAATATACGTAATGTAAAATTTACCCATTTTAATCATTTATTTTTTTTTTTTGAAACAGAGTCTCACTCTGTTGCCTGGGCTAGAGTGCCGTGGCGTCAGCCTAGCTCACAGCAACCTCAAACTCCTGGGCTCAAG